>NC_137867.1:10402843-10482843 GCF_963924005.1 Protomyctophum bolini | reverse complement strand
CCGATCTACAACCTCACAATTTGTCACACTGCAATGCATTGTGAGCTTGTAGATCGCTTTTTTTTGTTGCTAATGTTCCCCTCAGAATGCTGGGGTTCAAGTTGTGCCAATAACAAGTATAGTAGATTTTGAGGAGGAATAGAGGACAAAGTTGAGGACAAATTTCCTTTTCCTCACAAGATATTTAGTTTATCTTTTTTTTTTTTTTTTTTTTACAAATTTACATATTGGAGTTTATAGGAATTTGGAGTTGGTGCCGTTAAAGGATACTGTTGCAGTAATCAGGCTGAACGCTTGAATGACTTTTTCGGCAGCTGAAAATGCCAGAGAGGGCCGGAGGTTTGGATTGTTGGAACTATGACATATTTATACTTCCGGAAATGGCTAATCCACAAGCTCACAACGCAATGTGTTTTGAGCCTGCTATGTTCAGGGCTAGGATTTATAATGGCAAAATGCATGGGGTAGAAATGGCATTCATAAAATCTAAATATAAGTAAGTGATACAGACACGTGCCGTGCGTGTGTATGTGCGTACGCGTGTCCGTTCGTATCTGAATATAATCCGGGTTGCAGGGGGGGGGCGTAGGGGTCGCAGCGCGTGTGCCCTTTTCAGTCTCAGCTGACCTGTTTGACACAAAGCCCTCTTCCAAAGAGGACCAGCTGACACCCCTGACACACACGCTCACGCAAACGCACGCGCGCGCGCACACGCGCAAACTCTCCCCTCCAGAGACCCTCCTCCCAGGCCTCTCTATAGTCTCACCAAAGGTCTTAAATCATGTCGTCCGACCTCAGAAGCTTTTCGGGGTCGGATCATTTATTTTAACTGCTTATTAAAACGTCCATGGATGAAGCATAACGCAAGTTATATACATTCAACTCTCGGCTCACACTTTCAACATGCTTTCCCCAATTAGGCTGACAGATTGTCACCTGGCATGTGAATTCAACTGGGCTGAGTGATCCTGGCTCGTTGATTGTTCTCACACGGTTCCGAGTTGGAACCGAACTGGACTATAATTGGGGGAGACTCTCGAAAGGCTATAATATGACCCAAAGTACTCAGCCCTTTTCAGTGGTGGGGAAAAAAATTAACAATAACGCAGTGCAGAAATAAAATCTGGAAATCTAAATTTACTTGAGAAAAAAGTATAGGCTACAAAAGTATTGGCATATTACTGTGTATATATATTACTGTTGTGTATCGGTCTCTATATGCTGCTGCAATGTCCAAAGTCCCCAAACAAAGACTTTACTAACGACCTTGAACCTTGAGAAGGTCCATGCATGATGACAGTAAAGTCATCAGTGTCAATTACACTCTGATTAACGCTGACATCTGTGCAGTGGTGCACGGAGTAATACTCACATGTTTTATTTAGTGGTTACTGTGTTTTGTAATAATAATCAAAACCGACAAAGTAACTAGTAACTAAAGTTTTCTAGTGGAGTAGAAGTAAAAGTGTTGAAAATTTGGCCGATACTGAAATAAGCTAAAGTAATAACCTCAAAGTCGTGCTCAAGTGTATAGGCTAAGGCTATACACGGTACTTGAGTACAGTAAGTATACGTATTACCTCGTACCACTGGATCAGGGGAGAGATATGGTTTCAGTGGGGGTATTATGAAGGGTCCGATCGACCTTTCTGAAAGCACTTTGTGAGGAAACAACTTTAACTCGCATTATGGTGTAATGTAAACTATAATGCAACTCTGATTGATCCCGGCGCGCGCAGGCAAGGTCAGAGGATAATATTATCATCGCTGCTTAATATCAGAAGAGGCCCCCGTCGTTGATTTGATTCCCACGCACCGCTCGCTCCGAGTTGACTTTCCAAGAGGACAGATTGTGTATTCTATATCGGGCTGTGCTGTTTGTAACCATATCCTCGGTGGATCAATATAGTGCACTCCGGCTCTAAAAACATCCCCTCTCGGAGCTGTTTCTCTGTCATGGAGTTTGACTCATGGAGGAGAAATACCTTTATCTAATACAAAAACAAAACGTATAGGATTTGTATTTCTGTTTTGTCAACAGTGGCGTTCGCGGGGGTGGTGGGCTCCAAGTCTCCAGGTGGCTGGCTGAATAATGGGGACTCTGGCTGGGTCTGTGTCTCTGTCTGTGAGTGTGTTTGAGCGTGTGCTTGTATTGTATACTACACTTGTGAGCGTTAAAAATGTCCCCACAATGTACAGTAGTTGAGCTTGTAGATCTGCTACTTTTGAATTTGAATCCTGAAAAGTATAAGTTAATTTCCTTTTTATCATTGAAAAGAATATATCTCTAGATAAGATCACAATAAGAAACAGATTCAGGTTGTACTGCTTATAGGGTAAGGCAGAGGAGGTTATATGTTCAGGGGGTTGCATGGCACTATTTCAAGTGCAGCGATTTCGTACCGAAAACTCTCACGCTTTGTGAGCTTGCTTGTATAGATGCTATATACTCTTGGGCAAACCTTTCACTTATTTTTCAGCAAATATTCAATGCTGTCCTAAAAAGTGTTATGTCCTCACAAATAATAGGCTAATATGAACGTGTGCGTGCGTGCGTGCGTGCGTGCGTGCGTGCGTGCGTGCGCGCATGCGTGCACAAACGGCGAGAGACATATCACTATAAAACCGCAGCACTACACTCCAGTCCCTCTTATTGTGAGGAGTATAGCCATTTATTTAACACTCAAATCTGGTCCTTGGCCCGTTCGTTCGGGGAGAATACATCAACTGGCACGACAAGAGTCCACACACAAAAGAAGTGGCACACTTCAACAGACAAAGAGAGAAACGAGAGAGAGAGAGAGAGAGAGAGAGAGAGTCAAGCAGCCTCTTTTTTTTCACTCCCTCCCTCCCTCCCTCCCTCACTCACTCACTCGCTCATTCACTCCCTCACACTCTCTCACTTATACTCTCGCTCCCTTCAAGCCAAAGTGTTGTTTGTTCAGAGAGAGCGGGGTGGGGGGGGGGGGAGCAGGGGATGGATAGAGGGGTAGAGAGGGAGGGGGGGGGGGGCGGGGGATTGATAGAGGGGAGGGTGATGGGAAAAGGGGAGGGAAAGGATGAATGGTTATTACACAGTTAGTCGATGGAGAGGCGGGCGGGCGAACGGGGAGGGGGCGATAACGGGGCGAGCAGAGGGAGGACGGGGGGGGGGGGGGGGAGGGGAGGGGAGGGGAGGGGTGGGGGGTGTTACGGCTCCTTTGTGAAGGCCGAGGAGTTAATCACTTGAGCGGCGTGTGCCGCTTCTATGGGGAGCACATGTTGTACACACTGGGCTCCCTTGGGGCGTGTGTGGGTCCCAGACGTCCCAGAATGTTCCCTAAGCACACACACACACACACACGCACGCACACACACACGCACACACGTGCGCGCACACACACATGCAAACACACACACACACACACACACACACACATAAATTTACATGATGTCGGTTATAATGCAAAGCCAGCCAGGTTTCCCGCTGACTAGAAAGGCAGGCTTTGGAAGACCCCACCCCCTCCACCTCCAACACACACACACACACACACACACACACACACACACACACACACAGACAGACACATAAGACCCTCCTGGCTGCATGGTGTGTGTGATAGTGTTATGTTTTCACTAGAACCCATGGTTCAGTCAGGGACATGCTCCCTCAGACACACACACACACACACACACACACGTATATATGTGTCTTGCTGCCTTGTCCCCAGGAACTGGATGGATTGCTCTGCTGCAGCAGCCTTGCTATAGAGATGGGCGATTAGTTTGGCCCCAGACAGTAAGTAAAAATCTTATTGTTTTATCGCCCTACACCTCATGTCAGTATAGCATGCTAATATCCAGGAGCGACGGTTGGTTGCCAGAGAGAGAGAGAGAGAGTGCTATAGGTTTTCTTTACGTGGCCGACCACCCAGACAAGCGTCATCGTCACGATGGGGGGGGGGGGGGGGGGGGAGCACTGTTTACAACCAGTGCCATGTGGAATTGCAGTGCTTTGCACTTTGCACCACCACCCAGGTACTAATTTAAGCACATGACATTATGTGCACATTATTCACAGCTTTCAGAAGCTGTGCAAGCATGTGCAGATTGTATATATTATTGTGTTTTTTTTTGTTTTTTTTGTTTGCATTTCTTATTTTCTTCACCCCCCCCCCCCCCCCCCCCCCCGAATGATCAAAAAGCTTTGTTGTGGTTTTGATGGTTTGGGGTCGTCTGGCTGAGTTGGATGATTCCCAAGTGGCTGTTCGGCGCGCCGGCTTTCATGCTTATTATGAAGGCTCCCGTTGCAGTATGGAATTAGTTTTAATGCCCACTCCGTTCTCTTCTCTCCCACCGCCACCATAGCATTATACAGTATTCACAACAAACATAAAGGATAAGCATTTTCTCCATGGTTCCATTCTTCCACTTCACCACTTTTCAACCTATCTTCATATAATAGGTCCTCACTAATAATCACGATAAAATGGCACGATTTTTTTTCCTACTCAGTCTGTGTCTCATATAGGAGGGCTGTGGGCAGTTTAGAAAGCGTCTTCCAGTGACAGAACAATGCCATGGCACTGACAGCTCAGTGTGTCCTCCTCAGCACCGGGCGTGCAAACAGTGATTAGCCACGGATTAGCCTGAAGCTAAGTGTAGCTATATGCCCACTCAAAAAACGGCAGCAATTATGGCGGGGGGGGGCTGTGTGGCCTGTGCTTTTGTTTGTAGCCCGGGCCGACCATTACAAAGTGCTTAAAGGCAGTGGACCTTCTGGACCCATTTGGGCTAAGTATATCTACAAGTAAGACGTGCGAACGCGGGAAGCGAACACAGCTCGTAAATTCCAATAAGAACAATTCGAATGAATTACGTATACTTTTTGAACGTTTTTTTTTTAAAGTTCTCTTTTTTGTGTGTTTTTTAAGATATTGTTTTAAAGTTAAAGTTTTTTAAGTTATGTTTTTTTAAGTAATTTTTGTATTTTTTTCTTTTTTAGTTTCTTTTTACGTGCGTGCGTGTGCGCGTGTGCGCGCATGCGTGTGTGTGTGTGTGTGTGTGTGTGTGTGTGTGCAGACATGTTCTGCTAGGTCCCATAGTTAGTGCTCACTGTGTTCGCAATGATTTGAGCAAGGGTACATTATTATCAGAGATACCCTTCAACATCTTGTTTATGGCCAATCATATATATATTTTTTTGTAGCAGATCTACAAGCTTACAATCGCTATAGTGCTTATGTGGCCTATATAGCAGGGTTTCTCAGAGCGGTGCCGAGAGTACTTGGATAATATTTGGAATGTGTCACATCAATATATTCACTTAGAGACCCTTATGGGTAATAATATCTTATGGGTCTGATATATGACACATATAGGCCTAAATGTAAAGTGCTAGTATAACAATGTATTTCAGGGGCGCTGTGGTTGAAAAAAAGATATTTACAGGTGTGACCTAATCAAAATCAATAATCAAAATCTTCAAAGTAACTAGTAACTAAAGTTTTGAAATAAATAGAGTGGAGTAAAAGTACAATATTTGCCTCTGAAATGTAGTGGAGTCGAAGTAAAAGTATTGGAAATTGGAAATACTCACGTAGAGTACAAATATGTCAAAATTGTCCTTAAGTAAATGTATACTTATTACTAAGTGAATGTACTTAGTACTAAGTACTTAGTACTTAGCACATCACAATGGTCACGAGAGTAGCAGAGCAGGAATTGTAACTCGTAGGAAGCAGCACACATCCTGGTGGGTTGAAAGAGCGGGTGTGGAACAAAAACACTCAGACTTATTTCAATCTGTCTAAAAAGAGAATCAGCTTTCACACATAGTTCAATCTGTTTTGCACAAACTCAAAAACAAACAAAACAAAACCAAAAACACGGAGAATCAATCAAACAACTTTAGCCCAGCAGGAAACAAGAATACTCAACTGTGCTCTGAAAACATTTAATCTGTCAGCGCGGTTGGTCTCTCTCTCTCTCTCTCTCTCTCTCTCTCTCTCTCTCTCTCTCTCTCTCTCCCGCTCCCTGTCAAAATAGCCGGTGAATAATAGAGAAGTATATTTCATATAATATAACTCCCGGTTTGCCGGTGTCGTACACTACTGCGCCAAGTGTTGAGTAGATTTGAAGCAGCCTAATTACAAGTTTGTTTAGAGGAAGGGCACCCAAAGGGTTATTTGTCAAGATCAACGGCTACGCCATAAATCCAGGCGAACAAAGCGCGGGCGGAGTGCCAACAACGCACAGGTCTTTCTTTTTTCTCCTCTCACTTCTCCTCACTTTGTTTGTTTTGCAAATGGGAGTACACCTGCTGCTGTAGAACCGAACCCTGTGAAAAGGCTTGGGATCCTTTTAGCATTTGTTTTAACGTTTCCCGAACACTGGGGCACGTGACCCATGCATGTGTAGTTTTTTGGGGCACGGGACCCATGCATGTGTAGTTTTTTGGGGCACGGGACCCATGCATGTGTAGTTTTTTGGGGCACGGGACCCATGCATGTGTAGTTTTTTGGGGCACGGGACCCATGCATGTGTAGTTTTTTGGGGCACGGGACCCATGCATGTGTAGTTGTTTGGGGCACGGGACCCATGCATGTGTAGTTTTTTGGGGCACCGGACCCATGCATGTGTAGTTTTTTGGTGCACGGGACCCATGCATGTGTAGTTTTTTGGGGCACCGGACCCATGCATGTGTAGTTTTTTGGTGCACGGGACCCATGCATGTGTAGTTTTTTGGGGCACGGGACCCATGCATGTGTAGTTTTTTGGGGCACTGGACCCATGCATGTGTAGTTTTTTGGGGCACGGGACCCATGCATGTGTAGTTTTTTGGGGCACTGGACCCATGCATGTGTAGTTTTTTGGGGCACGGGACCCATGCATGTGTAGTTTTTTGGGGCACGGGACCCATGCATGTGTAGTTTTTTGGGGCACGGGACCCATGCATGTGTAGTTAAAAAAAATACAAATATATTATTCGAAAAAGTAATTAAAAAAGCAGATCTACAAGCTTGATATATTCTATAATCTATGTGCTTGTGCTATTCTTGAATGGCCAACCAATGTGCTACATCGACTGAAAATCGACTCCAATGCTTTCCCGGGTTTCAATGGTTAATGGTTTGATTCCCTTAACAGTTCCATGTAATGCTTCCTATAGGAAGGGGGTCCCAAATGGACCACAGTTACAGGCCTGTAACTCTGTGACCCCTTTTCCACCGGTTGGTTCCCAATGGTTCTTTTTGGTTTTTAGTCCATGAGCCAGAGCTCCAAAATTGGTGGGCAAACTATACCCTATATATAATTGTTTATAGGATCAATACAAGTAAATTGATATATGATATTGATAACCCTTCCACAGTAGTAGCTTTTTCATATTTTTGATTATTTTGCATATTTTCCTACATAATGCCTCATTTTCATATTTAAAAAATGTAAAATTTGTAATACAATAAATCATTGTCTTCGTGTAAGTACTCAATTGGGGAAGTTTCATGGTGATAACAATCTAATATAGGTATGGTTTTGCCTGCTCAATTCATTAACGTTCTTATCATGTTACAACATGGGAATTCGGTATAGCTTATATATATATATATATATATATATAGAGAGAGAGCAGCCTGGGTGATGTAAAACAAACGGTGTCAAAACAAACATTAAATTATCCTTATTGTCAATGGGATTTAATGTTTGACAAAACAAACATTAATTTATCTTCGTTGTCAATGGGCGTTTTTAAAACAAACGCTGACCTAAAAAAACAAACATTAAACCTGTATACAAAAGAAGAACTACCGATATTGTTTTTTCATTGCATATAGCGACCAAAACCGGCTCTGGAAAACGATTCCAGATCGATCGGTACTATATGAATGCTGCCGATCAATGAGGTTTTTTTTTTTTTTTGTGGTGCTGCTCCAACATCTGGCTGAGTACTTCTTCCATCACTGCCAAACACACCACCACCACCACGCTAGCTCCATAAGGAACGTAACACATGTTCCCCATGCTCTCTTGCAGGTGAAGCCAGCAGTGACAGCTCCGTCGTGGGGGTCATGACTCCGGTCCTCTCCTCCTCGCCACCACTGCGTAAACCGCCCAGCGTTCCCCCGCCCCGCCCTCCTCCCCTATGCCCTGCGGGATCATGGGTAGTGTCGGCAGCCTCCTGAACGGCCACAGCCTCAACAGCAAACACTGCCAGGTATATATACCCTATAGGGCTGACCTATTGACCTATTGACCTTCAACTGGCTCCCAGGGCTGCAGGCTGCAGCTACAGTGTATGACCTGTTGACCTTCAACTGGCTCCCAATCAAACACACAATAGAATCGCCTACTCTTTATTAAACAGTAAATGCAATTTAGGGTCAGTCAACCGCTTCTTATCCAATCAGGCGAGAGAGAACCCATGCTTACAACTTACATACAGGATACAGAATAAACAAGTTAAATTGGAAGTGGTGGCTTGAAGTGAGCAGAGAAGATTTTAACTGGAACACTATAATGAAGTTGGAAGCTCTCCTGATTGGCTGAAATTGGCAACCCACCTGAAAAATTATGTTCCGTTTATTATTTATTATCGTGTCATGCCCGGATGTTGATGTGTCGGTCTGTGTCTGAAAATGCCGACCGCGAGTGTCAGCCTGCCTGCTACAGCCCGTTGAAAACCCTTGTATTCACCAGGAACGGCCCCCTCAATGTCCTTTCTCAGATACAGAGCTGTGAATGGTGGGCTTAGACTGGAAGTGCATGAGTGCACGTGTTCAAAATGCCAGTGTCCCACTCTGTGTTGATGCGGGTAGCAACATCAGCTAGCAATACGATCGGATAAAAAAAATGGATGAAAGAATACAAGCCCTCAAACTCGTTTCTGGCGGACTCGATGTTGAGAGAGAGAGCAGAGCCTTAATTGGTATCATCGGTAACACCTGTGAAGGAAGTAGGGGGAAAAGGGGCGCCTGAAACAGGAAGAGTTATTCTGTGTGCATTGTGCATTGGTTAGTTGGATTAACCGTTGCACCACCACCCCTTCCTGCCAGGCCTCAGAGTGCACACTGAAGAAGGGAACCGGCAACCAGAGGCAGAGGAGGCCGGGCGGCCGCAGCCTGGACGCTTTGCTGAAGCACGGTTTGGCCCAGGGCTCGTCGATGACGTCGTCCAGTCAGCCCTCCAAGGCCCTGTCCCACTCCCGCTCAGGACACAGCGACGACTTCTTCTACATCAAGGTGAGTCCGTGCAGTGAAGGAGGAGTCCGTAGCCTATTACAGTAGTACTACTACTGGGGTAAGTCTGCATGGTCGCCAAAAATGCGTCCAGTGCTAAGGTTGAGTCTGAAGAGATAAGTCTATAGTTAGGAAACAAAATGGACCCTTGAAGGCTTGTGAAACTCTTCCATTTGTAGACACTCTGAGGCCTAATGCATACGCATTTGGCGGGGAAGATGTTGACACTAATGGTTGGTTGCCCACTTGCCCCTGGTAGGTAAATAAAACCTTCGGGCAGGTGGAGTTTGAGGTTGCCCCGTCCGGGCAAGCGCTTGTTTGTACTGTTCTATAAACAGTAAACGCACCACGAGATATCTGTGGCCTTATTATAACACTGTGTAACGTAAAATAAAAGCACGGTTTACCTATAATGTGCTGTTTTCACTGTTGCTAAAATTAAAGATATACAAGAACATGAGACCCCTGTGTTAAATTGATTAGTAATTCAAATTTCACCCATCATTTTATAATGGCCGATTTACGTTTCGGCAAGTGGGCATGACTTTTGGGCAAGTAGAACATGAGGGGGGGGTCCTTGAAATCCAAAGGTTCGAGAACCACTAAGTCTGTTTGCACGGGATATATAAGTGGGCTTGATCATCACAAAGAAATAGGTCAGAAATAAATCGGGAGGCAAGCTAGCAGAAAAATATTTTTAATTGGATCCAGATTCCAGGACAACAAATAGTGACAAAAATATACAACTGATGAAAATGCAACTCATGAAATCAACAACTCAAATCAACGCAAATATCAACCTCTCCCCATGGCTGTTCCCCTTAATATACTCTGCAGGCTCCACCCTTCGATTTCTAATCAACCAACCACAGTAGAACAGCAATCCCACCCCAGGTGCTCCCCATGCTCCAATCAATCAGCTCAATCAGCTCGTCAGGGGCTAATCACCCAACTACACAGCCAGGCTTCAACAGGCCGGCTTCCCCAAAGCAGCATCTTCCTGTGCAGATGCACACAATTGTTATTAACCCATTAATGCCTTCTAAATCAGTAGTTCTCTGAGATCTAAAAATGATGTATATTCCCCCAAAATGATGTATGTCCACATTCAAAATTGGTATGATCAATAGGGCCGTTAATTTACGGGAAAAACACAGTTAAAATATGGAGGTAAGCGGTTTCTGCCCGACTTGATACCTGTTGTTTCACCCAAGAGGACGGGATTTTGAGGTTGGGTTTAAGGCATCATTTCTATAAGGTTAGGGTCAGGCAGGGTTATGGCACGACCTGGGCGACACACCATTGAGAGATGGCGTGCCTCTGCCCGACAGCAACAAATTATGTTTACCCCCCCCCCACCCCCCACCGCTCTCTGTGGATATAGGTAACCCAAAAACCCAGGTCGGCATACCAGCGGGGCGGCTCATTGGAGGACCGTTTGGACGGTGGAGTCGGGACCGGCAGCAGCAGCGACAACATGCCGGACCCGGGCGGCAGCAGGCTGCCTCCTCCTCCTCCCAAGCTGCCTCCCCCTCCTCCCATGGCAGGGAAAACGGCGGTTGAGAGGGTGAACAGTAAACACTCACGCGCACACACAGTTTTGTTTGATGTCACTGCATTGTTAACTTAGGATAGATCAAAATGTAATGTATTTGCCAGAAGGGTGGTGTTCGGGGTGGACGGTTGGTACAGCAGCTGCAGTAGAGGGGGGGGAGAAAGAAAAAGGAAAAGTAAAAACGCCAGACAATGAAAGTAAACAAACAGATAAACGCATTATAAAGTATGAGGTAAACAAAGAAAACCTTGATGTAAGAAAGATATACACAGGTACCTGTGACTATATGGAGATACATCAGTGTGGCTGTACTGTAAGTGCCAGTATGCGTTAACGGAATAGAAAACAAACGATAGAACTGAATGAAAGCGCATAAGTGAGATAAAGCGAGCGTACGGTTAACATGATGACCGATAGCTTCAGACACTTTAAGCTCCTCTTTATAACACTATTATGTTACACTGCACTAGACAATATTTATTTCATTTCCGTGTAATCTCATTTCTACTGTATATTAAATTTTGTTAGCGACGCATTTACATCTGTTGTCCCTGGGCAAGTGGAGACACAGCACAGAACAGCAAATTGTCATTGTCAGGTGGAAACCTTGTATGTCCAAAATCCGTTACTTATTTAGTTAGAGTAGTGAAAATAGCAGATCTGCAAGCTCAAATGTGGCGCATTGCAACATGTTATGATCTTGTACATCTGCTATTTTCACCATTTGTATAAGTGCCACTCTTGTATAAAGAAAACTACCGTAGCGAGTTGAAATATGGAGATACAAGGTTTCTGCTCGACAGTCACGAAATACAAATCGGCACGATAACGCAGTCCACCAGTGTGAGATTAAAGTATAAAAATGACCGAAAAGCAACAATAAAAAGGCAAACGGTGGTGACATATTTGTGCTGATTTGAGCCAAAAGCTTGAGACTGGTTTTAATTTAAACATTGCAAAAGCCTGAGATTGTAATGTTTATGGGTATTGAATACCACTTTAATCCATTTTGGGGTGGGAACCCCTTTTTTATATAACATTACGTTATATAATTTAGCTATTGAAAAATAGCAGATCGCAGCGCGCCACCGAGTGGCGCGCTACGAGCTTGTATACTGTTGCACACTACAGAAACCTCTTAGCTCCTATTTCCCCCCCTCATTTAACAGCCTATTTGATCAAACTATACAGCTTCACAGTCACAAAGGCATCGAAAGTAGCAGATCTACAAGCTCGAAGGGCTGGTTTCGAGCGTATTGATGCTGTCCTTTCATTTGAATCCTTGAAAGTTACTGTTTTGGACATAATGAGGTTTCTTTCCAGCCGACGGAGACGGTAGTCAGCCATCTCTCATCTCTCCCCCAATGCATTCAACATCCAAGCTTTACTAATCAGCTCCTCTCTAGATTAATGACCCCGGAATGCCTTGATCTCCTCTGAGGAGAGAGACGACCCTGTCTGTCTGTCTCTGCCGCGCCAGGTCTACACAGAAACCTCTTATCTCCATATTCTAAACTTCTTGTGTTTTTGTTCGTAAATCAACGGCCCTGAGTCACACTACAGAGTCACACAAATCATCCAGCAGATCCGCAAGCTTGAAACGCGGCGTGAAGCAGCGCGTTTTGAGCTTGTAGATCTTCTACGTTTGATTGTTTTTAAATTTGAATCCTGAAACGCTTTTGGACATGTGAGGTTTCTCCCCCCCCCCCCCCCCTCGGAAGAGACGATATCCTCGCTTCCGCGTGGGGGAACCTTGTATGTGAAAAGGTTGTGTTCTTTTCGATCTACAAGTTCACAATGTTTCGCGATGAGTAGTGACCTGTGAGCTTGTGTAGATCTACTATTTTCACTATACATTTGTCGACACTCAATTGAGCAGCGATTATTTACGGGGGGGGGGAAACGCGAGAATTTGAAATATGGAGATACAAGGTTTTTCCAGCGACTCTCGAGCACACAGCTCCCTCAATAGACCTTTATATATATACCCTGCAATGGATGGATGGAGCGATAGAGAAAGAGAGAGCGACAGCGAGATGGAGAGAAGGGGCCAGCCACAGAGACGGAGATGAAACGGAAGCTAAGTAGACGGAGAAAGAACGAGAGAGAGAGAGAGAGAGAGAGAGAGAAAGAGAGGCCGAGGGAGGGAGGGAGGGAGGGAGGGAGGGGGGGGGGGGAGGGAGGGAGGGGGGGAGGGAGGGGGGGAGGGAGGGATGAGATGAGATGGAAAAGACGATAAAGAGAGAGGCAGAAGGGCAGTGGTGGAGAAAAAAAAGTATGACGATTTAAAAAAAAGTAAAAGTATAGCAATAAAGTAATAATAAAGAAGGGATGGTACAAGGTTTCCACCTGACAGCAATGATTGTACTACTACAGTATGTACAGTAGATATATATATAGGGGAGGACTGTGGAGAGAGGAGAGGAGAGGAGAGGAGGGGAGGGGAGGGGAGGGGAGAGGAGAGGAGAGGAGAGGAGAGGAGGGGAGGGGAGGGGAGGGGAGGGGAGGGGAGGGGAGAGGAGAGGAGGGGAGAGGAGAGGAGAGGAGGGGAGGGGAGGGGAGGGGAGGGGAGGGGAGGGGAGAGGAGAGGAGAGGAGAGGAGAGGAGAGGAGAGGAGAGGAGAGGAGAGGAGAGGAGAGGAGAGGAGAGGAGAGGAGAGGAGAGGAGAGGAGAGGAGAGGAGAGGAGAGGAGAGGAGAGGAGAGGAGTCAGAACAGCATCCCATAGGCTACCATCCAAGCCATATGAAGTCAGTGGGTATAGAAGTATAGGAGGAATGCTGAGCCCGAACAACAAGCTTTGAGCCAACTCACACTTCAACTCCAGCCGGGTGGCTCAACATTATTAATGTCAGAGAGAGAGAGAGAGGCCATTGATCTTCAGTCAGCAGACAGCCAGCGCAGGGGGGGGGGAGGAGCTGGACAGGATGGGAGGGGAGAGGAGGCGAGAGCAGGGGGTACAGATCGCTGTTCGCGTGCGTGGAACTATACAAGTTGATCTTTAAAATGTGTGTATGTTTTTTTAACGCGCCGTCTGCATGTGGTGAAAGTATAGCTATGCATTCCTCTGTGGTTTCCATCTATATATCGGCAAAGAAAAGAGTAACTTGTGGATATATAGACAAACTTAATAATCCTTTCTCCTTCCTCCTCCAGGCGGACAAGTCGGCGATCTTCCGGCCCACCGCCTTCAAGCCCGTTCTTCCCAGGAGCACTTCGTCCCCTGCAGCGGGGGCCGGGGCGGGGGCCAGGGTCCCGCCGGCCGACACCCGGGGACACAGCACGAAGCAAGACACCTTCTCAGGTGCTTGCGCGTGGATTTTTTACCCATTCTGACCTGAGATCAGATTCATACGAGGTTTCCACTGGACACACACTGGTCTGATTAACCCATTCTGACCTGAGATCAGATTCTAAAAATGTCAGTCGTTCTTCGATTTTTCTAAAATTTCAGACCTATACAAGCTCGTAGCGCGCCACTTGGTGGCGCGCTATGAGCTTGTAGATCTGCTATTTTTCACAAAAATGGGTTCCTGTTCAGAATGGGTTAACGGCACATGGACCCTATAAGAAACCCCCAGACTCTGGCCACGTCACGATAGACAAACACTCGTGCGGAAATAGCTGAAACATTTGATGAAAGTCTAGGCGGACAATTTTTTAGAGCGTGTTTATTTTAAAACGGTCCAATCGATCGATTGTGTTTTCCGGCTTGGATCAATGGAACTAACTAACTACAATAGTAGATTTTCCTATTTTTTTGTAAATAAAGTAAATACAATGAAAAAAATTGACATTATTATCATTGTTATGTTATGTTATATTATCATTGGCGAGTGTGTCGCCAGTTAGCTGGGGGCCCATTTGCAGCCCCCCCCCCGGCCCACAGGTTGAGAACCACACATATATAGGTCATCAGTATAATATGCGATAGAAAGCGATTGCCCGCGTACTGTATCATGTCTCGTCTATTTGCCTCTGTTGACATGAATCACGCCGGTGGAAGCACACTTCAACGTGACAGTGTGATTGAGTAAAATTGTCCACTGTCTGTCCGTCTGTCGTCTCTCACCGTCTCTCCTCCTCCCCCTTTCCAGGGACGCTGTCCGACTCCGGACGCAACTCCATGTCCAGCCTGCCCACGCTCAGCACCAGCGGCAGCCTGAGTGCGTCCACGCCGGGCCCCGCCCCCGCCCCTGCCCCCGCCACTCACAGCGTAGGCAGCTCCACCGCGCCAGCGGCGGCGCCACCCGGCGGCCTCCTCCTCCTCCTCCCCAACTGTCCTCCGTGGACCAACAACGGCGGCCACGGATTTAAAGCCGCCGTCAGCCCCAGCTACGCGAACGGCCGCCACCGCCGCGGCTCTCCCTCGACTTCCGCGGACGACGACGGGCCGCCGCCGAGCCGAGGCCCGCCGTCGGAGAGCGGCGCGGGCGGGATCCGGTCGCCCGTCACCACGGACGAGCTGCTGATAGAGCGCCTGGAACAGAGGCTTCTGGAGAGAGAGTCTGAGCTCCAGGAGCTGCAGGTATACCCAACCTTATGGAATAACAGCCGCCCACTGTTTTTTTTGGGGGGGGGGTTTTAAGATATATTTTTTGGGCCTTTATTGATAGGTTGAAAGTAGAGATGCGGGGGGGGTGGGGGGGGTCAGCAGTCTAGGTGCCCAGACGGTTGAGCTAATTTCACTGATTTTTCATTTTTCACGAACATGAAAACATCAACAACATTCAACATGATCCTCACTTCATTGAGATTTTTAATGATATGTTGGATTCACATATTTTCAGGCATAAACCCCTCAACAATTTGACCTTTGGCTCTGTATATTGGTCTGCTCTTCCTTGCTCTACACCTAACCTTAGCTAATTAAAAATAGCTAAAATAGCAGGGCATCGATATTATATGGACTGGATAGAGTTACAGTAGGACATTGTACTATTGTGATATGGCATAAGTGTTGTATAAGAATATAAAGATCGGATCGGGAAAAGTCGGTATCGGCAGACACTCCAAATGAAATGATCGGAATCGGATTGGGAGCATAACAACATGATCGGGACATCCCTACAAGTTATAATAAATTGAAACAGCACTGGAGAATTCATATAGGACAAAGAAAGGAGCCGGAATGGAAGAAGGAAAGAAACGGTCCCTATTTTGCCAAAATTGCCAGAAATTATCGCGACGTACAAAAGCGTAAAAAAACGAGTGTGATTTTTGAGGGCTCCTATATTCAGCTATTAGTGTGTGTTCTTCGTCCGACACAAACATTACATTCCCATCGACATTGAATGGAGAATTGCACGTCAATAGTGTCTGAGCAAATAGGCATAGTGTCTATTTTACACCATGATGATGTACGATGATAAGAGCGCCCCTCACTTCACATGGGTGTGATTTTTAAGAGGCGCTTTAAACAGCTCTTGTCCCCACACGTCTCAAGATTGGCCACTGACCAGAATTCCGGTCAAATGTCCGCTAAAAACTTTGTCCCCGCCCGTCTCAAGTTCTGCCATTGGCGTTGAACGGAGAAACGGCGTCAGAATTCTTCCTTTCATGAGCCAAATTAAACATCGAAACATTAAACGCCATTGACGTCGAAGGGAAAAGTTACGTCACATGTAAACGAGCAAATCAGCTATAACCAATCACAGGCAACAGGCATTCTGATTGGGCCAGTATATGAGATGATGCACGATGATGTATACTGTATACGACCACAAGAGCGCTTCACACGGGGTGTGATTTTATTTATACAAACTCTGCTTTGTGTCGTTTGTGTGTGTGTGTGTGTGTGTGTGTGTGTGTGTGTGTGTGTGTGTGTGTGTGTGTGTGTGTGTGTGTTTCTGCAGGACAGCTTTGAGGACAAGGAGGCCGACACATGCCTGGTGTTGGAGGAGAGGCAGAGGGGCCGGCTGGAGGAGGTGGAGGGCCTGCAGCAGCACTGCTCCTCACAGCTCCGTCAGGCTGCCCAGAGGGCGGCCAGGGACCAGCAGGCCCTCCAGCTGCAGGTCAACCAGCTGCAGGTCAGTGTATACCCAGTGTATAGGCCAGGGACCAGCAGGCCCTCCAGCTGCAGGTCAACCAGCTGCAGGTCAGCGCCACGCCGCCGCGTGTCTTTGTGTCGTTGTATAGTACCCCGTAGTGAGGATTTAACCCATTCTGACCTGAGATCAGATTCATACGAGGTTTCCACTGGACACACACTGGTCTGATGAACCCATTCTGACCTGAGATCAGATTCTAAAAAAAATGTCAGACCTGCAAGCTCGTAGCACGCCACTCGGTGGCGCGCTACGAGCTTGTAGATCTGCTATTTTTCAATAGCTAAAGCATAACATGATGCTAACACCAACATGGGGTTCCCGTTCAGAATGGGTTAAATTGGCTGGGCACCCCCCATGGCGATGGTTTGATTGGCTGAGCAATTGTGGATAAAACGTGAGGACAGAAAAGTGAGGACGCCAATTGTGACTGGCCGGAATGTGATGATGTGTGATGATAGCTCATGTTGATTGGGTGATGTAAACAAACGGTGCCAGCACAAACATTAAACGCCATTAACAATAAAGAGACAATATGACGTGTAATGAGTTACATTATGACGTACATTTTCCCGTCATTGTCAATGGCGTTTAACAAAACAAACATTGAACTAAAGACATACATTAAACCTGTGTATAGGCGGGGCCCGGCGCCCATAAAAATGACTTGAGTACAAGTACAAAATATTGGTACTTAAAGTAACCAAAAGTAGAAAGTATACTCATTATGCAGCATGTCCGAATTTCACAAGTTTTCAAACGTGGCGGTCCTTGGAATTAAAAAGTGACCTCGCAGGTGGACAACGAGCGGCTCCAGGAAGACATCTCCAGGACGACGCGGGAGAAGGACCTGGCAGAGGTCAGGCTGAGGTCGTACGAGACCCTGAGCACGCAGCTGGCCCCCACACTGGAGGAGACGCAGTGGGAGGTGAGTCTCTCTCTCTCTCTCTGTGTGTGTGTGTGCGTGTGTGTGTGCGTGTGTGTGTGTGTGTGTGTGTGTGTGTGTGTGTGTGTGCACGTGCGCGTGTCTACTTGTATTACCATACTTGTGATGGCCAAACGTCCCCACAAAGTATAATAGATTTTCAGAAATGTGTGTGTGTGTGTGTGTGTGTGTGTGTGTGTGTGTGTGTGTGTGTGTGTGTGTGTGTGTGTGTGTGTGTGTGTGTGTGTGTGTGTGTGTGTGTGTGTGTGTGTGTGTGTGTGTGTGTGTGTGTGTGTGTGTGTGTGTGTGTGTGTGTGTGTGTGTGTGTGTGTGTGTGTGTGTGTGTGTGTGTGTGTGTGTGTGTGTGTGTGTGTGTGTGTGTGTGTGTGTGTGTGTGTGTGCGCGTGCGCGTGCGCGTGCGCGTGCGCGTGCGCGCGCGCGCAGCGCGCGCGCGCGCGCGCGCGCGTGTGTCAGGTGTGCCAGAAGGCCGGGGAGATCTCGCTGCTCAAGCAGCAGCTGAGGGACTGCCAGGTGGACGTCGGCAACAAGCTGAGCGAGGTGGTCCGCCTGAAGGCCTCGCTGAGGGAGCTCCGGGCTCAGCTGGACGCGCTGGAGCGGCAGAACAAGGACCAGGTGGACCGGATCCACGCCTGCAGCGTGGACATCGAGGTCCGTTGTGGTTCCGGAAGTCAGAAATGAAGAGTTGAATGCAATTGTTCTTAATGCAATGGTTTTCAACCTGTTTCAAAATCAAGGCCCATTATTTTATTGGGCATTTGAGCCACGGACTATACCATTTGATGAGATTCTGCCTCTCAGACCCCAAACGAAAGGAATATTTTGTCGTCACATTTGGATTAGATTTTGTCCACATTTCCATGCTGTATTGACGTGGTACCATTAGCAAAGGCAACAGGCTTTTTTTAAATTGAGTAATGCAGATGTTTAACAGCAATTGAACTCTTGAGCGTAAAATGAAACCAAATGTGGTTACGGGTATTTGATTGGCTGATGTATGATGGCTGTGCATCATCACTCAGAAATCAGACGGATCCATCTTGATCACTTCATAATTTGTACCAATTCGCGTAATGTTTGGACAAAATCTGTAGGAGTAATATAACAATGTTTTGCAAAGAACTGCCTCCTGGTGGTGCTATAGGGCAATGTTAAAAATGGTGGCATTTGTTCATCAACGCACTCCGAATGTGCGTGCAAAGTTTCACCACAGTCGGATGCTGCGTTCATGATTTGCGGCATTTTGTTCAAAACGGGCCACTCCTGCAAACTTTACTGTAGATGTCAATCAGGATGGAATATGAATAATCATAGGACATTTGAATGTATGACCTACGGTTCAAGAGTTATAGGCAAAAACATGTAATGGGCCTGGCCTATTTATTTACGACGATTATGTGAAACAAATGGATTATCTCAAATAATAGCGATTATTATGCAATAATTGTGGCAGGACTATAGGGCTACTGTGAGTGTGCGTGTGATGTTTCACACGATCAGTCCAGCGGTGCAGAAGACACCCTGGCACACACACACACGCGCACGGACGGACAGGAGCGAAAACATATCTCCAGCCTCCACCTGTCCAGCCTGGCAGATAACAGATTCAAGTTTTCAACCCATTAAGACCTGAGGCCAATTCAACAAATGCCTTCTAAGTAGTTCAGTAGTTCTCAAACTTTTTTGTGCCAAGGACCCGCAAAAGAATATGTATTTGGCCATGTACCCCCCCCCCCCCACCCCCCATCTCAAAAGGTTTTGTGCCACTTTTTGAGATACACTGTTCTAGAATCTAGAGTTCTAGACCACTGTTCTAAATCCTTTTTTGACAAACATACCTTAAAATCTAAAATGGAATATACCGTAGATGGATATGACGTCCAGCATGAGATCACCACCTAATCTGGCACGTCACAGTGACGTCACATAATCTATTTATATACCGACCCGAGTGCACAGAGAAGAACAACAAGATAGACCTACAGCAAAAGTAAAGTAAGGAGGATAAACAGAGAATAAGGTGTTTGGATTCACCATGGGTGGCGGTAAGAGACGCAATTCCCGCTCAGGCATCATCAGCCCCTCGACGGTCCACGCCACCCCCGCGGTTCTGGAGCGGATGAAGGAGGAAGTGAACGAGACCGAGCGGAAGCAACAGCTCCGGGAAGAGGACATTGGCTCCATGAGGAAGAACGTGGAAGACATTCGGCAAGCGATGAAGACCACCCTGGATCGGATCAATGAGGTCGTGAAAGAGACCAAGCAGAAGCAACAGCTCCAGGAAGAGGACATTGGCTCCATGAGGAAGAACATGGAAGACATTCTGCAAGCGTTGACGACCACCCTGGATCTGACCAAGCAGAAGGAAGATGACATTGGCTCCATGAGGAAGAAGGTGGAAGACATTCTGCGAGCGATGAAGACCACCCTGGATCTGACCAACGAGGAAGTGAAAGAGACCAAGCAGAAGCAACAGCTCCAGGAAGAGGACATTGGCTCCATGAGGAAGAACATGGAAGACCTTCTGCGAGCGTTGTCGACGGTGCCGTGCTCCACCCACCAGACCGAGGCACCCGCCGGGGCGCCTTCCCCGGAGCCCGCGCAGGATTCCATCGGCGCCCCAGAGCCCGCGCAGGATTCCATCGGCGCGAGCACTGCGCATCTCACTCAGCCGCACTCTGATCCAAAGTCGACCGGCCTTTGTCCTTCTCGCTCGGGCTCGTCAGGCGATGGGCGGCCTGAAGACGAGGACGAAGGGCCCTCTGAGCCCTCAATGGTCCGTCCTGAAGTCGACCGGTCGACTCGCGAGGCTTCTCGAGGTCCTCGGACGAGCGATAACGCTGCCGACCGCCCTGCTGTACCGCCATACTGGCAGACCTTCTTGGAAACTAATCGAGACTCGCAGATTGAGCTGTGTCGAACATCTCGTTTACCTGCTATCTCCATGCCGATCTTTGATGGAGACCCTCTGGAATATCGGGGCTTCGCCAACGCCTTCGACGGGATTTTCAGGGATAACGCTCAAATAACGGATTCAGAAAGACTATTGTATCTTCTGCAGTTCACCCGGGACAAACCCAACCAACTGATCAAGAGCTGCCTAGCCATCGATCAGCCAAGGGACGCATATGTCGAGGCTAGGAAGAGACTCCGGGAAGAGTACCAAGACAAAGTCTTTATGGTGATCCATAACAGGCTGGCTAGCTGGCCTCCGGTGAAGACGACCGGCGACTACAAGAGCTTTGCCGCATTCCTTCAACACGTCGGCGATCTCACGAGAGGCATGCACGCTAGTCTGGACATGAGCATTCCTCCCACGATGTCTGTCATCCTTGACAAGTTACATCCTCAATCAGACGACGCAAGGGACCGGTACTTGACAAAGATCACACGCAAAGGTGGTGTGGTCACCTTTGTAGACCTGGTAGAATTCGTCAAACAACAAGCTAAGATTTGGGAGTATTATGATAGATAAGACATACAGACAGACAGACCTTTATTATGCTGCAGGGAGGAAATCAGTCGCCCCAAAGGCAGCACAACAGTTAATGTTACAGCTTACAGGTTAGTATAAAAAATAAAAAGTACAATGGTATACAGTAGAAACAAGGCCAGAAAATGTATCAAAAAAATATTAATACATATAGATGCAAGCAGCTAAGACGGGGTAAAGATATACGCCATTTGCACAATGGATGACTTATTTGACAAGTAATGAAAAATGTGAAGTGAGCGGTGCGTTTAATCATACATCATCATACATCACTCTCTGTGCTCGGCCAATCAGCTGAGCACATTCCGTGATATACGGACAGACAGACAGACAGACATACACACAAAGCTGTGCATAATTGGCATCGCTATAGCGCCGCTCAATAACAATATCAGCGTGAAAGCATTTTTAAAACGCCATGCGAAAAACATGCCTGTTTCGGCCTCAAAATGACCTCCTTCAGGGCTTAGTCCTGAAGGAGTCCTAAACATCCGGTAGTAGTTTCACCCTGTGTCGCACTGAGATGTCCGGGATGCTAAGCTATCATCGTATTTTTCATAACTAAATCAAATTAAGCTCTAATCAAGCCCAAAATATCGCATTTTACGCAGCGATGCACATAAAGACCGCGCGCGTGGCTAGTTTGGCCGTTAGCCAAACTAGCCAAAAGTTGCTACATTTTGCTACATTGAACCACCGATGATTGACAGGATTGACAGCCAGTCAATCCCGTCAACGGATGGTTTGGATTAATTATTTTAATCCGTCCATAGAAGTCTATGGGTTAAGACACGCAAAATATGGCCCTCAGAGTGTTTTAAAGCAAACATTTTTAACTCAAACCTTTGCTTCCGGGAGTCCCTGTAACTAAATATTTTGAGATGGGGGTCCGTGACATAGCAACATACAGAACACTGTAGAATCACCCTCAGCCAGGTCTTAACCCATTCTGACCTGAGATCAGATTCTAAAAATGTCTTCTACATCCTGACAGTTTTCTGAAAAAAGCTATGTTTCTATGTCAGTCGTTCTTCGATTCTTAAAAAAAAAAGCAGACCTACAAGCTCGTAGCGCGCCACTCGGTGGCGCGCTATGAGCTTGTAGATCTGCTATTTTTCAATAGTAGTAGTGCTGCGTAGTGCTAACACCAAAAGGGGTCCCGCACAAAGTGGTCTTAACAGGTTTAGACCTGTCTCATTTTGTGGTGCGATTTACAATTTAGGCGTTTAACAGGACCACTCTTATCCAGAGTGACTTACAAAGTGCAGGGCCAGAGTACACGACAGGTACGTTCAACACATGACAGGGTAAATGGTCAGAGTGAACATTGTTCTGCTACAGACCATGGACACTCGTGTGGAGTGGTGCGGCATGATGTGACTAGTCCACCCAGGTCCATATAAATCACTACAAAGTCCATAGACATGACGTGGTTATTTCTAAAAGCCAGACGTTGGGAGGAGCTAGCGCTCCTCTGCATATAGTGACGCATTATGAGCTGCCATTTTCACTTTTCTTAAAGGGGCACTAGCCCCTCCTACATCCAGCTTTTAGTTACAAACTTCGTCTTATCCCATTTTGATCTGGGAACGATTCTGCAAATGTCTTCTACATCCTGACAGTTTTCTGAAAAATCTATGTTTCTATGTCAGTCGTTCTTCGATTTTTCAAAAATAGCAGACCTACAAGCTCGTATGAGCTTGTAGATCTGCTATTTTTCAATAGCTAAAGTTAAAATAACATAATGCTAACACCAAAAGGGGTTCGGACCCTAGCCCCTCCTACATCCAGCTTTTAGTTACCGTCCACAAACTTCGTCTTAAACAAACGTGAAATTCCCATTGACAATGAACGGGGAATCTTTTAATGTGTTGAGGGGTGCTAGCCCGTCCTATGTCCTATGCTTTGAGGGTTTGTGTAAACACAAGCATTGAAGACAAAGGGGCGCTGTTGTACAGCCTATACTGGATGTATAGACCTGCAAGGTCTATTTGATATTTCATATTTAAATCTGAAGTGGGACCTATAACAAAACAACAACATTACGTCTATTTACTCGTTTGGTCATAGACGAGTCACAATGAGTCTTATGGGGAGGAAGCTCTGCTGGCATGGCCTGCGAGGGTCCGCGTCTCACCCCGTCCCCCCTCGTTCTGTCACCTAAATATAACGGGTGTCCCCTGTGGCACACCCGTTTCGCGATGCTCGGCCAATCACAGCGTCAATTTCTCCGGCATACATGGATTTTTTTGATGGGCGTTAGGCCCCTCCTACTACTGTATATACTGTACAGCTTTTGTTCCCACACGTCTCAATATTTGCCATTGACAATAAAAGGAGGAATTAGGTCAAATGTCTGCCAAATATGACGTATACATTTGTACGATAACAAGAGCGCCCCTCACTTCACATGGGTGTGATTTTCTTAGGACACAATTACACTAACATTATTAGTTCATAAATTATCTTCATTTGAAGTAATAAGTTTTTTCTAAGCATGTGCTTTTGAATACTTAAAGGTATATTCAGTGATCTCACTTAATTCAAATATCACTTATTTTTTTGTTTTGTTGTGATAATCCTTTCTACTATAGAGTGTGCTGACCATATAAGGAGTTCCTCCCTGTCCCCAGTTAATAACCTGACGCTGCCAGATGGGGGCGGTATTGGGTAACCATGTTCCCCAACACAGCAACCATCTGGGATCTCTCAGGGAGTTCAGCTAACACCGATCCGCTCCGCACCGAACCAATCAGCGTGAGCTAAGGGCGGGATATGTGCGAAACCGGATGTGAAGCTATATAGACACGTCAATATGATTGGTTGTGTTTGCACGCCCACACGGTGATAGACAGACGGTCCCATCCAATCATCTACCAAGTATCTTGAAAAAAAGGAACAGCCCCGTCATCAAATTTGCTTCCGAGATCCCAGATCCCAATAAGCTGTGAAACAAATTTGTGTAGCAAGCTTCTTGGATCTGGCAGCGTCAGGTTACCAGTTAACCCCTGGGGGTCAAAAAACCTTAGGTTTCGTTTTTGGCTCTCTATCCTGATTGGATGAAAGGCTTAGGTCCCAGCCAAAAACGAAACCTACGTTTTTTTTTTGTGAAATCACTGAATATACCTTTAAAGGACCACTTCACCCAAGCCCGACGTAATCTCCCATACTTTTCTCCCAGGTGTGCCAAAACGAGCTGCAGCGCAAGAAGAACGAGGCGGGGCTGCTGCGGGAGAAGGTGGGCGAGCTGGAGACCCACATCCAGGCCATGAAGCGGGACCTCATGGCCGCCGCCACGGAGCAACAGCAGGCCCCGGTGTCGGGAAGGCAGCAGAGCCAACAGCAGGGCAACGCAGACTCCCTCCTCCTCCAGGACCAGCAGGACTCCTCCTCCCTCCTGCTCTTGCGGAGGGAGGTGGAGAGACTGAAGGGCCAGCTGTGGGAGGAGCGCCAGGCCCAGGAGAGGCTGGCCGGCGGCTTCCGGCAGGAGCGGCAGACGTGGACCCGGGAGAAGGAGCGCGTGGTCCGCTACCAGAAGCAGCTGCAGGTCAACTACCTGCACGTGCACCGCAAGAACCGCGACCTGGAGAGCATCCTGAGGGAGGTGACGGCCGAGCTGGAGAGCAGCCGCGCGGCGGCGGGGGAGGAGCCGGACAAGGAGCTGGCCTACGGCGGCTCCGGGCTGCAGACCTACGAGGACGTCATCGCCACAGAGATTTAGGGGCCCCTGTACCTTTAAGGAATGCGCATGCTGTTCTGTGTCAGGCGTGCTTAACCCAATCCCTTTGCAGTGCTGGATTGGGAGGGCGGAGCTGGCAATCTGCAGGAGGGGAGACACCTGTCCATGTTGTCCTCCCCAAACACTATTAAAGCACCTGCTGTGTTAATGTTCTGGTCTCTCCATTCCGCCTCAGGCAGGCTGCAGAGCAGCCACACCAGGGCAACTGCAGTTTTGGTTACCTTTTGTTAATTGGGCAGTGCCACAAATGGGTGGGCTACAGTCAGCTGTTAAATGGTTTCTCAACCTGTGGGCCCGGAGCCCACTGGTGGGCCGCGAGGGCCTTTCGAGGACGGGTGGTGCCCCAATTAAATTGGCAAAACACTTCTGATTTTAGTGTTTGATAATATAGCGTTCATATTAGTCACGTGTGTGAAGTGAAACCTTTGGGGAGCACGCACAAAGAGCATAGGCCTGGCTTCCACGTGATGTCACGTTGGAGCATGGCTAAGACAAACACAAAGTCCATGAAAGCCAGATGTTGGAGCGGCCCCAAAAAGTGACAACAATACATGAGATGAGATTGACCGCCTAAACCCATGTATTGAGTCCCTCAGGTATTCTTATCTATCTTATCTATACACTAGTGTTCATTAATTTTTTTATTTTTTTATTTCAGTTTCCTGTTATTGCGTGGAGAGCTTTCTCTGCAAATAGCAGAGCGACAGCGACGTGTTGTGAGCCTGTCTGCTATTTCCTCTGAAGACTTTCCCCACGATATACGGATGCTGGTTTAAGTAGTTTAAGTATAGACAACGTTAAGTTCCTTTGATCCAAGGTGGAACACGGACGATATATTCAGCTTTTAGTTACCGTTCACAAACTACCGTCTTAAACAAACTAAATTAAATTCCCATTGACACCGAATGGAGAATTATTACGTACGTCATGATGATGTGCGATGATAAGAGCGCCCCTTCACACGGCAGTGATTTTTATTGACCGAAATGCATATATATAATTATGACCATTTTGACTGTCAAAATGTTAAATGCGGTCACGTTTTATGAGAGAATTGCAGTTACTCACTATTAAAATTGTTTCACTATGGGGTGCTTCCATGCAGTATTAGGGTATAGTTCACCGCGTGTCCACGATGACGCTGGTGCGGGTGATATTCTCTCTGGCCGAAGCAATCAGTATCGTCTCGCTACTATATCCACACTTTTCCTGGGCTGTGTGTGCTCCAGTTCCTGTCAATTTGATCCAATGAAAGCCAATGAAACTGGTCAGATGACCAATGATATCCAATTAAATCAACAGGAACTGGAGCACACACAGCCCAGGAAAAGTGTGGATAGTCTGCACTTCGACGTCAGTTCAGCTCGGTGATAAAAAAAGGGAAAACAAAAGTGCCAGATATACCCGGTATACTTTTGCCTATTAATGGAAAACCAGAAAAGACAAGAGTTTGAGTTGCATTATGTTAAACCGCCACCGGGTATAGTGGGGGAAAAAAAAGCATTTACATACAAAACATTACTGACAATATTCAGTAAAAAATAAATGGGCACTTTGCTGTATCACCACAGGTGGTTATAGGTTTTGTCACAAATATAAACGTATGTAAATGTGTAGTAAATGACTGGAAGGCATTTTATCAGCCGTCCCGGAGTAAGGCTGGAATCTGTCTCTTTTTTTTAAACGTATACCGGTATATGTTTTGTTCTTTTACTTTAACTAACTAGCCTAACTCTCCGGGTCACACACAAAAAAAAGTAATTCTGATAACACTGTTGATGATACGTAATATTTAAATGTAAAATTAAGTTATTTTTTTATTACGAGGAGAGATGAGAACATTGTCTAGTTAAGTCTTGACGGGGTATTTCGTTGAAAAAGGTGTTTAGGTGTCATAGGGTTGTCATTGTCTCTTCATTGTTAATGGCATTTAATGTTTGTGTTGGCACCGTTTGTTTTACATCACCATTACATCACCATATCAACATGAGTTGGACTTTAATATACTAGCGCCCCTCACTTCACACGGGTGTGATTTATTTTAATCACCCTTTCATTTATGTCATTTTATTTATTTCCGCCCCAAAAAATAGTGGTTGAAAAAACACGGCCCCCTCACATATTAGAAGGACGATATCAGTCGCCAGAACCAAGGGCGGGTGTTTTCGACTAACCGTTTTCGACTAACTGAGCGTGGTTCAAATGTACTTGCAATGGACCAAAGTTTGAAGTTGCAACGGGTTTGTCTAGGCGTGTCTGACGAAATGAATATCAAATATCTAAATAATGGAATCAAGCAACTTAAAAAAAAACAGTCTGGGGTGAAACACCAAAGCCAGGAGTAGAATTTAAAATGACCCCAAACATGTCTGAATGTGAACTATCCCTTTAACGAGGTGATTCGTCTTCCACACTGTCATTAAAAGGCACCAGAATGGAAGCAGTTAGCTGAAGATAGCCCAGACAATTAGGTGATGAATCCCTGCCATGAGTCATCATCCTCTCCAGATGACACGCGATAAGACGCTAATCAAGTTGTTCACAGGTGTTCCCCTATATAGCTGTCGACGGAGAAAAGAAAATGGCAGTGATATATAGACCTGCATAATCTATAATTAATTTTAACCCATTAAAACCAGGGAAGCATCTGTGTCATTTTACATTTTGCCTAACGCATATACACAGTGTATATATATATATATATATATATATATATATATATATATATATATATATATATATATATATATATATATATATATATACACACACGCACGCACACACGCACGCATGCATATACACACACACACACACTTCGAATTTAAAACAATGGTTTAGAAGTGTTCTCTAAAATAGCAAATATACCTGTACAAGCTTTTTTTTTCTATCTTGAAATGGTTTTTATATTATTATTATTATTATTGTTGGTTGTTTTTTTTACATTTTTATTTTATACACAAATATTGTCTTCTGGGGGTCCCTACCTGGCACAAAACATGTTCAGAGGGGTCCGTTGCCAAATACATATGACGTTGGTGGTCCAATTGGTGCGATTTTTGTTTTTCTTCTTTTGAGAACCACTGATTTAAAAGGCATTTGTAGAATGCCCCAGGTCTTGATGGGTTAACTTATTTTGGGCGGGAACCCCTTTTGGTGTTAGCATTATACTTATGCTTTAGCTATTGAAAAATAGCAGATCTACAAGCGCGCTACGAGCTTGTAGGTCTGCTATTTTTGAAAAATCGAAGAACTTCAGAAAACTGTCAGGATGTATAGAAGGCATTTGTAGAATCTGATCTCAGGTCTTGATGGGTTAGAGGCCTCAGTACAGACTTTGTCGTTGAACCATATCAACGTCAGATCTGTGATCTGTCCTCACACAGAACACTGAGAAATCCCTCACTCTGAATAGTGCACACATTGGGACACATTTGTACACACATCTGAAATAAATTTGCATATGTTTACCGTGTGAAGTCTGAAAGAATTTGAGTCGCAATATGTTAATATATATGTCAATATGTCGATTCCAAAACATTTCACACTGGACCGAATGTTTGTTATTGTAATACCTCGAAATACACCTGAACTTGTTTTGACTTTCACTACTATATATATATATTCCATTGATCTCTTTTCTCCCAGTACCTCAAACAAAGCCACTGCATTTTCAACAGTGGGCGACTGGGCGTATAATACTGCAAGTACATGGCCAGACAGTAGCTGTCTGCCTGCCTGCCAGCCAGCAAGTTGGTTAACAGAAAATAAATTGTTATGGCTGAGTAAAATAAAATACAATAAACACAATTTGCCTGAAAATAGATTACCTTTTTCATGCAAAAAAATGAGTAGTGATATGGCTGACTGAGTAAAATAAAACAATCTACCTGAAAATAGATAGCTATAAGTGAAGAGCAATTTCCGCAATTACCATTTCCGCAATGTCCGCAATTTCTGCAATTTCCATTTCCGCAATTTCCATTTCCGCAATTTCCGCAATTACCATTTCCGCAATTTCCATTTCCGCAATTTCTGCAATTTCCATTTCCACCATTTCCGCAATTACAATTTCCGCAATTTCCATTTCCATTTCCAACTATTAATGGCAGCTGGGTTTCATCATTCAAATAAAATAGAATTCTGTCCGTTTAGCTATAAAATTATGTCAGGGAATAGGGATACACAGTATATGTCTTTCATTTGCATTGCATCTCCCCCCCCCCCCCCAAGCTTTTATTTTCGTTCGAGTAATAGTACAACTCTAATAGTATTACTTATAATAATGTAATTAAAGATAACTTCATTCAGATTTATTTAATTTTTATTTCATTTTCCAGATTTTTTTTTCTTCTTTTTTTTTAGATTTTCATTGGTGGGCCAGTCATAATGGTCCCGCGGGCCTGATGTGGCCCACGGGCCTGAGGTTGAGTATCACTGCCATAGACCATATTCACACAGCGGGCATGTTGGAATTGTGCATTGAAAAAGCAGGGGGGCAAGCATAGATGTGGTGGCAAGTTGCCACCCTGCCATTAACTGCTATGTGAATATGGTCTATGTATATAGCAACAATTTGCGGAATCGGAATATAGAGCTATTTCACACTTATTTTTCACAAATATCTATCACATAAACCCCTTTATAACATCATTCTGGATTCAGAAAGAGGCATTTGGAGGTGCCAATATAAATCTCGACATTACAATCATCAAAATAAACGCCACATTACTGGAAGTGTGCTTGTACCCGACTAAATCATTCCGTAATGTCGCTCTGACACAATAGGATAATGGATTAGTCACTATAGTGGGGGATCAGTGTAGGTGAGTGGAAGAAATTAAATCAAATTGTCCACAAACGTTTAATTAAACATTTTTAATTGGCCTCTCTAACAAAAGTCTGGGAAAATGACTACGGGGGAAGCTTGAAACATTATTGGAGAAATTATGAATCTGTTCTGTCTGTGACCTAAACAGGTATTGGTATGCCTGGAGCAGAGGTGGACTGTAACTAAGTACATTTACTTGAGTAGCCTATACTGTACATATTGAGTAGTAGCTGTCTGTCTGTCTGCCTGTCTGAGTAGCTGTCTGCCTGCCTGCCAGCCAGCAAGTTGGTTAACAGAAAATAAATTGTTATGGCTGAGTAAAATAAAATACAATGAACACAATTTGCCTGAAAATAGATTACCCAGCTATGACCTTTTTCATGAAAAAAAATGAGTAGTGATATGGCTGACTGAGTAAAATAAAACAATCTACCTGAAAATAGATAGCTATAAGTGAAGAGCAATTTCCGCAATTACCATTTCCGCAATTTCCATTTCCGCAATTTCCGCAATTTCCATTTCGGCAAATTCCTCAATTTCCATTTCCGCAATTTCCGCAATTTCCATTTCCGCAATTTCCATTTCCACCATTTCCGCAATTTCCGCAATTACCATTTCTGCAATTTCCGCAATTTCCGCAATTTCCATTTCCGCATTTCCGCAATTTCCATTTCCACCATTTCCGCAATTTCCGCAATTACAATTCCCGCAATTTCCGCAATTTCCATTTCCGCAATTTCCGCAATTTCCATTTCCAACTATTAATGGCAGCTGGGTTTCATCATTCAAATAAAATAGAATTCTGTCCGTTTAGCTATAAAATTATGTCAGGGAATAGGGATACACAGTATATGTCTTTCATTTGCATTGCATCTCCCCCCCCCCGTCGAGTAATAGTACAACTCTAATAGTATTACTTATAATAATGTAATTAAAGATAACTTCATTCAGATTTATTTATTTTTATTTCATTTTCCAGATTTTTTTTTCTTCTTTTTTTTATATTTTCATTGGTGGGCCAGTCATAATGGTCCCGCGGGCCTGATGTGGCCCGCGGGCCTGAGGTTGAGTATCACTGCTTTATACTGTACCTCTGCCTGGAGCATTGATTCTTAAAGTGGAGTCATGCATGGGGAGTCGGGGGTTATATAGCGTTGCAATCATTTTAACCACTTTAACCATCTTTTTTTACACTATATGGCTAATCAAAAAATGGCAGACGGGCAGCCCATCTTGAAAATGTGTGCAAATCTTTGAATACCGTCAAATTTCCTTTTTCTTAATTCAATTAATTTCAACTCAAATATTTGCTCCTATACTAGGATGTTTCCTGGCACAACATATTTTTTGAGATGGGTGCCGAATACAAATATATATCATTCTGCGGGTCCTTGAAATGAGCACCTGCAGCGGCCTGGAGCATAATATTGAAACCCGCGGTTTATAGTATCACAGGTGGTATCGGTCCCAGACTGCATTGCTGTCGAGGACAGAGTCGACTTAATCTCCTCTATTGACTGACACAGGCAGACACTAAATCATTTGGACGGCGACTATACTAAGTGTGTGTGTGTGTGTGTGTGTGTGTGTGTGTGTGTGTGTGTGTGTGTGTGTGTGTGTGTGTGTGTGTGTGTGTGCGTGCGTGTGAGAGAGAGAGAGAGAGACACAGATAGAGATAAAGAAGAGACTAGCGTTCCCACTACTACATGCAGGTGTGTGTGTGTATATGTGTGTGTCAGAGATAGAGGAGAGAGGAGACTTGGCATTCTTAAAACGATGTTATAGCCTGGTATATAGCCACTGCGTAGATATTAGTCTGGAACGTCGATGTGGAAGATTCATTTCCAAGGAGCGGTTAGAAACATAGATTCAAACGCCACAGAGCACTTTGAATAGTGGGCTCTGATTCGTCACCCACAACTCTGGGATGAGTGAAATGTAATTCAACCCGAGGAGGAGTGCCAGACCAACATGCCCTGCAGGGCCATTTTTGTAGTTGTGGCAGATTTGTCTGGTTCAGGCTAGTGCCCAGAAACACTGTTGTGTTCTGAGAGTGACATAGTAGTGCAGTAGTGCCATGGGGATTTTATAACAATCACACATTACTGTATACAATACAAGCTCACAACATGTCAAATCAAGTGTTTTGAGTTTGTTTTTCACTACCTTTCTTTTTTTTTAATATATATACTGTATATATTGTGGCAAACCAGGGGAAACAGCCAGGCCTATTCCTCACAGAATGAGGCTGGGGGAGGTGATAGAGGGAGTATATCACCCCTGTACATGTATTGCAGCCAATGGCAGCCTGGACATGGACGCACCTGCAGCCGGTAAGGCAATCACCAGAAGCTTTTAAAGAGCCGACGCCCAAGCTGTCTGGTGAGTCAGTTTGAACTAATGGAGGGGTGAGGAAGGAGGAATCACTCTGTTCATGAGGAGGCTGGTATATGAGGGAGATCTCACAAGCCGACTGAACTCCACAAGGGAGAGCCTACAGCACTCTCCCCCAACTAAAGTAGTCACTAGCTCTCTCTCTGCTCTGCCCACAGGACTGCATGTGAATAGAAGCCCAAGCCCCTGACAAGAGGAACCCTGTGTTGAATCTGACTCTGAGCCTCTTGTTTTATTGTGAATCTGTGCCTATTCTCCCCTGGGTTGCCACAATATATCCTAAAATATTTTAACCACTTTTAACATGGCGTCCCTGTTTTGGCCTGGCACAATAGGTCAAATTGTTCAATTATACTTTTTTCAAAAATACCCAAAATATCTGATCCATTCTGATCTATGCATGTATTGTATGCTGTAGATCTATAGCAGCTCATACGCAACGTGACTAGTGCTGCTAAATTAACTGAGTTAACTGAGTTAGTTAACTTGTGAAATTATATTCACATTTTTAACACAATCAATGCATGCTTAGACCCACCCTATGCATCCCATAATCCCATCCACTCTAGTCATCGCTCTGGTATCTGATTAGAGTATCTGATGGCTGATGGATACAAACAAGATGGAAAGAGAAGCCTTATCTGGATGGGGGGGAAAAAACGTCAGTTATTGCCAGAAAACGCTGCACAATTTCCATATAAGGTAGCGGCTCAGATCACATAGCACGACAACGGGGTGAGAGACAGAGACACATGGATGGCGATTAATCATCATCAATACATTTCTAAGCTGTGATTAATCGGATTACATTTTTTAATCGTTTGGCGGCCCTAATTGTGACGCATTGTGTGAGCTTGTAGATCTGCTATATTCGCTGGTATTCAGGTATGTGCCTTGAGATGTTGACGTGCCCAATGCAGTGCCCAGTAGCTAGCTGTGCCTTTTGGCCCAAGAAGTTTGCAAACCACTGATGTGCTATTTTAGTAGACCAAAATAAAAAAAGTTTTCAGTGACAGCAGCATCTACGACAGCCAAGGTGTGTTTGAACTGCCAATTCGACTTCATCAGAATCCCCTTTAGCCATTTTTTTTTAACACAGAGCCAGACACAAGCCTCCGTTTCCAGCAGCCAAGACTGTTTAGCTCTGCGACGTTGCACCATTTCCACAACAATGACAGAGTCGACATGGGAGGTATGAATTAATTTGTGATTTTGGTTACTTTAAATGGTCGGTGTAAGAGACAGACAGGGAAATGCCTGCACACAAATAACAAGCATGCACGCACACACACAAACAACAAGCATGCACGCACACACACGCACAAACAAACAAGCATGCACGCACAGTCGCACACACAAACAGGCACACACGCACGCACGCACGCACGCACGCACACACACACACACACACACACACACACACACACACACACACACACACACACACACACACACACACACACACACACACACACACACACACACACACACACACACACACACACACACACACACACACACACACACACACACACACACACACATTGCCAGGCTGTAAGTAATTTATTTCTGAAATGAGTGTGCTCCCCCCAGCCACTGTTATGGTTAATTCATACTTATGTTATTTGAATACGCTTCTGTTTTTAAAGGGATATGTGGGTGAACTAATTGTTCATTTAAGGACAAGCAGAACCAGTATAGTTTAGGCCTACGCAGAGAATAGGATATAACTATATTACTATATAACTCACGCTATACGCTATATACTCACTGAGGTAGATAGGCTATAGTCTCGAAATAATGTATCACTATTTATATTTATTACACAAATGTATTTACAGAACACAAAAAACTTTGATCTTAAATAAAACATAATATTATACATTCAAAATGGTTTGAGTGGTAGACTACCTGTCTCTTTGTCCATGATTCTCCGGTTCATTTTTTTTTTTCATTTCATTTTTTTTATGTTTATTTTTGTGGCTTTCGCCTTTATTTTATTATTTTTTTATGGAGGGACAGGAAATGGGGAGAGAGATGGGGGGGGGGGGATGGTGTGCAGTGAGGGCCGTCGGGATCGGGAGTCGAACCCGCGGCCACACTGCCAGACTGGATTGCCAGCCATGGCGCCTGGACCGCTGAGCCACGGCCCAGGCCCGGTTATTTTCTTTTTTAGATCAATATTTTCATTGTTTTTCCCGATACACACGTTTTCAGCAAAGACATAATGAAGTAGGCTATATTGTGGAAACCTCATATGTCCAAAACTGTTACTTTTCAGGATGCAAGTTCAAAAGCGCATCTAAAGCTCAAAACGCGCTTCGATCTTGCAGATCATGCTCATTTTGACACTTTTGTGTGACGCTGTAGTAGTGCGATCAAGTATAGGCCCTGCTTATATAGTAGGGCATTCATTTACGAAAAACACACAAAGTTAAAATTCAGGAGATAAGAGGTTTCTGCCCCGACATCTCTAATTACTGCCTTGGCTCTGGCCTTGCCAGCCTCTCTCTGCCAGTGTCAGGCCGACTGGGCAGAATCGAGCCTGAAATCAAATTACGTCCCATTGTGCTCTGCCCACTGCTGTCATTACAGCACAAAAGAGAGAGAACTGTGCTCAAGAAAATAAGGGGGCTGAAATTGTGAGTCATTAGCAGGGGTTTCTGTGATTTGGCCTGACACAAAAGGAAAAGGCTAGGGGGAAGGAGGAGGGGGTTAAGATATAGTCATAGAAGTGCACTCTCATCACGGCATCACCATCCTGCAGGTCACAATGAACCACAATGTTTTAAGATAAACATGGAAGAAACAGAGCCGCACTCTCATCATATAACAGCAGCATCCTGTCCCAATGAAGCAGCAATCTTTCACTGCAAAAACGTCACATTACAAACATCCCACCTGCACACCAATAATATAGGCTACCAGTGTATAACTGATTCAATTGAATAACACTACTGCTACAGATAGATAGTATCCTCAGATGGAAGAATGCAGAGTCGTATGAGAGGAAAATAATGCACGCCATACGCAGCTCCACTTTTTTTTCCTCCTCCTCCTCATTGCAACATATTAAATACAGACTATTGCAGATATAGTGAACACAATCTTCCCCATATTGCTTGTCTAACCTTTTCAGGCTATAAAGAGGTGAACACACTTTCCCAACATAGTTACATATCGCAGCGCCAGTGCCAGAGAAAAGGTTGAGGAAAAAAGGAGCTGCTGGTGCTTTTTTTATCGTATATTTCTTGTCTTATTAACTCGGGCTGAATAACACAGTTTTGGTCCAGCGAGCGTCTAACTGTGGAGAGAGTGGACAGCAGTTATAGGCAGCAGGCATCAGAGGAGATTGGATGATAATTCAGGGGGGGGGGGGGGGCATGAGCAGTGACATGATTATAATGCATGCAGCTTTCCACCCCGCTGGGATTCTGATGATCGGCCCGACAGCCGAGCACAAAGGCGGTCTGAATTCATTAGAGAGAGAAAGAGTAAGAGAGAGCGAGAGAGAGCGAGAGAGAGAGAGAGAGAGGAGGAGGAGGATGCATATGTCCCCGTTCATCACACAAAAGATGGAACAATAATATATACAGTCATGCACACAAATCCGAGCAACCGATAAATGGATCTATACGCGTCAAGCTATAAAAGGTCCAGCTGGCTGTAGGACTATTATAAGGCCTAAAGGTTTGCAATTAAATTATTTCCTAAACGGTTAATACTACAACATTTTTTTTTTTACACGTGGCGGGGGCCCCCGATACATAATATATGAGTCGGTATCTATTCTATCAATTTCCACCTTCCCCTATAGATCTCTGCCGCTTATTTAAGTTTCCTTAAGTATCGAAATGGACTGCATTTCTGACCGTACGGCGCCGCGCTATTTAGTCTGTTACCGAATTATCAGGGGGATATATCAAAATATACGGTTTAGTTCTTGCGGCAAATAGTTTGCATTTATTTTTTTACTTTTTTCATTATCTTATCCGTATATAGTACTATACTATCAGCGGCAGACCATAGCGTGCACTGCACTGCACAGTGCAGAATCCCCCTGTGAGTGTGCTGGGCCTATATAGTTGCAACAGCAGATGAGTAATTGGAAAGGGAGTCCCCCACATGCAGGGCTCCGTGTTTCCACACAGCCCTGTGTTATACCACAGACAGAGAGGGGCCCATGAGGCAAGACAGGCGTTTTGTGTGTGTGTGTACAGTGTACCCAGTGACAGTCGTCGAGACGCTTTTGCTCTTCCTCATGGGCCTACCTGTGGATTATTATGCCAGCGTGTCAGTTATACGCTGCACATTTAGCTATTGAAAAACAGCAGACCTATACAAGCTCTTAGCGCGCCACTAGAGCTTGTATATAGGTCTGCTATTTTTGACAAATCGAAGAACCACTGACACAGAAACATATGCTTTTTCAGAAAACTGTCAGGATGTAGAAGACATTTTTAGAATCTTATAGTATATATAACGTCTATCAGGGACCCCTCAACTTGATATGCATTTGGCAGCGGATTCTCCCCATCTCAAAGATACTTTGTGCCAGGTTCATGAAGAAAAAAACAAAACAAAAAACATATAGGCATATATATATATAGCTATATGTATATATGCTATGTAATAGCCAGCGTATAAATGGATAACATGGATAAAATCATTGTGACGCTACATTAACTCATTAAGCTGGGTAACTATAGATATATTCTTACATTTTTAATTGATCTCTCTCTCTCTGACCCCCCCCCCCTCCCCAAACATGTGATGTCATGTGACAATGAAGTTGAGTCCCATTCAGATTTCTGACTCGGTATAGCAAATGCACATAACCCATCGGAAAAATCTTATCTACGAGCTCCCCAACGCGTATTTTCACCGCACGACACCACCAGTATTAAATCAGGCTTCACGGGATGGATGGGGGGGGGGGGGTCTTTTGTTTGAGCGGGGGCCTGCAGCAGCCCACAGAGACCATTATAGCTGGTTGATGTGGAAACCATCTGGTCCACCCATGTCTCTCTCTCTTGTCCTGATGTGTGTGTCCCCCCCGTCCCCCCCCCCTTAAGGATGTCTAAATCTACTCATGTGGGGAGGGGAGGAGGGGGTCAGAGGATGCCAAATTTAAGACCCGTCTTTTGGTAATGAGTTAATTAGCTCTATCTTTACCCAGTCAACGTTGCCCGGACAATTATCTCTTGCTTTTTATCCTTTTGTTCGGCTAGCTGCTGTTCTCCCAGAGCACAGTCGACTGTGTTGCTACTAGGCTATAGCTATTTTCTTTCTTTTTTTGCGCGAATATCTTAGTTTTAGTGAAATTGAGTCAACATGTTTCTTTTGGGTTTTTTTTAGGGTAACTGTTGTATAATCACAATATTACACAAGAGGGTGTGCTTTACCTTTCATTAATGCACTTCTGCACAGGCGTGCATTAATGACGGTAAAGCATACCCTCTCGTACGGTGTAAGATAGCTTAATTAACCACTTCCGCCCTACATTTGAAAGCTTATGAAACTGCATAATGAGTAGGCTATGCTTTCTACTTTTAGTACTACATTTTGATACTTTTACTCAAGTTAATTGCAGGTAACTGCAATACAACGAAAGGACAACCGCTGAAAAGAGTTTAAACGTACCTTTTAATTGAATTTCCAATTCAAACACATACATGGGACTTAGCTATAAGTCGTTAATGAATGTGTGTTCTTTTATCTGCAAAGACTCAAAATGTGCACAGTGAGATTCATTCATATTCAGTTTAATTACACTTTCCTTTCTATAATTCAGTACAAGTACAAAAGAACATAATAGCTATTCTCTACTGCTTTCAACCCATGGCTTCTCTATTTTGTGTCAGTATCTGCAAAAACTTTTAAAAACTTTCAAAACCTTCATCCTTTGTACATATACTGCACATAAATTATGTTCTCGCCATATGAGGCCATTGTACGATGGAAGTATGAAGAACGGAGAAAAGAAAATGATGGTTGTGGTTTCGTTAGCCTATTGGTTGCCCCAAGTTGCAACGACAAATGTTGACTTTGTCGTTTATAGGACACCTACTGTACTAGTGTCGACAATGTCAACTGGAAAACTGGAATTGTAACAGCTGAAATCAATAATATATCAGTATTCCAATATTAACCTGAGGGCCACATTAAAGTGAAGGTGGGCCTCCAGTTGCCCATGCATGGTGTGGACAGTTAGCTCTCCACGGTGACTCTGTGCACTGAGACAAAGTGATCATATCCCGAGGAGATGATGAAACGCAGGTGGGTACATCTGGCTCCTTTCAGCTGCAGAAAGAGAAAGGCGTTATCCATGTGCGGCTCCATATGTGTGTGTGTGTGTGTGTGTGTGTGTGTGTGTGTGTGTGTGCGTGTGTGTGCGTGCGTGTGTGAGCGTGTGTTAGTGCGTGCGTGCGTGCGTGTGTGCATGCGTGCGGTCAGTGTAGTACCATTTCCAATATTCAATACTTTTACTTATAAGAGGCAAAGATTCTCCACAACAATTATTTGAAAATAGTTAGTTAGTTAGTTCTACTAGTTAATTTAGATTTAGAGTGCTATTACTTATATAAACATACATACACGTACACTAACCACATCGGCCCTATATACTTTGGCTATCTCAGAATTAGCTTACAAGCTGGAAAGCAACTCATAGCTTGCAGATCTGCTCATTTCAAAGGATTTCATATACATTTGGAGACTTGGGGAAACGGGACATTCTGCATTTACTGTTGGTACTCTGAGAGTACATCCATAAAGGAAAGACAAAAGTCCTCAGTGTCAACACAACACACAGAGATCCAGTGACAATAGAGGGAACAGCACTTGAGGAAGTAAATGCCTTCACATACTTAAGGCAGTGTCATGGACAGTCAGGGCGGCGCGGACGCAGACGTCGGAGCCAGAATCGGCAAGGCAAGAGCCGCATTCATCCAACTCAGGACCATTTGGAGCGGACAAAGCTCAGACTCTTCAGCTCAAACGTCAAGCCAGTACTATTGCACGGATCAGAGACGTGGAGGATGACAAAGGGAACAACGACGAAGGGGCAAACTTTCATCAACAGCTGCCCGAGGAGAATTCTGAGAGCGAGTCTACCGCCAGTGGAGATTAAGAAAGAAGGTGGGGATGGATCGGCCACACACTCCGGGAGCCCAATACCAGCATCACAACACAGGCCCTTCAGATGGAACCCGCAAGGCACAAGAAAGAGAGGGAGGCCGAGGAACACCTGGCGCAGGGACCTTGAGACTGACATCAAGCAGTGTGGACTGACATGGAAACAGCTGGAAAAGAAGGCCCAGGATAGAGGACTCTGGCGAACTGTAGTCAACGGCCTATGCTCCATGAAAAGGAGCGATAGGCATTAGGTAAGTAAGTACTCTGAGCATTTTGATGCCAATACTTTTACTCAAGGATAACATTTGAGTACTTCTTGTGTGTGTGTGTGTGTGTGTGTGTGTGTGTGTGTGTGTGTGTGTGTGTGTCTATGTAATTGCGTGTGTGCGTGCGTGCAGACCTCACATGATGATTAATACAGATAAGCCAACTCACCGCGATAGTGTTTGATTGAAGATGTCCCTCCGTATGTTCAAATTCTACAATAAAAAAAAGAGCGAAAACTGTTTTAACGGTGAGTCCAATTATTTAGCACAGTGGGGCAAAGAAAGGATCAACCTAACATAAATTAATTATGATGATGCAACAAAAAATAAACGTACCTTCGATGGTGACGGGCTCAAAGTGAGAGGCTTTATCGGATGTGTTCCGTTCTATCTTCAGAGTCTTGACTGCAAAGAGAAGAGACAGCTAGTCATCTATAGTCAGTCCTGTCCTAAACATTTTAGCTTTAACCACATAAAAGCAACGCATACCTTTTTCATCACAGCCTTATGTTTCGCAGGGTGCGAAGAGGATTAAAGGACTGTAGTTCGCCCCCAAAATGAGTTATTTTCTATCAATTGCACACCCCATGAAGCATTTAATTCATTGGGCGCATTCCTAAGCCAATAATGATGACGGGGGGACTCACCATTGAGTGACTCGGACGGTTATCAAATTATTGGCTTATAGGAATGAAAATAAGTACGTCATTTTTTGGGTGAACTACTCCTTTAAGTTAGTAAGTATACATATATAACTGTTTTTTAACTTGACAGTATCGAGACTAAGAGGGGGAAGCATCCGTTTTATTTTATAATTGGATATGAACATTAATGTGAAAAATGTATTGTGATTGTGATGTATCTCGACAACATTTGCAAATGAAGACAACCTGTCCAACAATGTCCTTAATGAAGTAGCTTTCACGACAGAAACTTGTGGCTGACCAGCCAGCGCATTATAGATTATATGAACTACATTTTGACTCTGACATGCATGTGTGCTTATTTATCCTTCAGTTACACAGTGGAGTAGACTGTCCAGTACCAGTATTTTAAGCAGTATCGTCAACTTTTCCGATACTGGCCTATCGTATCGGAACAATACTATTAGATATATTTGACTGACACAATTTCTGAACAACAATATATATTAACTCCAACATTTCCCTACCATTATAGCTCTCGAGTGTCACAGCAGCGATGGTGGAAGGCTGAGCCAACGCCACGATGAACTCCTGAGGATACATCCCAGTGGACATCCAGAATGTCTCTGTGTTTCTGAATAAAAACGAGGACAAGAAAGAAGAAAACACACATTACAAGCCGTTTCAATCCGAGGAAAAGCACGACGGATGAATAAGAATCAACTATATTATTGCCACATCACAGGTTTCCAGGTGTAAAGAAGTTATTTCTTTGCAAGCTTCATTGCTTTTGTTATCTTCAGAAAGAGAAACGGAAAAGAACAGGGGGGGGTGGGGGGCAAGACAAAATGAAAAGAAAAAGAGGGCATTGAGAAAAAGAACACATACTCTGTACATGTTTCCCTGAGGGAGGGAAACAAATGTGTTCCCTCAGGTAAACGACATGTTTCTCCGAGGCTGTCTGTCACAGCACTGAGCAAAGACAAGAAAACAAATGAGACAAAACTGCCGTCAGGTGCGGAAACCTCATGTGATATCATGTCCAAAGCTGTTACTTCTGATGTACAACAGCGTAGTGTTTTGAGCTTGTTGTTGACACGTTTGTTTCAAATTGAGCATAAGATTAGGGTAAGATAATTGGTACGTTTTGTAAAAGCCCAATAATATACAATTTACAATTTAGGCATTTAGCAGACGCTCTTAATCCAGAGCGACTTACATTAAGCAAGAACAAAAGCATGGGAATACATCACATAAAAACATTCATCATGAAACATGCGTAAGCTAAGAAAGTAACAGTGGAATATCTATATAATGAAATTTATACGTATAAACTTTACATATATACTACTATGCTATACATATGTACTATGGCGTGCTATGACTATATACAATGCAATTCTAGTGCTGTCTACATAACATGCTATAAGTCTGTTTCAAATGCTATCTAAGTCTACAGAAGTGCTATCTAGGGTAGAGTAATATAAGAGTAATATAAGAGTAATATAAATCTAAAATGGACATACTCAGGTAATGTAAAAGTGCCTCAAAAATGAGTTATAGTTACTTTCCACCACTGGATACGCCTTTTATTGGACATTCTCTATCCTTCTACTAAATGGAAATAAAAAAGGATCCTTAAATCCAGTGCCCACGGGTGGATACCAGTTTTCACCCTCGTTGCCACCGAAGCACATTATAAATAAAATAAAGAATTTGTAATTCTATTGATCATGTAATGTGCATATCATCACCTGAACACCAGATTAGAGGAATTATCTAAATCTGGATGAAGTAAAAATAATAATAATAATAATAAATAAAATATTTTTGAAAAAAAAAGAAAAAAGGAGTTTAGATAAACACCCACGCCGGCAGAACACCAGAGGGAGCTCCACTGATCTCATTCCCCCCAGATTTGGCGCAAACATTAGTTTAGGTGAGACAATTTATGAGAAAATATCACTTAAAACCCCCCAAACAATTGATACAAAAGGTTTTTCAATGTATTCTGGTATTGGGCATGCTAAATAACATACTGAAAGTCTACCCAAATCTACCTCCCAGAAAGCCGTCATTTTCAAGAATGCGTCTCAGGCGGAGTTTCAAATGGGCATATCTCAAATGGGAAAACATTTGCCGAGTATTTTTCAACTTATTCTAGTACCTCTGGACATGCTTAAGAACATACTACTTTCTGAGAGGTAGATTTTGGTAGACTTTTAGTATGTTATTTAGCATGCCCATAGCCCAATACTACCAGAATCCATTGAAAGAACTTGAAAGAAGTGCAACTCCCTATCCTCATTCAAAAACGCCAAAAAGAGCACCTGTCTGCAATTTGCAACTGAACCTAGAAAAGTATTTTTGCTTCCCAAAATTAATATATATTTTCACAGCTCCCAGTATAGAGGATAATGGGTATATGTGCATGCATAAAGTGAGTGGCAAACCGAGTGGCAAAGTGAGTCAGCAGACCTCAGAGCTCTGGAGGGGTTGTGACGGTGTATGAGTCCGGCCATATATGGCCGGCCGTGGCGTTGAGAGATTTAAAGGTAAATAGGAGGATCTTATGTGATGTGGTCAAACCTTTTGGTACCAGTGAGGAGGCGGGCAGCAGCATTTTGGACTAATTGTAGTAGTCTGAGAGAGGATTGGGGGATACCATAATATTGTGCATTACAGTAATCTAGCCTTGAGGATAATGGATGACTGTTTCGAATTGTTTAGTGGGGAGGTAGGGTTTGATCTTGGCGAGTAACCGTAGGTGGTAAAAACTTGTTTTAACAACAGAGCTGATCTGTTTGTCGAAGTTGAGGTGGTTGTCGAAAATAAGTTTTTGCACTGGTATCATGGATGTTGGGTTTGTTAACAAAAGGGGTGGGGTGTTGTCCAAAGTTGATGATTTCGGTTTCGTTGTCATTGAGATGTAAGAAATTTGCACATGGTTTGTTGAACTCCCTCTAGTGTTGTGGGTGTGGACTTTAAGGAACTATTTAGACAGGTACATGAGTATCATCATGGTGGTGTATCGAATCTTGTGGACCAAACCCATTGATGCTGTACTCTGTCGTCAACCCTAAGCCATTCCAGCCTGTCAAAGTGTGCAGGGGTGAGGTGGGTTCGGGGAGTGAGGCCAAGTAGTCGCCTGACCAGTTTGTTTTGGGAAGTCTGGGGCCTTAAGGGCCTTTGAGGTGCTGTGGTACCAACTACCAAGATGCATGCTTAGTCGAAGAAACCTTGTACGAGGTTCTTCAAGGTGTTTTTGTCAACCAGTGAAGAGATCCTGTAAGAATCTTGTTCTTTGGTTGAGTTTTTTTATTATGCTGGTGGCCATTTTATCACTTGAAAGATTTGCCTCCACGATGGAACCTATGGTAATGTTATCTTTTTGTGTGGTAATATTGTCACCCACGCATAACGAATACAAACGCAAAATTCACATGTAAGAAAAAGTTAAAAGAACACCTTATGCAAATAAGTTAAATAACTAAGCCTGTACTAATCCCCAAAGGCACAACCTTTAAGTTTAATCAGAACATGTAGAGACGTACTGTATTAAATAAATACAAATGCAAGAAGCCTTAATTGTTTCCGCGTGCTCAGCCTCAATTAATAACTTACCCATCGATGATGTTTTCAGGACAGTGAGTGTCATCACTGGAAGAAGCCAGGACAACCTTTGCGCCCAATGAATTTAGACTTTGATCGATCATCGTTCACAATTTTCACATTAATGATCAATGATGATGACTAGTGTAACGACCCTCCAGCTCAGGATGCTAAAACGTTACATTATTATCGATCGTCGATAAACCTATTACATCGATGTGATATAATCAACACCACAATAATGTTTCAGGAAACGCGGGTGGAACGCACAGAGTAATAAGGGTGGGACGTCGTTGCATCCAACTAGCTGTAGTAAACTAGCTGTTGTTGTTGCCAAGCCAACCGCCAACTGCTTGTCGCAAAGTATTGTTGTCATCATCGCTGCTGGAAGGAACGTCACAAATATGCGACGCACGTTGTTTTGTAAAAGTGTCACACACACTAAGCTAAAGGTTTAATAAACTGAACACAGCTGTGTGTTTTCAATGGCCAACGGTTGTAAAGACGTGCTTTTCGCACGTGGAGCTGCTCAGGTAAGTCATGTTATAAAAATAACTATGGTTTAAAGTAAAAAACACTGACAGGCGATAACTAGACATCAGAGATGATCAGCTATAGCTATGATGCTAAGCTGCGTTTAGCCTCTTCACTTTGCTCTAATGACTTTAAATGTACAGTTCAGTTCCACACTTTAATAAATATAATATAAACTTAGACTGGCTCGTGTATATTATGTAATCCTAATAATATGGAACCAAATGCCTGACTGAGTTAATAGTTATGGTCCATTTGTACACTCTCCCTTAAATCCTTTCTTTATATGTGCTATAAAGATTATAATTGAAATGCTAAAATTGTCTATTGTGTCCAATTGTAATAATAATAATAGTAATTATAATTGCTACTATACTATACTAATAATATATTTCTACTGTTGCTAAATAGTCAAATCATGTATACTTTCCATACTTTAGACCATTTATCAAATATTGTGTTTTTGGCCATATTGACAAAATAGCCAATTTGACATCGAGGTGCCCACTGTTCAGTTCCTTAGTGCTCACTCTTCTTGTACCCCTCCGTCTGAATGACTTAAATACCGTCTTGATTTCACTGGTTTTCTTTCAGAGTGATGACTCGGACATTTGGGACGACACCGCGTTGATAAAGGCTTATGATAAGGCTGTTGCGTCCTTCAAGGTGAAATATTTCGGGGTGGAAACCTCATATGTCAAAAAACATACTTTTATGTTTTCAGAATTAGAAAATATCGAAAGTAGCAGATCTACGGGCTGAAAATGTGCCGCTTCGCACCGTGCGTTGAGCTTGTGGCTCTGATACGTTTGTGTGACACAGTCTGATCACGATTTACTTGTGTTTTCCTTGCTTACTGTAAATCGCTCTCGATTAAGACGTCTGATAAATGTCTCAATTCAGTCAATTGTAATTGTATATCGCTGTATATCATTTTCAGACCGCGCTTAAAGGGGAGGATGAACCACAGACCTCCAAGAACGACCCCCCCGGGAAGAAACGCAAGAACAACAAAAAGAACAACAGCCGGAAGAAAAGTAATGCAGCTCCAGATCGAGAGGTGAGTTCACATTTCACATTTCAATACCGTGTTTACGTATTTAAAATGTTATAATTTTTTTTAAAGAAATGAGGTGTCTGTTGCTGAAAATCTACTGTTGAATGGGCGGTGGGCACACTGTTAAATCTGTTGTTGAATGGGTCGTGGGTACACTGTTAAATCTGTTGTTGAATGGGGGGTGGTGGGCACACTGTTAAATCTGTTGTTGAATGGGTGGTGGTGGGCACACTGTTAAATCTGTTGTTGAATGGGTCGTGGGTACACTGTTAAATCTGTTGTTGAATGGGGGGTGGGCACACTGTTAAATCTGTTGTTGAATGGGGGGTGGGTACACTGTTAAATCTGTTGTTGAATGGGTGGTGGGCACACTGTTAAATCTGTTGTTGAATGGGTGGTGGGTACACTGTTAAATCTGTTGTTGAATGGGTGGTGGGTACACTGTTGCGTCTTAATTCTTACATGCACTGGACATGGTCAGCAGGGGAAAGAGGAAGGTGCTGGAGCAATCTGTGTTATTCTAAAACCGTTTTAATAAACATGGTTAATATGACATATGGTATTAGTGTTATCTCTTCATTCAGAGCATGCCGACACATTACACAGCATAATAGAGGTGATGGAGCAATCAGTGTAAATGTATGACCGCTATAATGTCATGCATGGTTATGACATGGCGTTGTAGACACTATACGTGTAAGTGTAGCTTCTCCCGTAGTAGAAAGGGCTGCGACGGAGAGCAGGTTTATGTATCGAGCACTGATCCATTTCCGGTTGCCGGAGCCGACTGCCGTGGCCGTCGTTGCTTAAAGTCGCTATTGTAGGGACTAGGGAAGTGTTGGCAAGCCGGCCAAGCTTTTTCGACTGTCGGAATAGCAGTGGGCTTGTTGTTGAAAAAGACAAGCCATAAGCTATTTTTAGCTCCATATTAGCAGTCTTGTCGGTGTCGGCTCTCGGGTGCATTCAGAAACCCTTTTCACACCTTCTAAACAACTGATATCACGACTTCATTTGACTGCCAGTCAGTCTGTATAGTACCGGTAATCTGTAATAGTCTGTTTGGTGGAGAGCTAATGCACCTTAGCAGTGACGCTTGAAGCTTCACCTTGGCTAAAATAGCACCGTTCTTTAAGTTTAGTCATTAGTATGTGTGTGTTGCTGCTGCTATAAGCTTCTACCCAGTCTGAACGACAGCGTGTCTTGTTGTGACTCCAGTGGCAGGTGGGAGACCAGTGCAGTGCTTACTGGTCAGTGGACGGCCAGGTGTACTCGGCCACCATCTCTTCCATAGACCAGCGGAAAGGCACCTGTGTGGTGGTGTACACGGACTATGGCAACGAAGAGCAGCACGACCTGCAAGACCTGCTTTCGGACACCCCTGAGGCTCAGGAGGATTCAAGTGTCGCATATCCAAAAACGGCGGTAAGTAATCTTATTTGATTGATTTTTTTACTACTTATTTCTCGCTGCATTCGGCTTCTGCCACGTTGTTTAGTTTCTTACCTTTTCGGCGTTTTATTTATATATATATATATATATATATATATATATATATATATATATCGCTCCCCCAGTCGATAGGCGACACGGATCCGTGTGCTGCGTTTGCGGGATGTATATTATATATTCCATTTGGACATTGCGTTCCTGAGAACAGCGTCCCTTAAGTTGCTACAAAACACAGCGGGGCGGACGGACGGATGAAAAGCCATTCCCGCGTTTCCAAATGACTGGGACCGGATCAGGATGTACATTTGCAGTAGTCTATATCTCCGTTGCATTGAAGCTCTAAAATGCGCTGGACTTCAACACAATCCTAACTGGACAGTAGGACAAAGACGTTTTAATGAAAAACAGTCAACACGGATTTTCCTGGAGGCTTAAACATGCCTAAAATCAGATCTTGAACACTACAAAACTTAAACTCAGGATTAAACTGGAGAAATCTAAAAGTGATTGGATCAGACTTCCTTCGGATACATGGCGAATGCATTTATTCCTTGCATTGTGCACTGAAGTCTTTTAATTCCCCCCCCGTCGGAACAAAAGGCATGCACTCAAGATGGTGCTTGTTCACTGACATTTTGAAAACACACCAATCCGTGTGACCTTTTTTCAGGTCAACGACGTGGAGTCCTCCACGGAGGAGAGCGACCGCTCCAGCAGCGCCTCCGCCGCCCCACAGCCACACAGACGCCATCATCCACAGAGCAAAGCCCACCACGGCAAGTCCAAGTCCCACAGAGAGACTCCTCCTCCTCCTCCTCCTCCCATGTGGCTCCCTGGCTTCCCCCCCGGTGCACCACCGTCGGCCTTCAAAATGGTACGGCGACGTCTTATTGTAGTTCTCTGACCTTTTCCATTTTGTGTGTGTGTGTGTGTGTGTGTGTACAATAACGGTTAGAAACCCTACGATAGAGCCCTGCGCGGAAGTGTTTTAACCCATCTTGGGGCGGGGAACCCCTTTTGGTGTTAGCATCATGTTATGCTTTAGCTATTGGGAAAACAGCAGATCTACAAGCTCGTAGCGCGCCGCCGACAATGCAATTGTCCAACGTGGTGCCCCAGATTTTGTATTTATTTATTTAATTGAAAACCAACCAAGAAATTCATAATAATGCAGCATTATGATTGATGAATTATTTCATGACATTATATTGCTGTAATATTCTCCTTCCCAGCTGAGAGTATATAGCGAGAGATTCGGAAGCCACAACAATTAGATCACTTTACTTTTGCATTAACCCATTTTGGGCCGGAACCCCTTTTGGTGTTGGCATTATGTCATGCGTTAGCTATTGAAAAATAGCAGATCTACAAGCTTGTGTAGGTCTTGCTATTTTAGAAAAATCGAAGAACGACTGACATGGAAACATGGCTTTTTCAGAAAGCTGTCGGGATGTAGAAGACATTTTTAGAATCTGATCTCGGGTCGGAATGGAAAACTGTCGGGGTGTAGAAGACATGTTTAGAATCTGATCTCAGGTCAGAATGGGTTAGATTAGGTTGCACTTTATTGGCAGCGCACGTGATGATCCCGCCGGGGGAGACGGGGATTGAGTCGTTGGCCCGCATCACACAGAGGTGGTTACGGAAATAGCAGACCTACAAGCTCGTAGCGCGCCACTCGGTGCTCGCGCTACGAGCTTGTAGATCTGCTATTTCCGCTTGCGGTCTGTGAACCACAGTGGTGCAAAATGTACCCGACATTTTTTCACTTATCAATACTGCGATATAGAAATACTCTGTTACAGTTAAGTAAAAAAAAAAGTCCGGAATTAAAAATGTACTCGGTTAAAAAGTACAAAGGTATTGGCATCAAAATGTACTCGTTTTGCAGAATGTCACAATGTGAACTTGTAGATTGGCTATTTTTTTTAAATGGACGAAATGTATCGGGCTGAGTTGGTTAATGCATGTTTTGTAATAATCACAATCTACGAAGTAACTTTACGTTTTCTAAAATAATTGTAGTGGAGTAAAAGTGAAATATTTGCCTCCGAGATCGTAGTGGAGTAGAAGTAAAAGTATTGGAAATCGGAAATACTCAAGTGAAGTACAAATACCTCAAAATTGTACTTAAAATACAGTAAATAAATATACTTGGCTGCTGTCCACCACTGGGGGTGTCAACGCGTTCTGTGAACCATGGAGGGATCTGTGCGCTATACAGACCGATTCCGTAGCGGTTTCATGGTCGCAGCCTACGTATTTCCTGTAGGCGGACTCGACGTATCTGCAGGGTTTTAACCCTCACCAGGCGCACCTCTTCCACTACAGTGAACGGCAGAGTGACTGATGTTAGTTTGCCTCAAACTTTACTCCTTTACCTGCTTTTTTACTAACACTAACATTACAAAGATGCCCAGAACATCAAAATGAACCTGTGTAGTTTATGGCTGCTCCAACAGTAGTGGCAACATAAAAAATAAAAAAAACGGAATGTCTAATATCCACCGCGGTGGTTGAGACCAGAGCCATTGAGTAATGGTTGAGACGAAGCAGTGAAAGATACATAACGCCAGTCTTACCCAATACCAAATCTTTCTGTTTTATTAACACAAGACTGCTGTACTTTATACCTCATACTTTAAATGCTTAGTATGAGGTATAAAATACAGCAGCCTTGTGTTCATAAAACAGAAAGATTGGGTATTGGGTAAGACTGAAATTATGTATCTTTCAGGACCTTTCACTGCTTTGTCTCAACCATTGATTACTCAATGGCTCTGGTCTCAGCCACCGCGGTGGATATTTTGACATTCCATATTTATTTATTTTTTATGTTGCCACTACTGTTGGAGCAGCCATAAACTACACAGGTTCATCTCGATGTTCTGGACATCTTTGTAATGTTAGCGTTAGTAAAAAAGCAGGTAAAAGAGTAAAGTCTGAGGCAAACTAACATCAGTCACTCTGCCGTTCACTGTAGTGGAAGAGATGCGCCTGGTGAGGGTTTAAACCCGCAGCTACGTCGAGTCCGCCTACAGGAAATACGTAGGCTGCGACCATGAAACCGCTACGGAATCGGTCTATACAGTGTGCCTTATCATACACTGTGGAATGATCCTTCCATTCCACCCTGGATGGTTTTTAAATGCAAAACCTAACTTTTTTCTGGCGTTTAACACAGTTTGAAGTTGTTGTTTGTTATAATTGTTTTGCTGTTTTTGTGGATTATTCAGCTTTGCTTGTTTTATTTATTGCGTTATGCTTGTTATGTTACTGCACTGTATAGATAGACTACCGTCCGTCTGTTTATGGAGAGAACTTTGGGTTAATCGCACTATTTTTTTCCACCGCGGAACGTTGTCACTGGACAGTTTTCAGACGGACCTGCGCACCTGCGTGTCCGTGCCTCCAGTATCGGCTCAATGCGAAACATGTTGCACCGAGCCTTAGCCTGGAAGCTAACGTCAACCAACAGTAGCTCTGGTCGATAGCGTAGTTACTAGTTATCGTAGTTAGGAGGAGTTCTATGGTACTTAATTTGATCCACCCGCGGAAGTGCAGGCTGTGCAGCCCCTCGTTTTTAACATAAAAAAGATGTGAAAGCCTACTTTACTCCTTCTAACACTATGGATCAGAGCTAACGTTATTCCATCTCCCAGTAGCAGTTCAAGTACCCGACCAGATGACATGGTTTCTAACTAAACGGTTATGGCCAAATAAAATGTATCTGCTATGGCTGTTACTGTATACAGTCCACGGAAGAAACACAGAGGTGTTTTCTTATGGTCATGTCACATATTCCCCCAAACTCTCAGAGACATGCACCCACCATCCAAACCTTCAATATTGCTTTCCCCAGCTATTTAATTTATTTACTTAGTGTTTTTGATTTATCATGTCCCCATTGTAAAGCATTTTTATAAATTATTAATTTAGAGATATTATTATTACCCCTATTACTACAAAAACAATGTTTTTTTTTGCTTAAACTTATGTATTCACTATTCATTAATTGACACTAGTATACCAAAATCCATTTGAAAAAATGGTTCTCTCACAGTTGTGTTCTCTCTTGGGTCAAATAATGATATGCGATTAAAATGCGATTTAATCGAGATTAATTAACTACAAAGCCTCTGATTAATTAGATAAAAGAAATTAATCGAGTCCCAGCTCTAATTAAAACTTTACGTCATATCCGTCCTCTTCGATTATATTACATTTTCTTTAAATATTAATATTAATGGATTTTGTTTCCATTAACTGTTGCGTCCCTAACTGCTGATTTCATTACGTTTTCTCCAAAGGGCGGAGGCAGACGGTCTGGCGGTGGTCCCGCCCCTCCCCCGTGGCCCCCCATGATGCCGTGCGGACCACCGGTGAGTCCCCCGATGTACTGGGCAGTAAAACATCAAATAACTCATTTTGAACCCATTTTGGACGCTTTAGCTATTGGAAAAATAGCAGATCTACAAGCGAATGCGTTGCACTCGCATTCCCATTAGGCAGAAGAAGAAATGCCACCCTTACGAATGGGTTTTGACAAATCGGGGCAGATCCGTGTTGATCACATGACTGTAGAGATACTGTGTATTAGCCAAAATGAGTTTTTTGTGAATGGGTCTTCTGGTGGCAATATAACTGGTTGCGTTTAGGTTCTGAAAAACGTATGTTGCTATATCAGTGGTTCTCAAACATTTTCATGCCCAAGACCACCAAAATGTATTGATATACTGGCCGCAGACTCCCATCTTCAAAATATGTTTGGTTTCAAAATATATATATTCAAAGATTATATAATATATATACGATTTCACTGCACTATGAGATACAGAGATTGTAGATCTGCTATTTTTATAGCAGATAATAGCCATCTTCCCGGTTTAGTGGGTCAATACATCTACACATCTCCCTAAAGGTAGGGAAAGGGGTCACTGAAGCCAAGCCACAAAGGTTTGAGAAGAAGCACCGACTGCTGTGACCTAAATCTTAACAAAAATCTAACTTCTAGAATGTGCCGCAAGTAGGGCATGGTCATTTTTCAGTGTTGTGTTTTTCCTTTTTTTTTTCTCCTTACAGACTATGACAGTGTCTATTGTAAGCCCTTAAATAATGTTTAATGTACTGAAATCTGAAGAAAAAAAAATACCTGACACAAATCCTGTGGGGAGATCTGCGTTATCTCACCTTAGTTACTGATATAACGGCCTGTTTTGAGTGGATTCTTCAACATTTTTACATAAAACAATGATGCGAAAATAAAACGTTTTCCCCTAACCACTTTAATCACTGGCATAAAGCTATTTCCAGTACTACTCGCTGCACCTTGTTTCAGACCCTGTAACTCATTGGTTCTCAAAGTGAACCTTGAGGGGGGTCCCCCAGAAAAAAAGTATTTGATACAGCAATTTTAACCACTTTATCCATTTATACGTATGCCATAAATATCAGACATGCAAGCTCACTGCAGGCTTGTACAGCTGCTATTTTTGAACACTTTTGAAAAGTCTCAAAGGTTTTAGATATATATATCAATCAATTTGGCGATCCTTGGCATGAAATGGTTTAACCCATTTTGAGCCATCCATTTAGTAGGCATGTAACGAAGCACTCTACTCACGATACGATACGTATCACGATATGAGGTTCACGATACCATTTTTCACGATATTTTCAACACAATGATTTTCCAGACAATTTTTTTTTTTCAGGATTTATCCCCCCCCCCCTCCCCCCCCCCAAAGCTTTTTTCACAATTTTTATTTAAGTACATTGCAAAGATAATTGCCTTCCTTGATGTATTAATGAGCATCAATAACGACCATCACCTGGGCACAGTCAGAGACACATATACAGCTCCCCTCTCCAGGCCTCTACTGTCTCATTTCTCTCCAAAATCATGTGAATATGATGGAATATGATTACAGCTGACATTTCTTATCACACACTAGCCCCCCCCTAAAAATAAAAAAGGTTTTTTCTTTGAAAATCGATACATATACGATATATCGTTACATGCCTATAATTTAGCTATTGAAAAATAGCAGATCTACAAGCTCATATAGCGCGCCACCGAGTGGCGCGCTATATGAGCTTGTAGGTCTGCTATTTTTGGAAAATCGTTCCTCAAATCTTTCCGAAAATTGTCATGATTTAGAAGATTTTTTTCCTTCTTTTCTTCGACGTCAGGCCTGGATGGGTTGAGAAGAACACGTAACAAATCCTTGGTCTTTGTGTGGTGTGTTCTCTCTCCTCTCACCCTGCTGTGTGTGTGTGTGTGTGTGTGTTTCTGTCTCCCAGATGATCCCACCTCCTCCGCCCATGAGTGCCGACATGGAGGATGACGAGGCTCTGGGCAGCATGCTCATCTCCTGGTACATGAGCGGCTACCACACCGGATACTACCTGGTATGTACTACGTACGTGCACGTGTACACGGAACATTGCTGGTTGTAGGAGTGGCTGTACCACTCAAAAGAAAAGTCACAGCAACGCACTCGTGAATGGCACCGGTTAAACATGGGACAATGTGCCGTCAGACGGCGACCACTTAGGAGACCAGGGGATGTTTGTACCATTTCGCCTCTAGGGGCTCCAACTGGGTTGGTGTATTTTCCCCAAATCAACCATCTTTGAGTGCACTACAACACAACTCCCATGAACGGCCTAGACCAGATCTTTAAGAAACGGGTACTTAACAAAGCCCTGTGTATCCGATCTGATGCTGCTCACCCTCTACACGGAGAGTACATCCTTCTCCCATCCGAGCCCCCTGTGCCACAAAAAAAAACAGGCGCAAACATTCCTTTGTCCCTGTCTCTATTCACACACTGAATGCTGTTGTGGGTAGATCGAGGATATAACCTTATGATGAGCACTTTTTTTACTGTATTATCTCGTGCCTAATGTCTATGCACATGCACTTTTATGACCTATCGCATAGCACTTTAAACGCCTGCACTTTAATGGTTGTGTGCACCTTTGTACTCTGGTGTCCGCTATGTGAACTGTTTGTTTGTCGTGGGGCCACAGTCGCCCTCACCCAATCACAAGCCGCTGTGCTCCTTCCAGCCCCTCCCACCCGGGGAGGAAAAGCTAGGTCGTGTCTGAGACACAGACTTACGTAAGACAGATTCCACCATTTTTACCATGAGCATTAGTGAGGACCAATGCATCTTGCCTCGTATCTCTTCTCAACCTTGTAGATCGGCTATTTTTGGTACTTTTGTGTCGCACTGTAGTATGACGAAGTAGGCCATTAGTTTCTGGGAAACCCCCCCACAAAAAAACCTGAAATATGGAGTTACAAGGTTTCCGCCTGACGGCAATGATGGAGTTTCATCCCTGCATTCACTGTTCAATGCAGCGCTGGTAGAGAGACCTCGATTCATGCCTTTCGTCCGTTGGTTCTGCAGCAAAGGAGCATTACATCTTGTGTTTTTAACGTAGAGTTTTCTTTTGGTATTCTATCTGGATATCATTTCTTCCTGGCTGGCTATCAGAATACCCCCACACCCCCCCACATCACCAGGCGATCGGTCAATGAAGTTCTATCTCAGCGTAGCTTGGGCTAAACTTATAGAAGTTTTGCAGTGACAGAAAAAGAAACGCAACACTACGGTCTCAATCACCCGGCACGTTTCGTTGGGATTCTGCGAAGTATAGCCGCGCCACTCACTCGTTGTCTTTCTATGGAAGTAAGTGGCTCCATTTTAGAAACTCCGCGCTCCTGGGCTCATCGCCTTTTAACCCATTCTGACCTGAGATCAGATTCTAAAAAAATGTCTTCTACATCCTGACGGTTTTCTGAAAAAGCTATATGTTTCTATGTCAGTCGTTCTTCGATTTTTCAAAAATAGCAGACCTACAAGCTCATAGCGAGCTTGTAGATCTGCTATTTTTCAATAGCTAAAGCATAACATAGTGCTAACACCAAAAGGGGTTTCCCGCCCCAAAATGGGTTATTTCAGTCGAGCTGCAAACGTCGCGCTACAGTAGAGGCATATCCGAGTTCTAAACCGGTAAAAAGTGTTGTAGGCGTGGGGACGAATACGGATTTTGATGGTATAGTATCGCGATTATTCTGCATACATTTATTCCTCAAATCTATATGGACATGCACATGTTTTTTTTGAAGGTGCTGGTCAGATCAAGCAGTAGCCAATAATAAATATGTATAGGTTATAACTTATAATGTATATCTCTTTAAAAGTAAATAAAAGCTACAGGTTTAAACATCCATGCAGGACCTCTAGCTGTATTTCAAATGTTCAGTTCAACAATAATGAATGAAACTGTGCTTTTTTTTTAATGGTAAAAAAAGCGCAGTTAATGGTAAATTAATAACAGTCTCATTCCTAGACGTAAGGTATTTCTTTTCTTCCCCTTTTTGCCAGGGTTTGAAACAAGGACGCAAAGAAGGTGCGTCCGGGAAGAGCAAGTCCCACCGCTCTCACCACAAATGAAGTGACTGACCAACTCAGTGGTTCTGTTTGTCTGTTGGGTTTGTTTGTTTGTTTCAAACCCCCATAACTCTGAGGCCCCTTCTTTAGAACTTTGGTATTATTGGAAAACTCGGTGCTCCCACGGAACTGGCCACACCCGTTTCAAGCCGTGTTTAACCCATTCAGGCCTGACCTCAAAATTGGAAGAAAAAAAAAATCTTCTAAAATCCTTTCAGTTTTCCGAAATAAATATTTTCCCGATTTTTCAAAAATAGCAGACCTACAAGATCGTAGCGCTTGTAGATCTGCTATATTTCAATAGCTAAGTTATAACATGTTTAACCCATTTTGGGGCGGGAACCCCTTTTGGTGTTTTAAACATTATGTTATAATTTAGCTATTGAAAAATAGCAGATCTACAAGCTCATAGGTCTGCTATTTTTGGAGAAAAAAAAAAAATCCTGACAGAAAACTGTCAGGATTTAGAAAACATTTCATGAATGTCGACGTCAGGCTAAATGGATGGTGGTTACATCACATCTGCATCTTCCAACCTTTAGAACAGTGACACGCCCCCCACCTTGGTTCTCAGTTCAAGTCCTTTTGTTTTTGGTTCCAGTTCTTAACCAACTGTTAACGTTCTGGACCAGTTTATGTTCAGTGGAAACACCGCCGTTCCCCCCCCCCACCCCAAACCCCTCCGCACGCCCACTGCGGTGCCTTGGCGTGTGTGTGTGTGTGTGTGTGTGAATCTTTCTCTTCATGTTCGGCAGAGAATGATGTTATAAGTTGTTGTCACCATGAAGTGTCATGTAACAAGGCAAGGTTTTGTATTTTTTTGTAAATAAATGAAATAAAGGCTGTTTGCGCATTCACAAAATAACAGTGACTGGTTGGATGTTAAAATTGTTCCGTCAACAACACACATTTAAAATAATGACAATGAAGATGTTGTATAAAATAAATGACCTGAGAGTAGAGGGATTTGAATGTAGCTGATCTACAGTACAAGCTCACAAACAACGCGTCGCGCTGTAGATCGGGCAATTTTCAGCGACGTGTAAATTCAGCCATTATGACGTCATCTTTTGGTGCTCTTTGGTGGAACACATGGCAACAAAGTCCAAGAGGTACTGCTTTGTCTCTCCTGTGGCATAAACTGCAGACCAACGAGACAAGATCCAAGGCACTCATTCGTCTTCACGTCGAAAAACATTACATTTCTATTGAGCAAGGCGACTGAATTGACCCCATCCCACATACTAGGTCGAAACGGTAACTGGCACTAGAGGTCGAATGCCTTGGGTTGTTTTCTATATTTTTTCATCCCACGATTTTGTAACCCATTTTTCCACCCCCGTGTCAATCATCTAATGTGATCCTGGGCGCTCTACACACCCTCCACCAACCTAGTCCCCCATATATGGGGGACAAGGGGAGAGAAACGGACTTGAACTGATGCTTCCTTGGGTTGTTTCTTGTTCTGGTCCGGCACTTTATGCCACTGGGGAGACAAAGCACCGTACCTTTTTTTGTGTTTATGAAAATGCAATACGTGGCTGTAATAACAAACATTGTCCAGCAGAAGTCAGTACTATCCACTCACATTAATGAGCAAGTGCTATTCTTTATTATCATGGTTGGGCGATGCTGGATAACATTGGCAGGGCCCGCTCTAGGGGGGAGGCCTTCATCTGGTGGAGGCTAAGCCCCCCCCCCTCCCCACAAAGACAATTGTCTGACTTGGAATTGAAATTCATTAGCCCCTGCTCTATAAGTAGCCAGACAGTCCCCAAGTCACAATTTTCTGGAGCCGTTGCTGGAGGGGAGAAATACAAACAAATGTATCTGCTATAGTCAGAGCCTCATACAACCCCAGACAGTGCTTCTAGGACACGGTTGACCAAACAGTGTATCGAGACCCATTTTGGGTCGCGGACCAGTATTTTCTGGGTCACAAATGTATGCTTTTTTCCGTTACCTACAATTACAAATATATACTATTTAAAAAAAGTTTAAACCAAAAAGTCACAACTTTTCATCAGTTAAAATAATTGCAACATTTCCCAAAAGCATTTCATTAAAAAGATGTATTGCAGATCAACAAGCTCACTTGTAGATCTGCTATTTGCACTAGTTTGCGTCCCGGGTCTTTGGGCTTGAGCTAAAATGTTTTGGAACCACCTGAGCGCAACCACCACCACCACCACCGTCATCATTTTTCGACCGCGTGTCGAGATCATGGATTTCACAACGCCGCGCCAGACTTCCCGGTCCTTCATTGCCATCCCCAGTTCCTGCTCACTGATGCATGTGTCCCTATAGCGATGACACCAGGGAACGACAGTTTTCTACCTCTGGTCTGCTTTGAGGCCAGAGAAGAAAGGAAGATATAACCTCATTGTCAGCTCTGTAGCAGTGGCCGGCAAACTGTGTTCTTCTGGATCGGACTAGTGAAGAAACACGGTGGGAAGGTTGTCGAGTATATTAGATTAGTCGATGGGTGGCTCTTCCAAGACAGATTGTGCGCTCTCATTAGAAGGCGGGTATAAATGCCATCCGACCGTCTCTCTAATTTCTTTGACATTTCTTTGAAAGCGCAACCATAGCGACGCATTGTGAGCTTGGATATTGGCTATTTTCAAATGGGCCGAAAATGTAGTGCTGAAGTGGTTAATAATAATCCAAATCTACAAAGTAACCAACTAGCGTCTAAAGTCTTCAAATATTGTAGTGCAGTAAAAGTACAAGATTTGTCTCTGAGATGTATCGTGGAGTAGAAGTAAAATGCATCGGACATTGGAAATACTCCAGTAAAGTACCCCCAAATTGTAGTAAGTAAGTAAGTAGCCTTGCCGAGGCATGAGGCCCATAGGGGGCAGGAGCCTATCTCCTGTTTCTGTACCCCCTGGACATGACTTATACCCCCAATCCAACCCTTGATGCTATGAGTGTCAAGCAGGGAGGCATTGAGTCTTTGGTATATGACCCGGCCCGGGGATCGAACCCCGACCTCCTCAGTCCCAGGGCGGACACTCTAACCACAAGGCCACTGAGCAATGGTAGTATAGCACTAGAAATACTACAGTATACTTGAGTGCATGCTGTTGCTTTCCGCCACTGCAGAGCAGGTAATCCGGGGCATCGCTCCAGACTTCCAGTGCAGGCCAAAAGGGGTTTCTCCCCAGAGGCGCACCACCGCTCACTGCTGCGGCGTGGACCGTGCACAAGTACACCCCGATATAGGATCACATACATCATCATCATCACAGCGGCTTTGAAATGCATGTGAGGATGGGTGCCTAGTTATACCTCCAGGGCGGTTGGAAGGATATAGGACGATGAAAAATGGTGAAATGCATAAAGTGTGGTGTCCGACAAATCAGCGAGGAGGCTGGCGGTGGTGTCGAATTAGAAGTGTATAGCCTACTTTTAGACGTACGGTATACTGTAGGGGGCGATGGAAGTCTAATTAGAAATGATGTGTTCGTTCGTCCACGGGAGAGAGAGAGAGAGAGAAAAAAAAAGTGTCTGAATTGACCCCCCCGCTGTGTCGCTGAAGGGCCAGTGTTTTACACGCCTTGATACCTTTAAAGGACTTTCAAACCTTTCCGAAATAGCAAGGAGAAAACAGCAGATCTACAAGCTCACAACGTGTCGCGATGCGACACGTTGTGAGCTTGTAGATCTGCTGCTTTCACCATACTACAAAGTATATGATTTGAGTGGTTAAAGAAGGCCACTCATCTGGCTGACCTCCCGCCTATAAAACTAGTAGGGGCGCCAGGTTGAAAGGGGTTTAAAGGCATTAAGGTATATGAATAGTATGTCATTAAATACTGGCCCTTGGCTTACAGCGCACAGCAGGAGGTCATTTCAGACGTTAAAGGTGCTTTTCTTTTCTCCCCCTGTGGATGAAAATAGGCTTGAGGTGGAAGAAGGAGAGAGAGAGAGAATGAGAGAGAGAGAAAGAGGAGCATGCTGTCTTTTTGGCAAAGTAAAATTTGCTGCTCTTTGATACAAATTTCAACCAAGGCACTCTTGTTTGTGGACAAATTAAAAGCCTTGTTTGGTGGCAAGAATTAAAAAAAAAAGTGTTTTCCTCAGGGTGACTAATCGCTTATTGCAGAACAAACATGGCCTTTTATAGGACATGAATAACATTACAGGCTCATTAACATACAGGTGTCTGTAAGGTAGGTTGACAAAGCCGGATGCATTACCCAAAGTCGGCTTGAAAATATAACCAACGACAAAAAAAAACCCATCTCCCATACCTATTGGGAGAAAATAGAAATACAACGATGTGAAAACACAGCGGCACGCTTTGTGAACCGTTGCGATAAAGGAAGGTTATAGCCAGTGGGTGCTTATGGGAACCGGAAAGGTTCCCGGTTCAATCCCCACATGCTCCTCCTGGCAGAACGCCAACGTGCCCTTGAGCAAGGCACTGAACCGCCTACTGCTCTGCGCCCTGCTGCGTGGTTTCCTCCATTGGGTCAGTGTTGTTTTAGTCCTATAGTCTCTTCAATAGTTTTCACTTCGTTTCAGTCACATTTTTAATGAAGTCACCTGGAATGTTTTAGTGTTAGTCTAGTTTTAGTCGACTAAAAATGCCATAAGATTTTAGTCGACTAAATCTATACAGTTGATTTAGTCGACTAAGTATTTTGGCGGGCCTTGATGCCGTCGCAATGACCGCTTCACAAGCTCACAACACGTCGCAGCGCGGCACGTTGTGAGCTTGTAGATCGGCTATTTTTCAGCATGCAACTAATTGTAAAATGACTTCTACTGGATCTCTTGTCCACTAGTCCCTTCCTAAAATGTTTGTCTAGTTTTTATTTGTTGACGAAATTGTCTGTATATTTAGTGTTAGTTAGTTAGTTTGCTAGTTCGTTAGTTAGTTAGTTTTAGTCATCATAGCTTAGTGTTCATTTAGTTGAGCGGCCACTTGGGTACTGTAAGGTTCCCGGTTCGATCCCAGGCTCCCCCCGGAGTTAAGTGTTGAATTGTCCTCGAGCAAAGACACGGAACCCCCAACGGCTCCCAATGAGCAGGTTCGGTTTCCCTCCGCCACCGGTGTGTGAATGTGTGAATTTAACGCACATTGTAAAGTGCTTTAGATAGGCGCTATATAAATGCACCATTTGATGGGTTAATGTAATGCATAGCCTACTGTAAACTGCCAAAGCGGCTTTGGATATAAAGGCGCTAAATGCACAGTTTACCATTATCTGCAATGTATACAGTTAACATGTATTTTAGTCTTCTGCATGTGTATAACACTGGATATCCCTATAGTACTAATCTGGGATGATATGAGGAGTATAGGAAGTGGGGTGAGAGGTTTTTTTGCGCACACGCGCACGGCCGCACGCACACACACACGCGCGCGCGCTCGGTAGGATATTTAGAGCACAGAGAACCACATGTAATTACAGTGGGAACAACCAGAGTCCCACTGCTGCTGGCTTTGTAATGACTTCTCTCTGTTGGGATTCTCAATGAACAATTCTGCCATGCCAGTGGTTCGCAGCCTCCCCTGTACTATATACCCACCCGCACCCTGCCTGGGTTATAAACTGGTGGGCTACGTGTTGTGCGTGCGTGCGTGCGTGCGTGCGTGCGTGCGTGCGTGCGTGCGTGCGTGCGTGCGTGCGTGCGCACACTTGTACAGGTCCATGTCCCGCACAAGTCTAGTAGAATGTGAAAAGTATAGACATGGCGAGGAGCATTTTCCTGGTACTCTTGTCTGTTTTATTGTAATAAAAAAAAATATATTTGGGGAGTTAGGCTACCCATTTACTGTAGGCCTGACGTCGAAATAAATAAAAAGTCTTCTGAAAGAATATTATATTCAAATATTTGTGCCTCATTTTCACGATTTTTCAAAAATAGCGGACCTACAAGCTCATAGCGCGCCACCGACTGGCGCGCTATGAGCTTGTAGATCCGCTATTTAATATGACATTAGGAAGAGATTCAGGTGTGATTAGGATTTGACATTTAGAGGTATCATGCCAATTTGTCAGCTATATATTTCCATCTGTTTTCTAGGCCTAAAAAGAATGTCGACGTCCTCACGAGTCTATAGTGCTATATACGACAGACGCGTATGTGTGAGAGACGGAAGGAAGCCATAGAAACAGTAGAGGGTTTTGTGGTGGGAGGACGTGAGCGCAGAAGAATCGTCTCCTCTTTTTAGCCCACCTCGGCCCCTCCAGCTGTTTCAGCCGAGCTGTAGCTCTTCTCAGTGAGAAAGCTGTTCTCTTTGTTTAGCGTGCTGACTGACTACTGAGTGACCGCGGCCAGTGCTTTATTATACCCCTCGGTGACTTTGCCAGTGTTGTTGACAGTTTGCCAGTTTGACTCTTGGCGGTTTCTTGTCTCTCTCTCTCTCTCTCTCTCTCTCTCTCTCCCCCTCTCTCTCCCTCGCTCTCTCTGCTGTTTCATGTGTGGGCGAAAGGGAAAAGGAAAACCAGTGTTGTCTTTTATATACTTAAGTAAAAGTATCAATACTGCAATGTTAGACATTCTAGTGATAGGCCGTTATTCAAAATGCACTTGGAGTAAAAGTGTTGGTATCAAAATATACTTAAAGTATAAAAGTACTCAATATGCAGAATGTGCTATTTCAGATCCCATTTTATTTTCCTACATTTAGAAAAAGAATATATAATAATATATTTCAAAAGATTTTTGAAACGTAAAAAGTGACATATATAGCTCTGTTTCCCCAATGCTGTATACCCCCTCTAACAACCGTATACTTTTTTCCTCATTTTTGGGGGTTTCTTTCCCCAGATATCATTTATGGTCAAAACACAAGTTATATCCAATGGCTCATAAACTAAAGAACTGATGCTCGTGTTTACAAAATCTATTTTCCGGGTGAAAGACATCCTTTGTTTACATCCTGGAGACATGGCGGAATCCCGTGCGGGTCAACAAAATAAGGTCAAAACACTGGAAAACAGTGGATAATTAATGACTAAATACTTGGCAATCAATGTGCTAATTCCTCCCCACACACATGTCTCTGTTGTCCAGTGTTGTTTTCGTCGACTAAAAACGAAGATGAAAAATGTCCGTCGACTACCTTTTTCCACTGACTGAAACTAAGTGAAAACTATTGAAGAGAGACTATAGGACTAAAATTAAAATCTAAATGTGCCGCCAAAGACAACACCGCTGTTGTCACTGCTGTTGCATCCTACTGACTCATCTGCCATTGAGGACCTAGAGCCTCCGTCTCCTCCTTCAAAACCGCTCTCAAAGGGCACCTATATACGGACGGCTGCGATTCGAAACTGGCCCCCCCGTAAAATCTGAATTGACTTGTAAAACAAGTGTAATGCTTAATTGGGTCGTCCACTCACAGTTAACAGTCTTTGCGTTGAGTTTGTGCTTGATATGTACTGTAATTCTGCAAACTGTTAATAAATATTTCAATCAATCAATATTCTCCCATGCACCCAGCTGAACGTCAGTCAGCAGCTGAACGTCAGTCAGCAGCTGAACGTCATCAGTCAGGACACACACAACAACCTCTGTGGTCCCTGCGAGAGTTGAACACACCTGTCGACTGTATAACGAGTCAGAATAAAATGCTAGTTTCTTTTTGGTCCCATTACCATATTACCAAGGATTATGTATACCGTAAAAAAAAAAACGATGAGTTAAATCCTGGCGCCTATCTTTTTCCCCTCAGAGGGGATTTAAGAATCAGCCATAACAAAGCCGTTTTGCATATATATAAACCCATCGCTTGCCCAACGCTGGCGTGCATGCGGTCTCGCTCCACCATCCAGCCCCTGCAGCCAGAAGTTAAAAAAAAGGGGGTCATTCCCAGCTTGGGGAGAAAAGGCACCGCTCTCTGGCTCTGCGACTGTTTACCTCTCTGCCTTGACCATACAGGCATGCGGCGTGTAAACATAATCTGCATTTCACATTGCCTCCCTCGGTCTCTCTCCTTCTAGGAAAGACAGACCAGACAGACAGACAGACAGACAGACAGACAGACAGACAGACAGACAGACAGACAGACAGACATGCTTAAGTCGAGATCACAGCCGGGCACTGTTGCCAGGTTTCTGCCAAGAGAAGGAAGCAGCAGCCATGGTCTATGAAAATAACCCCCGAAAACAAGCCATGCCGGTATAGGATGAATCACACAGGGGGGTGGGGGATCCCATGGGGGTCCCAGGCCAGCTAAATTAGTAAAACCAAACCCCATAATATTTCTATAATTCCATGCAACGGTATAGAGTCGGTTCTCCTATATGGCAGTGGATGCTGGACCCTGAAGGTAGATGCAGGTGCTATACACCAGACTGTTGCATGCCGTATTTATACACACGTTACCAGCAAGAATCCATCTATACAGAACATACAGTATAGAGCGTCACAGTCCCTCCCCCTTTCAGAACAACGAGTGGCCCTGCAGGAAATGAATCCCAATGCATTTTTCCCATAGGCATTTCTTAAATGTTTTATTTAAAGACCTTTTTAAGCGTCGTACGAAGCCAACTCTTGTCGTGACAAATCATGACAACAAACACAACATTTCGGGCCAAACAAAGAATTAGAAAGTAGAGAAAATAAACGGCAAGGTTACAACACTTTTTTGTTGTTGTTTTTTTCTTCTTTGTAATTATTTGTTTGGTCCAAAATACTGTGTGTGTGTTGTCATGATTTGTCACGACAAGAGTTGGCTTCGTATATATACGACGCTTAAAAGGTCTTTAAATAAATAATTTAAGAAATGCGTATGGGGGAAAATGCACTGGGATTCATTTCCTGGGCCACTCGTTTTTCCGAAAGGGGGAGGGACTGCGACGCTCTATACAGCAGCCAGGAGAATGAGACTATAGCACTGCCAAATGAAGACACCAAGAGCTGGCAGCATGTACATACATACATACATACATACATGTGACTATATTTGAAATTGTGCTCAAGCGGTTAATTAATGTGTTTATGTATAAGTTTGGCTCCATCCCAAGAGTCCCTTCCTAGAAATGTTGTGGCGAGTCAAAATAGCAGAGTGAAAGTCATGTGCTTGCAGCACATTAACAAAACATACTCCAAAAATGTACTTGTCCACTTAAACCACCCCGGGATCCATTTTACCGAGGGAAAACATTCGCAGGAAAAATAGCATGGGGTTCAGTTCACTCACACTCACCCCATGCAGCCTGGAATTCATGGAGATGTTTTGGTTTTGGTCCCATTCCCTAAGCCAATAATTTGATGATCGGCGACGACTCACTGAACAGAGACTCTGGTAGGAGACTCACTGAACAGAGACTCTGGTAGGAGACTCACTGAACAGAGACTCTGGTAGGAGACTCAGTGAACAGAGACTCTGGTAGGAGACTCAGTGAACAGAGACTAATTTTTTTTTTTTTAAGTTCTTCAAAATTCTTCAAAATTTCCGAAATAAATATTCTCACGATTAAAAAAAGAAAAACAGCAGACGAGTGGCGCGCTACGAGCTTGTGGATCTGCTATTTTTCAATAGCTAAATTATAACACGATGTTTAAAAACACCAAAAGGGGTTCCCGGCACCAAAATGGATTGGCGGATCGAACACTGGCGATAATTGGGGGAGATGTTTGTGTGAGAGAGGTTACAGCGGTGCATGGTGGTCTTCTACCCCTGAGTTGAACCTGTGCAGGTGCCGGCTGCACTGCTTGCTTCAGTGCAGGATGAATCGAATCTTGACCGTCTTCAGGTCAAAGTCCGTGTCAGCTGGACTAGCTGTGTCTATCGTGTATATATAGGTGAGGAGGTCTCATTAGAAGAGCACGGAGACAAAATACAACATTTTGCTATACTAAGTAAAGAAATATGAGTACTCTTTTCCGCCACATGGATGTGAGCCTTTATTGCAGATGGATTGTGTTTTCCTACATCCCCCAACCTCCCCCCCCCCCCCCGCCTGCGTGCGTGTGTGCGCGCGAGTGTGTGTGTGTGTGTGTGTGTGTGTGTGTGTGTGTGCGTGCGTGCGTGCGTGTGTGTGTGTGTGTGCGTGCGTGTGTGCGTGCGTGTGTGCGTGTGTGTGTGTGTGTGTGTGTAACCCCTGCCTCAGTGATCCTAGTTGACCATCTGACTTCTTTTGAATTCCACTCACAGCAGGTCCATTAAATTCCACTGTGACCCCCGGGGGGGAGTGGGGGTTGGGGGGAGTGGGGGTGTGGGGGGGCTGCTGGGCCTGCGCACTCTGATTCACATTCCTGCTGTATCCATCTTCATGGTCTGTTGGAGATGCTAGTAAATAAAATGTAGTGACAGGGCAGATAACACAATGCTCCCCACCCCACCCCCGGCCCTCCCTCCCTCCATGGTGTGTGTGTGTGTGTGTGTGTGTGTGTGTGTGTGTGTGTGTGTGTGTGTGTGTGTGTGTGTGTGTGTGTGCGTGCGTGCGTGGTGCGTGCGTGCGTGCGGCCTATACGACAACAAGGCAGGAAATTAAATTGAAACCATTCTCAGCAGACCAAGGTCTTGCCTGATATACACCATAGGGCATGCAGGCCAGTATAGTTCACTGGCTTTTTCAAAAATACTTTCGCCAAGGACTCCCATGAGAGAATATTTGTGTTGTTAATCAATGTCAGAGGGAGTTGGCACTCATGGGGTTCACTCTGATCCTGAGGAAGTCAAGGCGAGTATACACGGCACACCCCGTCATGATTAGTACGCTGACTTTGACTATGCGCAGGTGACATTGCCCTGTATAGTCTCGGCTACAGCTGAGGAAGGAATGGAACTACTGGTCGTCGAAATGGAGTGCAGGCAGATCAGCCTCAAGCCCAATGCTATAAGAAAACAAAAGTATACTCACAGTTAACATAGAGGACAAAACTATTGCCACTGTGGGGGCGGAATTGCCTGGAATATTGCTTTGCATGGGACGAGGAGAGTGTGGAAATCAGACAGGGGGGGGGGGGAGAAGACCACAAGAGGTGGCTGTTCGTATAGCTACAGTGGAGTCGAGTATGGGGGCCGAGACATGGACCCTCACCGCACAACAGGAAAGGGCCCTGGATGGAGTCTACACAAGAATGCTCCAAATGGCACTATAGGTGTCACAAGGACGGACACCATCAGAAATGTGGTCCTCTAGTACGGGGACCTACAGTGCCACGTTTCACAGACAAAGTCAGAGTGAGAAAAGGATGAGGCTGGCACTGCGTCAGGCACCACCGGGACCTAGTGGCAAGTAAACTGACACTGTGGGAGCAGGCCCAGAGCAAAGCCAGGAAAGGCGCACCACCGCGACAGCTTAGTGAGCTTAGCTAACAACACTGCTCAAGACCCTGCCTATGGCACTGACTGAACCACTGCCATAGGTCACTCAAGTCAGACTATTATTTTGTATACATTGTCGTACCACCGTGTAGCTAAAAAATGAGCTGATCTACAAGCTCACAAAGCATCACATGCATGTGAGCTATAGTCTGCTTACATTCACTGTCTTTTATTTGTGAAAATGTATAGAACATTTTAACCAATAATGGCATGCACAAAATAGCGCCATACTCCGTTAATATGTATAGTAAAAGTCAGTTGACTAGAATCACATATAGAATATATAGTTGTAATATCGTTAGTTGTTATTTTCCATGTTATCTTTCATAAGTCGTTGCCCCTCCAAACCATGCAGAATGGAACTTTTCCGCATATATTCCGCAACGTCCCGCATATTCCGCAACTTCCCGCAATTCCACCGCGTAAAAGCGCATATTTCATCGCATAATCAAGGATTTTAACCTGCATAATCAAGGATTTTTGCCACCATATTTGTATTGTCCATTTTATTTTAAGTGACAATTCCATTCTTTTACAATAGTTTGAATATATGTCTGTATTTAATTCAATTAATATGAATAAATATCATTTGTTTAACTCTTTTCTTTTCTTTTTTTTACACACAGAATGAAATGTTTTAGGGTCAAGATTCACCAAGAGACTGGTCGTATTCAGTAACACTATAGTCTCTCTGACTCTCCAACTCTTTTAGTAAAGAGAAAATACATGTTTTGGCATTGTCGTCCAATAAGGAGAGATAACTCCTACAGCTATAGCCTACCACAGGATAAACAAGTGGAAGTGATAACACAAATAAATTAGCACAGGCTTACTGTATACAATTGGAAGCAGGGACACATACAATTAAACCTGATAACTCTCATGATTGGATGAAATTGACAATGACAACCCACCTCCAATAGCGTCTATGTATTACTGACTGTTACTGAATAAACAACACTGTAGCAAATTATCTCAGTCTCTGAATCTAGATAGAGCTATATTTAACTTTTTAACAATAATTATTTTTTGTTTTAACCAAAACATATTACTTACAGCAATATTAACTAATTATAGTTATATAGCATCTGATTTAGTTTTACTTAATCAGTTATACTTAACTGATTTTATAGTAATTCTACCCGTGGGGCGGTGCCGGGGTGGGGGGTCCCGCCGGAGCCCACTTTGAGAACTCACCAATCTGTCGAATCACTTCACGTCATTTTATGTTTAACTGCTAATCAAAGCCTCGCCAGTAGAGGTCTCACTCATTCTGACTCTGGACACAACAAGAGCAAGAGAGAGAGGCAAAAGTTAGGTCACCGTGTCACCAGCAGCGGTGTCAGTCATACAGTGAAGTCTGTCTGTCTGTGTAGTCTGTGGCCGGGCAAACAGGGGACACACTACATCGTCTGCCCTGGATGCGTGGAAAAAGAAAGTGACTCTGCAAGAAGACAGAGTGGAAGAGGATTGTTCCAAGTGTGTTTGTGCGATTAGACTCAGTGCATTCAGCAGGGACTGGCAGGCAGCTGGGGAGAAAGCGTGACTGCTTGAATCAGGGTTGGCGACTGGGAAAAACATCTCTAGGGAGATTTGCTGCTTTGGTTTGTTTGACTGTTTAGTGCCACCTGGATATATCCGTGCGTTTCGCTGGCTGTGTGCGTCTGAAACTGAGAGTTTTGTCGGAATAGATTGTACCCCCCCCTCCCCACTCTCTTTCTCAAGTCTGCTTCTTCAAACTCTGTGAAGTTCAAAGAAGGACGCAGCGCGGCAGAAAAAAAAGGGATACAATTCACACAAAGTTGAAAACTACTTGTTTTGTCACGATGTTCTGTCGGAACCAGACGGCCAGAGCCACGGTGGCCCGCGGCTCTGCCCTGGAGATGGAGATACGGAGAGGCAAGTTCAGACGGAGCGTCTTCTTGGACACGTTACAGGTCAGAAATAAACTCTTTAAATGACCGCCTGGTCTGTAGCCAACTATAGCCACACACACACACACACACACACACACACACTCACTCGTCAGCAGTGACTGTGTGAGTGCATTGAGAGTCTCTAAAGTCTAGGTATCCTAAGGGTACAAATTTGGGCAACATGTGAGAAATGGGTCAAAGCCTTTCTCTCTCTCTCTCTCTCTCTCTCTCTCTCTGTGTGTCAGCTGTTGGTCACTGACTTTTCAGTTTACAGTTCATTCATCTGCAAAGCCACCGTGATGCTACAACAATACACATCTGCTTCTTATTATGTCATTATGTTATATTAGGCTAGACTGTGCTTTTGAAGGACTTCCAATCCAAGCTCTAATTATGTTTTATACTTGCATAGTCTACACACATTAATGCTGTTATGATGGAAAAGTCTCCTCTCTCAATCTGTTTTGATCTCTCTGTCTGTCTGTCTGTCTTCTCTCTCACCCTCTCTCTCTCCCTCAGACCACATACATTACATTCATTATATTTGGTGTGAGCCACATTGGGGACACGCTGCACATTACTCTCATTAGGCTGATGCTGTGTGTGTGTGTGTGTGTGTGTGTGTGTGTGTGTGTGTGTTCCTTTATCCATGATGTATGTCTGCTGCCCTGTGTCCGACATTCCAGCTGTACTGTATGTAACGATGCACTGTATGTAACGATGCTTTGCCGTCCATGCACGTTGTAACTGGCTGCTCTCCCACTGTCAACTGCACTGGCAGTGTTTATGTCCTTTGTAGGCCTACAAGGTATTCCTGTAGGCTACTTCTCATTATGTGGACATAAATAAACATTTAAAGTGTGTGTGTGTGTGTGTGTGTGTGTGTGTGTGTGTGTGTGTGTGTGTGTGTGTGTGTGTGTGTGTGTGTGTGAAATCAAATAATATCACGGCACATATTGGACGTGAAGATTCGTAGGTTCGTAGGTTAGGCCAAGAGCAAGCTGGGAAATACACGGCACATATTGGATGTGAATATTCGTAGGTTCGTAGCTTAGGCCAAGAGCAAGCTGGGAAATAAGATCCTTTGGCCTTCTTTCTTGTGTGTGTGTGTGTGTGTGTGTGTGTGTGTGTGTGTGTGTGTGTGTCAAATAATCAAATAATATCACGGCACATATTGGACGTGAAGATGCCACCGGGTTCGTAGGTTACTAAGGTTAGGCCAAGAGCAAGCCGGGAAATCTGATCCTTTGGCCTTCTTTCTTGTGTGTGTGTGTGTGTGTGTGTGTCAGGGGCATGCATGGGGGTGGATTGGTATAGGACAAGGAAGCACTAACTCAATTGTAAACGGATACTTGGGGAATGTTAATGGTGCAATATAGCAAATGGAAAAAGATCGGGTATTGATTCACTGCACCGCCCCTCTTTCTTTGCTCTCTCGACCCCCCCACCCCCCACCCTGTGTGTGTGTGTGTGTGTGTTTGTTACTGTGATGGGGCCGTGTGTGTGCGCTCTCGTGCGCAACACATGCCGTGATTACAATACATGTGTACAGATTAGCTGTGTACACAAACATACATTACACATGTCTTCTGACGTGTCTGCTTGTAGTACCTGCCGTTTATCATTCATGTCACAGGAAACCGGCACTGACCCCTGGGTGGGTATGGGACGTGTGTGTGTGTGTGTGTGTGTGTGTGTGTGTGGGGGGGGGGGGGGCATACACACACAGTCTATAGTTGTATTGATCCGCAGCCTGCAGGTCCCCGACAACACACAATAGCTGCTGCCGCGGGCAGAAACCGCTTATCTCCATATTTTACCTTTTTCTTTTGTGTGTTTTTCTTTTGTAAATGAACGCCTCTACTATAAGCTCGTCGATCTGCTGTATTTGATGATCCTTTTCATTTGAATCCTGAAAAGTAATAAGTAATAATGTATATTCTTGCAGTCAGTCACTGTATCTGTAGTCACTGTAGTGGAGTATGATCGAGTTAGTAGTGTACCAAAAAAAAAATAACACAAAAGGTTAAAATAATTATGGAGATACGAGGTTTCTGTCCGACAGCAACCTCAACATCTCTCTGACATACAGAGCAGCTTCCAGTGATGCCGGAGAACGAACGAACACACAGTCACACACACACACACACACACACACTCTCTCACAAATCCCCTTATAGATATCCATCGCGTAAATATGTATAGCCTTATATCTCCCGCTCCAGTCTTAAAAGTTCAAACTATTAATCTTCGGTCTCATCTATAAGGTCAAGTCTTAAGGGTCATACATGCTTTTTATCTGGAGCCCGGCGTGACTTCCGTAACGGTGATGTCCTTTATGTTGCCGTTATCCAGACTTTCATCTCACACACACTCAACGCAGCTGGTTCCGGAATGATGCAGCTCGTATTTTACAGGGAAAAAACAAGATTAGCGCATTCTCCCTGTACTGGCTTCCCGTAGCTGGCTCCTCAGGAATCGAACCCATGTGGTACTGTGTACAATGTGCCTTGACCACTAAGGCCATCGGCGCCCCATGGGTTTAAGTGTTTTTTTTTTACCCATTCAAACTGGGAAAGCATCTGTCATTTCTAGATTAGCTCTCTATATATCGTCTCTGTCGGGTGGAAACGTAGCAGATCTACAAGCCTCCAAAATGCCTCGAAGCGAGGCATTTTGGAGCTTGTATAGATCTGGTATACTTTTGATGCTTTTGTTTGACGCTGGAGTATAATTATGATCAAGTATGTCGTTAATAATAATACTATAGCGGAAATAAAAAGGTTTCTGCCCGACGGCAACGATGTACAGTTTGGATTTATAGAAGACATTTTTTAGAATTGACCTCAAGTTTGAAGGTCACTCAGGCTCTGCTGACCAGTGTGGTCAGCTGGTCAGTCTCAAGGCCAAGGTTAACCACTTGAACACTGGGATCCCTATTCTGGGGAGGAACATTTGCCGAAAATTGCAGAAGGAGGAGGAGGAGGGGGGGGGGTCTGAGATGGACGTACTGTATAAGATGAAGCCAGTCAGTCCTTGAATTGTAAATCGCCATCTTTCTAGATCCGTTTGGGCCCAGCTGGCCATTGGCTGGCCCAGACAACGAGGCGGGACTTCCCCCCCCCCCCTTCTTCTTCTTCTTCTTCGTTGGTTTTTAATTTGACTCGGAACGGGGGTGGCTCCCGGTCATAGACTGTATAACGGTAGCCAGCCACGCCCCTCAGAACATATACTCTTCTGACTTTATGGTATTTTTTAAATAAATGGGACCATAATTTTCCAAAAAGAACATTATGACATGATAAATGAGAGTTTAAACTATAGTGACTGGAAGCAGAAAGTATTCATGACCATGTTTATTAAGTCTAGGTGAAGTTGGGCCCAAATACAGCGCCACAACAGGCCATTATATGAACTTTCAGGAAGTCCCGATTTCCTTAGTGGCTTCACAAAATATCTGTCTGACTGCCGTTTAGATGCGTTTTACTAAGAGATTGTGACTGTCTAATTCTCTGATTGTGCAGTTAAATCTCTGCTTCCAAACGGCAAGTTATGTTTAATTCTCCGATTGTGCAGTTCAATCTCTGCTTCCAAACGGTTATTGCCTGGTTTTTAAATCCCGTCTTAGTACTTTTTTAACTTAAAGTCCCCCTACTCTGTGTTTCCTAGAACTGGAGGTCTGAAAAAAATCACACCTGTGTGAACTGAGTGGTGCAACTCCCCTCTCTCTCCCCCCTCCTCTCTCTCTCTCTCTCTCTCTCTCATTAGCAGGCAACAGTGCAGCACTGTCTCTCTCTCTCTGTTTCTGGCACAACAGCGCCCCTACTGGTACTCATAGTCATGCTGGTGCTCATTAACGTCACATAGGTAGGTGAACCAACACATAGGTGAACTTGTTCCTTGGAGTGGTTGCACCACTCAAAAAAAAACATTAACATATTGATGATGTAATCAAGATGTGATTCACCATGTTAATGATTTTTTTGTTAATGATTTTTCTGGGAAACACAGAATAGGGGGACTTTTTGTTGAAAAATGAGTGGTATTCCCCTTTAATATGAGAGTTGACTTTCTTTTCACTTTTCTTATGGTCTTATTGCTTTTAGTTTTATTACTCTCTTTTTTTTGTCCCTTTCATCTTTTAAACTGGTCTTTCATGTTTCTTTTCGATTATACAGCACTTTTTTTAGTCTGCTTTATGTTGTTTTTAAGTGCATTTTTTGGATTGGGTTTGGCTAGTGGTGATACAAATTCATATTCAGCTCACAGCCTTCTTACAGTATATCGTAGAGAGGGAATAGAGTGATTTACACACCATAGCATAAAACAAAACAAAACCAAACAAACTTGGGGTAACATAATAAATCTTCAAGTCGGCAAACTGCCACTTCAATTCTGTTTTTACTAGAGCATTACGCGTTGAATCAGCTAAGCAAAAGTGCGCACACACCTTCGTCAGTGTCCTATACAGCGTTATCAGCCAAATCCTCCAGAGGATTTACCCCTTCTACTGTAAGTGCACGGCATATACTGTATATGTACATGTGTGAGGCTGTGGTCTGGCATAAAGGCCTGTTGTGACTGGATGGCGTGCTCACGGCGATGATTGACTCAACAACGGTGTGAGAAGAGGAAGAGAGGGGGTGACTCAGCGTTGTGTGATCCCAAATAGCTGCTCCTCTATTACAAAGTGCTGACTTCATTCAGTTGAATAATTACCCGTCTGTATAAAGCGAGCACAAACCAGGCCAGCTCCAGTGGCCTTGTGGTTTAGAGACAGTGTCCGCCCTGAGACTGGGAGGTCAGGATTAGATTCTGGGCCTGGTGGTCACCCAAAGACTATGAAAAATGGGAATCAGTTACTGTCTCCCTGCTTGGCACTCGGCGTCAAGGGTTGGATTGACGGACGAGTCCCTGTGACATACTAGAGTCATGTCCAGGCCAGGGGGTATACTTGTACACCAAGCTGCCTCACGCTAAGGACATGGGAAATAGCCCTATGGGGCTCATGGCTCGCGGCAATGCTTATACTTATTATGTAAGCACACACACAGTCACACGCGCACACACACACACACGCACACGCACACACTCAGCAGATGACAGTTGTACTTCTTCTAGAGACCATGGTTTCAGCTTTGTTGCACAGCTTAATACTAATAGTCGTTATGTAAAGTTATGAGGTGAGTGTACTGATGCTCTGTTCTGACGCATGATTCCGTAATCCGTATACAAGGAGTATATTCACGTTTTTTGACAAACATGAATGAATATCTAGGAATGATAAGCAATGTCTTTGACTTCAAGCATGAACTTATAGGAATGGAAAATGCCATCCTATATATATCTTTGCTGGGATGCTGTCTTTTTGTTGTATAAGTAAGTCTATTGCTTTCATCTTTGAGTCTCAATCCTCTCTAAATCTGGTTTAAGAGACTTTGTCTCCTCTGACAGAACCATCTTTGTTACCTTTAACTGTGTAATCTGCTCTCCACTGGTTCACATTCCACATCAACGCTTCCCTGGCTTTGTCGGGAATGCTAATTTTCTGGATGTTCTCCCATATCGTCATCTCTTTGTGCGTGCGTGCGTGTGTGTGTGTGTCCATGTGCACGAAACTGGTTGTGTGTACTGTGTGTGTGTGTGTTCATTAGAGCTTTCTTAATGTCACTCTTGAGTGTGTGGCATATCAATGAAGCAAACCACAGAACTTTGAAAGAACCCCTTTCACCTTTTCACACCAGAATATCGTGCGTGCATGTGAATGCGTGCGTGCTTCTGTTTAAGCCAACTTTCCAGAACTTCCTGTGACTGTGATTGGTCTGGAGCCTCTCCTGTGTCAATGACACATTGTCAACTAGCATGACAAACATAGTGAGCTAACACAGTGGTTCTCAACCTGTGGGTCTGGACCCCCAGTGGGTTCCCCACATGATTTAGGGTGGGTCCCCAGATAACATTAATGGACTTTTAAGAAAGAAAGAAAAATAAAAAGAAAGAAGACCATTACTGCATCAAAAGTCATCAACCAGTTACTATACTATAAGAATTGGTAAAATATTGACCAAATTGTCCAAAAATAGGAGACGGAGCAAGGTGGGACCCCAGTTAAAATATGATTTTATCAGTTAAAATATGATTTTATCAGTTAAAATATGATTTTATCAGAAATAGCAGACCTACAAGCTCGTAGCGCGCCACTCGGTGGCGCTCTACGAGCTTGTAGATCTGCTATTTTTCAATAGCTGAAGCATAACATGATGCTAAAACCAAAAGGGGTTCCCGCCCCAAAATGGGTTAAACCGAGGGGTTGTTGGTTCATTGTCTTGCTCAAAGACACTTCGACATGAGGAGGAGCTGGGGATCGAACACAGACCCTGATTGATTTTGGCAGCAAATTTTAGATTTTTAGTGTACTTTTGAGTAGAATTTTATTTAGTTTTAGTCATATTTTAGTCATCTGAAAATAAATGCTTCAGTGTTTTGATTGTGCCTCGATTGTGATCGTATAATGGCAGATTTTACGCTTGCTGAAAATAGCACCGATCTCTGCAAGCTCGCGAGCGTGTTGTGGGTTTGTAGATCGCTATTTTCAGCATTCGACCGAGTGTAAAATGACTTGTCTCTTTACTCATACTGGATCTCTGGAAGTCTGGATCCACTAGTCCCTTCCAAACATTTTAGTCTAGTTTCTATTTGTTGACGAAATTGTCACCAATGCAAATTTTGTTTTAGTCATCATAGCTTAGTTTTCATTGAGTTCCCATTTAGTTTTTCGTCAGTGAAATAACCCATTTTGGGGCGGGAACCCCTTTTGGTGCTATAGCATTACGTTATGCTTTAGCTATTGAAAAACAGCAGATCTACAAGCTCACAGCGCGCCACCGAGTGGCGCGCTACGAGCTTGTATAGGTCTGCTATTTTTGGAGAAAAAAAACGACGAAACATAGCTTTTTTCAGACAACTGTCAGGATGTATAGAAGACATTTTTTTAGAATCTGATCTCGGGTCAAAACGGAACACGGTAGTCGACAGGGCCCAGACGGCCACTACACCACCTGTACTGTACTGTATTCCTCTCGGGACCGAGGACATCTGTTACTCCTGTCGAGATGCCATATGCACAAACTAAACGGTGTCGGTTGCGAGCGGCAGACAAACAAGGAGACATTACATGCACATATTTGGTCCAGTCGCCTGCCTGCTTAGTGCTTAGCCTCTCTCTGTGGGAGTATGGGAGCAGCAGTGCGACGCATCTGCTTTCCCCATCCGTCCTCCTTCATGTCTCTCTGGTCCTCGCCCGTCACTGCCGTCTGTTCCATTTAACCCATTCTGACCATGAGATCAGATTCTTCTGTATACACATCCCGACAGTTTTCCGACAACGCCGTGTTTCTGCGTCAAGTCGTTCTTGGATTTTTCAAAAAAGAAATTCAATAGCTAAAGCATAACATAGTGCTAATGCCAAAAGGGGTTCCCGCCCCCAATATGGGTTAATCCATTTACACAAGAAGATAATACATCATGCAACTGTGCTGCCCGTTTGTTTCGATTTCATCCATTATTTGAAAAGGAAATCGATGAAGTAATACAATAAGTAAAGAGTTAATGACCGATGGATCGCCCTCTGTTGAGCATGTCATACGGGTGAAACGTTTCAGAAAAATCTACCAAAGAAATGTTTAAAATAGCTGATCTACAAGCTCACGATTTTCATTTTCTTTATATATACCCATGGCAGCATTGTGCGTATATTAGGGCTGTCAGTTCACCTCTATAATCCAATTCGAATTTCATTGCTTAATTATTTGTAATTTTCGAATATATTCGAATATTTACATTGTATTTTAGCTCATATTTAGCCTATAATAATACACAGAATAACAAGGTTTTGACGATGCACGTTCTGTCCACTAGAGGGCCCCCCCTTCCAAACGACAAAGCAGTACTATCAGAACATGTAATAATGGTTTTCGGCACAAAATAGCGTTTAAACTGTTGTTTTATTGAGCACAGTGCACTCAGCACGGTAAGATTGTTGTCTGTCTATAGTGCAAATGCATTTTACAGTGAACGTTGTATACTTCTGATACAGTATAGTCTGAGTAGTGAGTAGGCTAGTCAGGAATCATGAACTTTTTCTTTTTTCTTTTTAAACGGAATGCTGTCACGATGAACAGGCCATCATTAGTAAATAGCAATGAAGATATATAGAGATGCCTATATTTTGCGCTAAAGTAATTGTTGAATAACACATAAATGTAGGTTTTAACGCTAGAATGGCATTGTAGTGGACTATAGTGAGAGGCGAGATTGTCTTTCCTTCATTGCGGGACTGCAGGACTAGTCTGGAGATATAGTCGTGGATGATCAGCTTCAGACAGTCAGTGTTTTGGTTCGTACCTGGAGTTTTGCATTATCTCCGCTGTGCACAGCAGCACAGGGGAACTGTCTTTAATATATCCATGGTCGTTTTCAGTTGCTTTCCATGTGCAACACAAAAGTAGCCTACCATGTGTTTGTTTTGGTAATAGCCTACTGCAGGCGCAGCCATGCTGATTCACGTAATCGCGTAGGACAAAATGAAACCAGCCGGACCAACGTTAATGGTTTAATGCACGTAGGACCCGCATTTTCAAACTGTCCACAATATGCGACAGACTCGACGGTACTAATAAAACATGCGAGTGATTCTTCTTAGTTGCAGCGCGCTGTGCGACTGCGTGTGTGCATGCGTGCAGAGGAGGGAGGAGGTGACGAGGCGCGCGTGTGACCGTGTGTGCGTGCGTGCAGATGGGAGATTTCACAGCGGTAGATTCGTTACTCAATACATTTAGTGAGCGGATAAAATAACATAAAACAAAATAAAAATATTAAATAGAATTAATAAATGATAAAAGCTCCATTCGAATGGCAATTTTAGCTTTCGAATATATATATATTTTTAAATATTCGAATTTCTTTCATATTATGAAATTCGTTCTGACAGCCCTAGCGTATATACACAATGACACTTGATTTGTTGATGGGGGGAAAAGTAATCAATGGAATAATCGCTAGCCCCGAGACATCTGCTTTATCCATCCATCCATCTCTGTCTGTCTCTCTCTCTCTCTCTCTCACGCTCTCTCTCTCACACTCTCTCTCTCTCTCTCTCTCTCTCTCTCTCTCTCTCTCTCTCTCTCTCTGGTGCTGTTTCAGCTGAAAGCAGCCATGCAGGCTTCATGGAGCCTTTTTAGATTATTATTACAAAACAGAAAACATACATTAACCCATTTATGTCTTCTAAATCCTGACCGTTTTTTTTTTGTCAAGGATTTGCGCCACATTTTCACGATTTTTTTCCAAAAATGGCAGACCTACAAGCTCGTAGCGCGCCACCGAGTGGCGCACTACGAGCTTGTAGATCTGCTATTTTCCAATAGCTAAATTATAACATAATGTTTAAAAAAACATTTGTTCCATGAGGGACCTCCACAAGCAAAAGATTTGAGTTATTTATAAACGCTTGCAAAAAATGATTCAAATAAACGTAAATAGCAAATCTGTGCCACGCTATGGCTGGCCGCGTCATCAGAAACCTCTCATCTCCATATTGTAACTTATTTATTTAAAAACAAATCTCCATAAACTTGATCATACTACACGCATCACACAGAAGCATCAGAAGTAGCAGATCTGCAAGCTCGAACTTGACGATCTCTTTTGTGCTTGAAAAAAAACCCCCAGCTTTCCACCCGACAGAGACGATGTGTGTACGTCTTAACCCATTCTGAACGGGAACCCATTTTGGTTTTAGCATCATGTTATGCTTTAGCTATTGAAAAATAGCAGATCTACAAGCTCGTAGCGCACCACCGAGTGGCGCGCTACGAGCTTGTAGCTCTGCTATTTTTTAAAAATCGAAGAACGACTGACATTTATAGAATCTGATCTCGGGTCAGAATGGGTTAATCAGACCAGTGTGTGTCCAGTGGAAACCTCATATGAATCTGATCTCAGGTCAGAATGGGTTACCGTTAAATGGACCAAACAATGGAAACAAGCCCTTGTGTTTACCGTGATATCGTTGTTGCATTACATTTTAACTGTACTATACACTACAGTGCATATGTACTGTTGGCGTTAATTAATAAAGCATTCTATCAATCAATCCAACACATGCATGCATGCAGGGAGGGAGGGCTATAGTGCCTGCCAGGCCGTGGGATCGTTACCTCGGTAACGATGGAATGTTTGAAGTCTCTCTGATGGGAGGCTATCCTGACCGCTACGGTCCCCACCAGCTATGTAGGGCCAGGAAGTGGTTAGCTGTGTGTGTGTGTGTGTCTGTGTGTGTGTGTGTGTGTGTGTTTTCATGACACACCCATCCATCCACCCACTCTCACACTCTCCCAGGCAGTAAGTAATATAAGGGCCTGGGATGCCGTCAGTGTTTTCGCGAGAGAAACAAGCAACCGCAGGTCCACGAAAACGAGCACCAAAAGATGCTGCTTTAAATCTACATGCACGCGATCGAACAAGCTCACAGACACCTTCTATACATTCTTAACACAGACAAGCTCACAGACATCTTCTATACGTTCTTAACACAGACAAGCTCACAGACACCTTCTATACATTCCTTAACACAGACAAGCTCACAGACATCTTCTATACGTTCTTAACACAGACAGAGAGAGATACACGCGGACACGTTTACATTGTTATTTACTGGGGGTCCTCCTTGACACGGAAGTGTTTCAGAACCACTGGGTTTTACACTTTTAGAAACACTGGGTTTCTATAAAGTGAGAGGCTGTTTTCGGTTATTCTTCTTCCATGCATTTTTAAAGTGTCAAAATGGCAATGTATTCTGAAGCATTTTCCATCGTCAGCCTTTATGACTTGTGCCACTGACTGCAGACATGGCAACCCTGGAGGAGGCTGCCACTCTGGCGTATGATATAGGAAGGTTTCTGCTTTGTGTTTGGTATAGTTTGGTGTTTTCTCTCCACACCCTGTGGAGAGATCTCCACACCCTTGCACCGTGGATCCAGAGGGAACACATTGTGGTATATTTTAGAAACCATGGGTTATGTCCCCCCCGCCCCCTCTCTCTCTCTCTCGCTCTCCCTCCTCCTCTTTTTTTATTTAATTTTTATTCCCACGAAACATTCCATAGAATTTGAACAATTACAATTCACAATTTAGGCATTTAGCAGACGCTCTTAATCCAGCGCGATTTACAATAAGCAAGAACAAACAGCATGGCAATACATCACATACATCAAAAAAAGTAGTTATCGTGAAACATGCGCAAGCTAAGACGTAACGGTGGAATATCTATACAATGAAACCATATACTATAAAGTGCTATGACTATACATAACATGCAATGCTATAGTGCTGTCTACGTAAGTATAGTCC
>NC_137867.1:10345279-10402643 GCF_963924005.1 Protomyctophum bolini | reverse complement strand
TGCTAGTAGGGCCTAATGCTGTCGGTATAGAACCAAGGGTGGTTCAGGGATTATTCTAAATTATTCTCTCTGTTGCTTTCAAGCTCTCTTTTTCCCTCGCTCCCCGGCCTCTCTCACATGCACCAGTGAAACCGGTGTTATTACTTTCTCAGGTAATGATGAGTCACAATTTGCCCAATGATTATTTCGAATAATATAGTCGGTTGACTACTTTTGACGCTGTAATAGTCTTAGCTTTTTGTTGCAGTAAGAACATATCTTAAAGTCCTTAAATTGTCACTTATCGAAATGTGCAGATATCCTGTATATTCACGTACATACTGTATAATGGTTTGTTTTCTGTTGGCAGAATGTTGCACATTAAGCAATATTCATCCCCCCCCCCCCGCCTCAAAATCATCTGGGGACCCCCCACGGGTTGTGACTGACTGACTCACTCACTCACTCACTCACATCTCTCCCCTCTCTCCGTCTAGTAGAATGTATTATGGGAGTTAGTTTATCCGTTATTTCAAACGATTGCAGCCTGGTTTTGTGTTGACGGTTTCCGTTTCCATACGTCAACCATAATGAAGCTATACGCCGCGTCCTCCCCGGGGCCTGTCATATACTCTCTTATCTCACCGCCAGCACTCACCTGATTGGTGGAGCTCCGAGGGCGGTTCTCCTCAGAGGAAGCTCGCACAATGCTTTTTACGTGTCGAATTGTTGTTGTTTTGTGCAGCTGCTAATCTTGAAGGTATTTTTAATCTTATCGGAGAAAGGCGAGTCACTGCGATGATGGCTGTTTGGGTGCTCTCTCACACACACACACACACACACACACACACACACACACACACACCACACACACACACACACACACACACACACACTAATTGTTGGGTCCGATTCCATTATTCGTAGAGAGCCTTTTAGACCGGCGATTATCGATGTTTTGACCGATGTTTTTCCACAACATGCAATGTTATCTAAGCAATTAGAAAAAAAACGAAAGCATGATTATATGCAGATGAAAAAATATAAACATAACTTTTTTTAAGGCTTAGATCAAAAACGCGACACGTGAGCTTGTAAATTGTCAGTTTTTTATATTTTCTGGAGAAGAAAAACCCCATAGAAAATGTTAGTAAACTTTCTGGTAATCTTTCTTTTATTTAGAAAAGGACGGCCACAATAATGATAAACAATAAAAAGTCAAATTATAGCAGATATATCGACTCGCTTCCAGGCAGTGGAGGAAACGGAATCCAGCGCAGCGATAGTTCATTACGCCATGGAAGGCACAAGGCTACTTCTAATTAGTATACTAATTAGGCTACTTCTCATCCGCTAATAGCGGTAGTTCATCCCATTAATCAGTATGTCTGTTTCTCATTCGCTTCAAGCTAACTCACACACCCACAGTACATCTTTGTACATATTTTCTCTTTTTAATAATGATAATCTGGGCCCAAATTACTTTATACTTTTACTTTGAAGTATATTGTGTTGCAATACTTTTGCACTTTTACTCAAGTAAATTCTGAATACTGGACTTGCAGTAGACCCTTTCTACAGTAGGCTATATTGTTTGATTCAGCACAGCTTTCTCTTATCTGTGTCATAAGGCCATCACACACCGGGTGCGCAGTGGCGTATCGGAGCGTCAGGCGAGGCGTGAGCGCGTGTCGGACGCCGCCGGTGTGCGATAAGGTTCATTGGAAATAACGGAGGCGGCTGTTTTGACGCGCGGCTTTCGCAGACGGTGTGTGTATAGCCCTTCACTGCGTGGACATGCTTTGGTGGACATCATCATTGAACCAAAGGGTTTCCAGTGGACCAGATAAGATGAGGCCTTTGATCCGCAGTCTGCAAGTCTGCAAGCGCGCTGTGAGCTTGTATAGATCGGCTTTTATCATAATAGCCAACGTTTATGTATACGTTTTGTAATCTAAAAATCCACAAGGTATAACTAGTAGTTAACTGAGATTAGTAAACTGAGATTATTTGGAGTAGAAGACAAGGTATTGATAATTGGAAAACCGCAAGTAAAGTAAAAAGAAAAAAACCTCAAGTACGAGCAGAGCACATGTACTCACTGCCACCACTGCTTATTCATGATCAGTGAATGAGCACATGGAGGCCTGTGGAATGCCTGTGAGACTGTGTGTGTGATGGTGACATGGTTCCTTCTTCGCATTTGAGTAAACGGTGCGCTGTGACTGGCCAGTCGCTGTGATTGACAGCCTAAACCTAACCTTAACCTCAGTAAAACTATACCTAAACCTAACCCTAACCTTAAGGAGAATTCCATGCTAGAATGCTTTCTTATCTTTCTTTGTAGTTGTTACGTCCCCACCAAAGAGGTCCAGGTGTTTTTTTGTGCAAAAACTCCTTTTTGGCTATTTTATAAGCCCTCAATGATTTGCATTGCATTGAATGGGGCTATGGGGTGTTATGCTAGTTCGCTTATTTCCATCGAAAGAAGTAGTAAAGTGTGCCGCTTGGGATATTATTTACATTATGAAGAGAGGATATATACAAAGAAATTATAATTTTGAGCGATGGAAATAAGCGAATTAGCACAACACCCCATAGCCCCATTCAATTCCCATTCAATTATAGGGTTTTATGGTAGGGGAAACAGCCAATAAGGAGCTTTTGCACAAAATAACACCTGGACCTCTTTGGTGGGGACGTAACAAGAAAGGTAAGAAAGCCTTTTAGTATGGAATTATCCTTTAACCTCAGTAAAACTATACCTAAACCTAACCCTGACCTAAGTAAAACTATACCTAACCCTAACCCTAACCTTAACCTCAGTAAAACTATACCTAACCCTAACCTTAACCTCAGTAAAACTATACCTAAACCGAACCTCAGTCAAACTAACGCAGTGGCTGGGGGGCGTTCCAAGAACCCGAATGTGAAGAAGATACCATATTAGTGTGTGTTAGGGGTTGTGACAGTGAGGATGGTTAAGCACAGCATATCCTGTGTCTTGGGGGGGGGGGGGGGGGGGGCATATAGCCACTTAAGCAGTGTAATATATTTTTCTCAATAATATAGAGCCTATAAGAACAAAGTAGATCATACTTTAGTTTTTACTATAAATACTATATCCATCCTACAAGCTCAACACGCATCGTAAAAACTATTGATTTTATTAAAAATGTTCAATCTTCACCTGTGCGTGCGTGCGTGCGTGCGCGAAAGCTGGAGTCAGGGCCCGGAACAGCTGAGGCTCTTTAACAATGTTGTAAAGTGTGTGTGTGTGTGTGTGTGTGTGTGTGTTTGTGTGACTGTGTGACTGTGTGTGTGTGTAGGAACTGAGTGATTAGTGAATATGCTCAGGTTTGTATTCAGAGGATACAGGGGGGTGTTGAGAGTTGGAGGTAATTTATTTTTCTTGTCTTCACGATGACTGGCTGCCTGCTTGTACACGTTGCTCTGTATGAGACAAGACGCTGTCTCACAAGAAACACACACACACACACACACACACACGCAGGAAGTGAGTCACAGACTCATTTGGTCACGCATCTGTACACATAACACACGTCGGCGCACCCGTCACACATCAGAGTCATGAATGGACAATGAGCCGTTGATTCCATTCAACCCCTCGATCTCATTCATGGCTGTTGTTCATTCACATACATATAGGGGCAGTGTGTCCTCCACTTATCACATTCTGACCTGAGATCAGATTCTAAAGATGACAGTTTTCTGAAAAAGACATGTTTCTGTATGTCAAGTCGTTCTTCGATTTTTCAAAAAATAGCAGCTACGAGCTTGTAGGTCTGCTATTTTTCAATAGCTAAAGCATAGCATAATGCTAACGCCAAAAGGGTTCCCGCCCCAAAATGGGTTCAGCCTGAGCCATCGTATACTTTGCAGACCGTATAGTCTGCTATTCTCAAACTATGATTAGGGTTTCTTCCTTCAAACGGTATAGTTTTGGCCCCACTTGCCTCCTTTCAGCCTCTCTTGTGGGACTCTGGCCATGATTCAGATCCTTTTCCAGCAATTGGTTTATACAACCCGATGAAGGTGCAGTCCCGGACTCCCGGGACAAAGAAAATAAACCATGCGCGTCCTATATTAAAACTGCTCAAAATCTGAGCAATCTAAGACCGTGTGCCACGCGGGAGCTTTTCGTAGAAATGTGCATAGAAATGTATACATTTAATCAAATATGTCTCTTATCGCCTCTGTCGGGGTGGGGAACCTCTTGTGCCCCCAAAAACTGTTACTTTTCAGGATTTTTCAAATTAAAATCGGCCAAAGCAGACCGACGAGCTTGATGAAACGAGCAATCCCTTCGCAACGCTGGTGCACCAAAGCATCGACGTGGATCACCGTTGGTTCAATCTGCTCTGCGGTAAATAAAAATCACACCTGTGTGAACCGAGTGGTATGCAACTCCCCTCTCTCCCCCTCCTCATCTCTCTCTCTCTCTCTCTCTCTCTGCTCCGTCAGATTAGCTTTATTATGGATATCAATCCGTGTCGCTGAGAACTATTATTTTCATTATTGTTTTGGCTCGGCCTTTCCTTCTTTAGCGAACCTATATAGACAGTCAGAAGTTGGATTTGCGTCCAGCAGGTGGCAGCCATGTCACATACTTCTCTCGTTCCAATGTCACGCATGCGCACACCACTCGTGCTCACACAGGTACACAAACGGGTACACGGACATTGCTGGTTGTAGGAGTGGTTGCACCACTCAAAAACCACGCCCGTGTGAACCGAGTGGTGCAACTAACCCCCTCCCCTCCCCTCTCTCTCTCTCTCTCTCTCTCTCTCTCTCTCTCTCTCTCTCTCTCTCTGTTTCTGGCACAACGGTGCACAACAGTGCCCCCTACTGGTACTCCTTCTCGTGCTCATTACCGTCACAGGGACACATCGGTGAACACGGACATTGCTGTTCCTTGCAGTGGTTGCGCCACTCAAAAAACACCACCACCGACTCTTTGAGAGGCAGACAGACAGACAGACAGACAGACAGACCGATGATGTATGGAGGAGGTTTATGACCCAGTGGAGCTTTGGCAGTGGAGCTCCAGTCAGTGATCACGCTTGCCTGGCCTATCTATCTATCTATCTATCTATGCCGTCTGCTAAAAAGCCATTCTGTGTCTGGGACCAACCAGAGCAGGTGAACAAAGCATGCCCTGTGTCCGTCTGGGACAATTCAATAGGGGGCTCGCCCGAGACCAGGACAGTGGCGCTTAGTCACTGTCTCTCTGTGTGTGTGTGTGTGTGTGGTGTGTGTGTGTGCGTGTGTGTGTGTGTGTGTGTGTGTGTGTGCGTGTGTGTGTGTGTGTGTGTGTGTGTGTGTGTGTGTGTGTGTGTGTGTGTGCGTGCGCATTCTGTGTGATCCTCCGTGTGACACTTTTCAGAAAGAAAAAGTTCCAATGTATCCAGTGTATAGTTATTTATTAGTCATCGCTTGTTGCGAGCTTCCTGGTTACTTTTGATGCTTTTTGTGTGACGCTGTAGTATGATCAAGTATAGGGTGTTAATTTGCGAGAAAACAAACAAACAAACAAACTTTAACCCATTCTGACCTGAGATCAGATTCATACGAGGTTTCCACTGGACACACGCTGGTCTGATTAACCCATTCTGACCTGAGATCAGATTCTTAAAAATGTCTGTCGTTCAGTCAGTCGTTAAAAAATAGCAGACCTACAAGCTTGTATAGCGCTATAAGCTTGTAGATCTGCTATTTTTCAATAGCTAAAGCATAACATGATGCTAACACCAAAATGGGTTCCCGTTCAGAATGGGTTAATGGCTTGTGAAACTGTAGATATAGCCTCTTAATTCTGCCAGTTTATAACTTTCAATAGCCGGTAGCCATGTGAAATTAGAATGTTCACTTCTCAACCTCACCATCCTGAAAAGGCTGCTCTGTGTGCATGATAATGCGCTGCAAATGCGGCAGACACTATTTTTCTAATTCGTTGATTAATCAACTTAATCTTATAAGTTAAAGTGAATTAAAGCATTGTACTTCTTCCAGTGGTGGAAGAAGTACAAGTTAAAGTACCAAATACCACACTGTAGAAATACCCTGTTACTTAAGTAAAAGTTTGGTTTTTAAAAAAAATGTACTTGAGTAAAATGATAAAAGTATTGGGGTGCAGATGGCCTAGTGGTAAAAGCACATACCACACCACATATATAGGGCTGTATTTTGCCGTGTCTTAAGTACTAGGTCTTATTACCTAACTTGAGTAAACTAAGACCTGAGGCGTGATCAATGCTCTTTGGCCACTCAGAATAGCCAAATGGCATTGATCACGCCTCCAGGTCTTTAGTTTACTCAAGTTGGGTAATAAGACCTGGTTCTTAAGACACGCAAAATGACAGCCCATAGGCTCTATTGCAGACTGACAGTGAGTCGCGAGTTCGATTCCCGAGGCTATGACGTGTGTTTTGTATTAATAATCTAAATCCACAAAGTAACTAGTAATATAAGTTTTCAAATAATTATAGCAGAGTAAAAGTAAAAATACTTCAACATTGTACTTAAGTACATTATTGAGTACATGTACTTAGGTACTTTCCATCTCTGGTTTTCACATAGTATAGTCATAAATGAACACAAACACTCAGTCCTCTCAGCAACAACTGAATGAACCCTAGCCCCATATGTGCCCTCTCCCTGTATACGCTCATTCTGTAGCTCCGAGATGAGGTCACACACTGGGCCCCTCCCACCGCGGTTCAGAAACGGCGCAAGTTTCCGCAATACACGTTTCATACCTTTTGCGCCACAATGAATCCAAAACGTGAAGGGGCAGAAAGGGTTTACACTAATTCAACCATAACGACGCCCAAGAAAATCCAACTAGAGATTTGAACGAGCCTTTACGTCCCGTATTTTGTCAGTCGCTTCCATGTTTATCAAGGAAGTGTGCGTGTGCGCGTGCATGTCGAGTGGAACTGAAGTCGGTTGAAATTTTCGACCAGGGGAGGCGGCCGGGGAGGCGCTAAAGCTTTTCAACTTCCTGATAAACATGGAAGCGACTGACAAAATACGGGACGTAAAGGCTCGGTTCAAATCTCTAGTTGGATTTTCTTGGGCGTTGTTATGGTTGAATTAGCGTAAACCCTTTCTGCCCCTTCACGTTTTGGATTCATTGTGGCGTAAAGGTATGAAACGTGTATTGCGGAAACTTGCGCCGTTTCTGAAACGCGGTGGAAGGGGCCCAGTGTGTGACCTCATCTCGGAGCTACAGAATGAGCGTATAGGGAGAGGGCACATATGGGGCCAAATGAACCCTAGCTAGCATTGCTATTCTGGGTGTGAATAATAGGCAGGCGTTGGGTGAAAATAGCCACGTTTGCATACATTCTGTCTGCTCATTTCTTTGTGTCATCACTTCCTATTTCACTTGTTAAACCCCTTTAGACCCGAGGACCCGTTAATGTCATCTAAATCCTGACAGTTTTCTGAAAAAAACCTGTTTCTATGTTCTCAAACATTTTCATGTCAAGGACCCCCGAAAATATAGGCTATGTTATTTGGCCGCCGACCCCCATCTCAAAATATGTTGTTCCAGGGACCCCCCCCCCCCCCCCCAGAAGCAAAGATTTGTGTTAAAAAAAACGTTTGCTCTGAAAGAAAGAATATATATTATTCAAAGATTTGCAACACATTTTCACGATCTTTCAAAAAATTGCAGATCTACAGAGTGCCGCGCTATACGAGCTTGTATAGATCTGAATTCTATAACATAACGCTTAAAAAGTTTTTCTTCTTTCTAACGAGCTTCTTTCTATAACGAGCATGGAGAGTGACTCTTGTTACTGATCAAACCTTCTATTACCAATGAGTAGCCTACTATACCAGAATATGGAGCTATTTAACAACAGGTTCATATAGGCTATGACAAGTTTAAGTTTTAAGCCTGATTCAAGCGACATGAAGCTACAAACTGATGGCCGACTTTTTGCTGTGTGTGTGACGGGCTACACAAAACATGTTGAACTGGCGTCAAACCTTTTCAGAGCTCCGATGACGCCGTGAAGCGTCAATGTTTTAGTTTTTTTTTTACCTATATTTCCTCATTCTCCTTCTCTCTTACCCAAATAATACTGTAGCCGCAAAACGTGATATCTTTGTATAACACAGTTGTTGTTTCACGAGGCGGGCCAAATATTTCACTATGGTGGGAGGGGGGGATTTCAAAATGGATATCAGTGCGTGTGACCCAGGGGGCGGGGGGATAGCGGCCTCTAGTGGCAGTGATGTCAGACTGTCGGCGGCGCTCTATAGATAAAGGTGACCATGGAAAATGCAGACTGTGTGTGCATTATAGTCTGGTGTGAAGTCTATTTAGAGCAAAGACGGTGTAACGGAGGGAGGAGGAGGGGGGGGGGGGGGGGAGGACAAAAATGTAGGTAATTTAACCCATTTAGACCTCGGAAACGATTCTGCAAATGTCTTCTGAATCCTGACTGTTTTCTTTGAAAAAGCCATGTTTTTATATGTCGGTCGTTATCAAACACTTTCATGTCACTTTTCACGAAAAAAATTTGCAGAGCTTGTATAGATCTGCTATTTTTCAATAGCTTATTAAAGCATAGCATAATGCTAACACCACAAGGGGTTCCCGCCCGAAATGCGTTAAATGGACTTGAAAAATCGACAGTGTGTGCCCACTGACCTCACCCCCCCCCACCCCCCTCTCTCTCTCTCTCTCTCTCTACATGCTTTCATGTCCTTCCACACTGCTTTATGTGGTCCAATCTGTCCACCTCAGCACCTCCCCTCTCCTCTCCTCTCCCCTCCCCGCGGGTTCCCTGGAGGGCCTGCTTATCTGGGTCAAAAGGGGCTCCTTTTTTTTCCCAGGTTCTGGGTCCCCTGATGCGGCAAGAAAAAAAATTGGGTCTTTTGTCACGGAAACTGTATACAGTTCTCTCTTTGCCCACTTTTCTGATCCAGTTTACAGCAGCGGGGGAGTGGCCGCCTGACCTGCTCTGTCCTCTCAGATGTCGTCGCGCGAAAACCTCGCATCTCCATTTCTCTGCTTTCATTAGTCGTAGCAAAAGTATAGCCGATCTGCACGACAACGTTGTGAGCTCGTGACAGCTCTGCTCTCCTCTCTTTACCTCTTATCTCCGTATTCTAACCCTTTTGTGGGTTTTTCATGAATGAACGCCCTATACGCAGTACACGGACGCATCGAAAGTAGCAGATGTACAACCGCACGACGAGCGTGTAGATCTGCTATATACTTTCGATGCTTCTGAGTTTGAATCCTGAAAAGCGACGGGTTTTTGACTTTGCAAGGTTCCCACCCACGACCCGACAGGCGAAATAACGAACCAATGACGAGTATTAACTAATTGCGAACGCAGTGAGCACTTACTATGAGACCTAGCAGATCATGTCTGTGTGTGTGTCTGTCTGTCCGTGTGTCTGTCCCGCTATCCAAATATGGAGTGTGTTGCATCGGCAATCACTCAGCTCCATATATGGGCACAAAAGGGGCCAGGTCCACATATACAGTAACAGCGGGACAGGCACACAGACAGACAGACAGACAGACATGATCTGCAGGGTCTCAGCTGCGTTCGCTTCCCGCGTTTGCGCGTCTTACTCGTTAATGAAGTATAGCTTGCGACTAAATAATACACTACAAATGGATCCATTGGAAAACGTGGAAAGGTTCTTCCGGCGGCTGCAGTTATGAATGTGAGATGTTGTGTCTTTCTTTAATATTTCTTTTACTTATCAACCTGCGTCTCCTCCCATCACTCAAAGCCAGACGAGGAGACGGTAATATAACCTTCTCTCTCTCCATGAAGCGGCGGGATATGTTCCCTGTCTGCTCCCCGTTAGGATGATTTGTTGCTGTTCATTAATGTTGTCTGCTGCTGATGAGCATGTAGAGAGAGAGAGAGAGAGAGAGAGAGAGAGAGAGAGAGAGACTTGTATTGTAGTACTTGTGAGGACATCTATACATTCTAGGACTGATGCAAAGGCTAAAATCTCATTTTAGATACTGTAGCATGTTATTTAAACAGCATCCTGTAGTGTGTATAATGTTTCAATGCACAGATTATTGGAACAGCAATGTCCGTGTTGTTGAGTATGACTATTAGTACCAGTAGGGGCGCTGTTGTGCCAGAGAGAGAGAGAGAGAGAGAGAGAGAGAGAGATAGTGCTGTACTGTTGCCTGCTAATGAGAGAGAGAGAGAGAGAGGGAGAGAGGGGAGTTGCAACACTCAGTTCACATGGGTGTGATTTTTTTTAAAATATTATAGTAGTGTAGACTGATGAATGGTATAGGTTCACCTTTGATCATAATGCGTGCATTCGATGCATTACCTTGCTTACTGTAAGTTCGCTCTGGATTAAGAGCGTCTGCTAAATGCCTATACATTTGAATAGTAAAAGGTTTAGGGGCATTTTGGGCGCATGACAACTAGGGCTGTCAGTTCACCTCTATAATCCAATTCGAATTTCATTGCTTAATTATTTGTAATTTTCGAAAATATTCGAATATTTACATTGTTTATTTTAGCTCATATTTAGCCTATAATAATACACGTGGCTGGCATGTCTTGTGAGTTTTGGGAAGTGCATAGTTTTGACAGGTCTCCCTGCTGTGGACAGTGAAATCCTGACCATTAAACACGGGCAGAGGCAACGATAAAATCTATCATTCATTGTGAAGCCAGCAACATGTTGATGCAAACAGACGTGTACAGTAGCTGCTCGGCCTGCTCCAAATGATATTAGCATTCGTCTGTGTCTGCCCGTGTGAACGCAGCATCGAGTGTGTTATTAAGGAGGACTCCTTGGCTTCTAACGATATCGACCAGAGTTAAACTAATGTTAGCTCCCATGCTAACTAGTTGCTACCCTCGTCAGAAACAACAACACCACAGATCGGGTGGAAGATGCTGATATCACTTTGCTTGTGCCCGTGGATGGGAAATGAGATTTAAAAGGCTATAGAAGCGTGGATGAAAGGCAAGCACAGATGTGCAATAAAGTTGCGTCGTGAGACTGTATTATGATTTTCGTTCTACCGGCGATTTCTGTCTGCGTAGTATACTAGTATCTATGTATGTGTTACAAGGGTTTGTGTGTCTGTGATTAAATGTGCTACTGTAATGTACAACAGCCAGTAAGCCCGCCCACCCTGTAGACTGTCTCTGATTGGCTTACCCTGAAATCTGGCCCTACTTTAGCCAATCAATGACCTCTTCTGCGACGTGACCGGACGTGCACCTTTTCACATGCAGTGGAAGCAGCCGGGGAGATTTCACAGCGGTAGATTTGTTACTCAATACATTTAGTGAGCGGATAAAATAACATAAAACAAAATAAAAATATTAAATAGAATTAATAAATTATAAAAGCTCCATTCGAATGGCAATTTTAGCTTTCGAATATATATATTTTTTTTAATATTCGAATTTCTTTCATATTATGAAATTCGTTCTGACAGCCCTAATGACAACTAAACCAAGCCTATAACTCTAACCCCAACCCCAAAGATCTGACCTCTAAATGCCCAATCCAAATGAGGACCAGTATAACATAGTTCGCACAATGTATCTTTGTATCTTCTCAAATTCCACTATACGGCGGGGACATTTTGGCCCTCACAAATGTAGTAATACATGTGTACACACACACACACACACACACACACACACACACACACACACACACACACACGCACGCACACATTCCATCTACCAGTATCATTTACAGCCAGCAAACCTTGGTGTCAGCCCCTGGGAGGGTTTGAACACACTAGAAACTGTGTCCTTCTCTGAACGGGCTGCCCTTGATTTATTTTAAAATACTACCGTTTTCTTTTAATGTATTATAAAGCATTGAATGTTGTTTTTTTGTGGATATAATATACAATATATAGCCGGGGCGCCTGATGGAGGGGAAAAGGAGCTGGTTGGAATAACGTGTTCCTTCCACGCGCTATACGTCCAACCAGGGGAACTTCCCCCCTGTCAGGTGTAAAGGAGCGACTTGGACACTCAGACAGTCCGTTGCTCTCCCCAGGTTGGCGGAGGGTGTGTAGAGCTCAGGGTCACATTAGATAATTGACACAGGGGGTAAAAAATGGGTATCAAAATCGTGGGATAAAAAAAGGGGAAAAAAATATCTTTAGGATTCAGAACAGTGGCGGAAGGTTCTTATAACGGCAATGGGTACATGCAGCCACGCCCCCAGCCACGCCCCCCCCCCCCCCCCCCCAGCGGTGGAAAAAAACCGAGTTTTGTTTTTTCGGTTGGTACTTTATTTACAGTTTGTTAATGAACAGTGTTTCAGTTCACAACGAAGCACACATTAAATTGTTTCAGCAACATTTCAACATGATCAATGATAAACAGTAAAGCAGTCGCTTTGTGGCGGTCGCTTATTGACGTACCATTTAAAGTACGAGGAAAGTGTTTCTCCTAGCTATAACATTAAATTGTTCTGTTTCAACATTTCAGCATGATCAATGATAAACAGTACAAATTAAATTGTTCTGTTTGCTGTTGGCTATAACATCCATGTCCAATTCCTGCACCATATCGCTGTGACAGCTTATCAGAACAAGGTGATTGAGTCTTGCTTGTCCCATTGTGGATCGCAAATATGTCTTTAGTCTCTTTAGCCCTGAAGAGGACCTTTCTGCGCTGCATGATGTGACGGGGACAGTCAGCACTTGTTTCACCAGTTTTACGGCCTCTGTTAAAGTAGATATGGCGGTCCCCCCCGTCCTCACTTTTGAGGAACTCCACGACATCATGAAAGGTAGACAGTGGAACTCTATGCCGCTTTGCCATGGCAAGCAACAACATGTCACGATGCAGTGTCAGCAGCTCACTGTCAACATCACTCTTCTTGGCTGGAGGTGGCTTCATCATCGTAGTCAAATGGGAATAAATCCTGTACTGTACTGTATGCGACATTTGTATACTCTCTACCTGGCATCAGAACAAAAGCCACCTTATTAGCATTTGAATGCCCATGGGCGGCGGCCCAACACCTATCTTGGCCCAAGCGCCCCCAACCCCCCGTAAAGGTATGTGACTATACGTGCATGACAACATGACCACTGCGGAAAAGGGACATTTCAGTGGACAGTGAGTGGGTGCATATACTGCATATTGATATATTTTGCCAAAATGCCAGTGGGTTCATTTGCGCCTCTGAACCCACGGAGTTGACGCCACTGATTCAGAACGGTGGTTCTCAAAAACGGTAGCTCGTATAGCGCGCCACTTCGCACAAAGGCATTGGTAGAATCTGCCTCAGGTCTATAATGGCTTCAACAACTGCAGTAAATGTGGACAGACGGCATTAACTTGAAATAATAACGAAAGAACGTTGCTTCTCGAATCTCGATTATTCGGTTATAAGTCGCTTATTGGTTCAAAACATGGGTTTTCGGATACATTTTCATTGAATTGCCTATACCCCTGTTTTTTTCCGACGTTCCAAAACATTTTCTTTTCCGGGTTTCAAAAGCATCAAAGGCATGATAGCAGATCTTGTGCAGCTGCCACTTTGTATACTTTTGTGTGAAAGTTTAGTGATGATCAAGTAGGGCGTCAAACTTTAGGAGAGAGAGAGAGAGAGAGAGAGAGAGAGAGAGAGAAAGAAAATAAATTGAATATGGAGATGAGAGGTTTCTGGGGCTTATAAGTGCTTTAATAATCGGGTTTAAGCGCTATGTTTAGCCAGTTATACTCTTCACCAAGGTCGAGTCATTAACCTTCTGTCTCGTCACGGCTCCACTGTATCTAAGCCTGAGGATTCAGGGGGGTCTGCCGGTGTCGGCCCACTTAACCACTCATCATCATCATCATCCATATACAGTCAGCTCTCCTCCGCTGGCTTCTGTCCATCGTTTTTCTTCTTTTTTTTACAAGAGCAGAGAAGCTTTTACCGTCGTTCTCACCCCCCCCCCCCCCCCCCCCCACTGTGTTGTAACACCATCAGCTTTTGCAGTATTTTGAGTCAGTCGCACACACACACACCCACACCCACACACAAAGAGAGAGAGTGAGTGGTACTGTGTGTGTGTGTGTGTGTGTGTGTGTGTGTGTGTGTGTGTGTGTGTGGTGGGGGGGGGGGGGGGGTGCTGTGTGTACAGGCTCGGACGTGTATAGCTGAAGCTGAGCTCTGATCGATTGCTTTTTCATGTTGCGTATAATCTCCTCCCGTTGTGTTTGGGAGTGTAAAAGAGGACTATACAGGTCTGATCTCAAACAGAGCCTCGGTGTGTATATGACCCCGCAGCAGCCCACAGAAGCTGCAGCATCCGCGGGTGTCAGTCGTTCTTCGATTTTCCCCCAAAAAATAGCAGACCTACAAGCTCGTATAGCGCGCCACTCGGTGGTGCGCTACGAGCTTGTATAGATCTGCTATTTTTCAATAGCTAAAGCATAGCATAATGCTGTGATAATAGCGTCAAGCAGTGACCAGAGAGATCCTTGTGAAATTGTCACATCCATGCTCATCTCACGCACAGATGCTGCCAGGTCTGCCTATTATAAGCCACTTTGGGCTCGTCTCTCTATAAAGTTGCTTGTCAATATTGGTATAGTTGCATTTTTGGGGGGCTTGTTCTTAAAGTGTATAGATATTGGGGCTTGCTCCTATATGAAGAAAAATCGCGTCCTTTGGGCTTGTTTTCATAGACCTGGCTGTTTATGTTTCTCTCAAAACATCGGGCAACAGTGGCCACGCACGCACACACTCGCCCACATCAAGAGTTGAATTGCAATTGTATTCACCTTTTTTGGTTGTATTCACCTAGGGATGCACCGAAAGGGAAATTCTTGGCCGAAAACCGAATATCCGAATATGATTAATATTATATATATATTTTTTTCCTACCATTGCTGTCATGGCCGTACCTTAAAGCCACCTGATTTACGGCAAAATAAATGGTTATGGCAAAACTTTATAATAATCACTATTATGGGTCCATATAAAACATGTATTCAGCTCTTTTGAATGCATTCATTGCATACACTATTCGGCGATATATTTTCTGCCTATTCGGGACCGAAACCGAATAGGTCCATTTTTAGCCATTTTCTGCCGAAATATTGTTTTTTGCCGAATATTTTCCTGCGGCCGAATATTCGGTGCATCACTATATACTCTCTACACATCACGTATACACCGGCATTCACAGAGGTATTCACGCGAGGAGCGCCGTGTAGAATTCCAAGCGAGGCTCCTCTAGTGCGTTGGGCAAAATGCAGGGCATATTGTCATTCCCCCCCCCGGGGGGCCCGCGTGACTTAAAAAGGCCTTTTCAGTTGAACACTGGACTGTGAAAGAAAGGGCTATATAGCGGGGAAACCATGCACTGACGTCACTGGCTATTGTGAAAGCCCCCCGACCTGTTGTGCCCATGCTCTCTCTGAATTTAGGACAGGTGTTGATGACTTTGTTCCAGGGGGGGGGGGGGGTGTGTGACCCCCGCCTGTGTGACCCCTCCAGCAGAAGGGGGGGGGGGGGGGGTGTCCTCCACGCATGCCTGTGCTATAATGGGTTTGTTTACTGGAGCGGAGTGGAGCGGAGCTGACTCCGTGCGTTTGCCGTTTTGCGTTGTCCTTGTATAACAGTTCCCCCCCCCCCCCCCCCCCCCAGCAGTCCAGACGTTGTGTTACACTGTATTAATCACCAGCTGGGGCTGGCTGGGGGTTAGATCATTTTGGGCATTGCCCACCCCCCCCCCCCCCCCCATGTCAGGTGTGTGCAGACGTCCACTCGGCTTTTGTCCGGTTTGTCCTACAAAAACCTTTATTCCCTCCTGTTTATCTTTCTCCCTGTTTTCCTGCGTGTCTCTCTGTCTCCCCCTCTCTTTCTCTAAGCTCCAGCTCTCTCTCTCTCTCTGTGTGTGTGTGTGTGTCTCTCTCTCTCTCTCTCTCTGTTTCTCTCATCTCTCTCGACAGAGACGAGACAAAGAGACATTATTGATCTCCGTCTGGGAGTTCAGTCGTGGCAGCATACAGAATCGTGGGATGTGTACCAAGGAAGAGCACAGAGATTAAAAAAAAAAAAAAAAAGAGACTGTTTTAAACAACGAAAGGAAATTGATAAAATAATCAATGACTATATATATATATATATAGGCTTAAGAGTCCCACACTATAGCCATCTGCACTAGTCGGTCTGACTGAGTTAAAGGGACGACCTCGCCACTTCTCAACCTTCAATCTTCATATAATTTGTCCTCACTAATGTTCACGATTAAATACCGTAGCACAGTTTTTGTCTACTCGGTCTGCGTCTCATATTTCAAGGAGGGCTGCGGGCAGTTCAGAAACCCGTCTTCCAGTGACACGATGTATGATCTATGTCAATGTTCTATATATACACGTATATAATGTGCAATCTATTTAACGTCTCACCTTTTGAGATGAGTTTGCCTAATGCATGGATATATATACGTACAGTCTGTACACTATACAGTATCGACAGTGGACATGAGATGAAATATAATTATCTACAGTGTCAGCCGGCCTTCAGCAGTGGATAATATATGTACAGTCTATTAACAGTGAATTGAATGAGTAGATATTGTCGCTGTCGGACACACGCCTCTTATCTCCATGTTTTAAACTTTGTGTGTGTGTGTGTGTGTGTGTGTGTGTGTGTGTGTGTGTGTGTGTGTGTGTTTTTTTACTTAAAAAGTGAAAAATGTGCAAGCAGGCGACGCGTTGTGATATTGTATATCTGCTATTTTCAGCATGCAACCAAAGTGTAAAATATGTCATTACGACGACATCAAGGCCGGTCAAAACACATTTTAGTCGACTAAATCAACTGTAGATTTGACATCGTATGACATTTAGTCGACTATAACACTAGGACATTCCAGGTGACTAAAATGTGACTAAAACTAAATGAAGTTTCAGTCCAAAGACTGTGACTAACTAAAATAGAAATTTGCTGCCGATAACAACACTGCACTGGACTTGACTTGTGCTCCGTGCTTTGACCGTGTGTCGTCCCCCCCCCCCCCCCCCCCCCCCAATGCAAGTGCTTCAACAAAAGAGGCGTTTTAAGTTTCGTAAATTTCGATTATCGACGCAAATCAATCGCCAAATCAATCGCCAAATCAATCGCTAAATCGCAGACAATGGCTGAACAACTTGCGGCAGCCTGTTGCACACATCGAACGGTCAGCCTGCCAGTCTTTGCTTCTCATCTCTCTCTCTCTCTCTCTGCAATAGTCATATACAGTATACTGTATAGTGTACACCAAACCCCACTGACGTGTAATGCTCTCCCATTGCACACTTTGCATGCATTAGATCTCTTTAGCAGATGCTATAAGAGACATGTGGCTCTCTGCGTTTAGTTTATACAGAGTATACACGCTTTAAGCACCCTTTTGTGCTCCTGTGTTGTGCGTTTTGCTCATGCTGCTGAAGCCATTTATTTTGTTTTTGTGTGGCCTGGCTATAGAACATTGCATCATGCCAATGAAGGAACAGTAAAGTTGTCATGTTGTTTTCAGCTTGTTTATGTAACTACCTATGAAACTCTTTCAAAGCCGCCCTCCCCTCTCTCTCTCTCTCTCTCTCTCCTCTCTCTCATCTCTCTCTCTCTCTCTCTCTCTCTCTCTCTCTCTCTCTCTCTCTCCACACTGTCTCTCTCTGAGTTGCCAGATTTTGCAAGAGAAATGAGCTACCAGGTCTATGAAAAAAAAGCCCTATTGTAGGACACATGAGCGTCCTCTAATGTTGATCGGATTCGTAATCACACGTCTGTGCAGACAAATAGCCTGCATTTACATATTAATGTGAGGGTCCTTGACATGAAAAATGTTAAAATGATATTACGAAACCCAGCCTAAATAAGCAAGCTACCGGTATACGCTTTAGAAAACAAAACACGACCCGCAACTACCAATATTTACAAGGGACTTTGCAGAAAAACAAGCTGCTTAATAATCGGACATTGGCAACACCGTCTCGTCTCGTCTCGTCTCGTCTGTGTCCCTGGCGTCCTTGTTGAGTGACAGTCACATGACTGACTGGCGTATTTTCATTATTTTCATTGGCATGAAGGAGGTTCTTAGACCAACATTCATCAGCGTTTTCACAATATTTTCACTCACCTTGGAAACCAGAACAGGACAAGACAGGACAGCATTTAGCTCGCTGAACAAGCGCTCATTATTGCCCTCACTAAATCAGTAGACATTATTATTCAGCTTTGGTGTTGTTATAACTTGTATAAGTTGTAAAAAGTGCCTTAAACTATACATGTCCGTGAGTGCTGGCGTTCTCTTCTCAGAGATTTTTTTCAAAGTTAACTTTTCTCCGACCGCACACCCGGTAAGAATGTATAAAGACAGTGAGACGTATTGGAGTCTTCCTCGCTTCAAATAACTTCTAATGGGAAAATCAACAGCTACAGTATAGGCATGAGGCATAATGGACTTGGCATGGGCGTCCGCACTGCGCCACACTGCCAGCGTCTGCACCACACTGCCAGCGTCTGCGCCACACTGCCAGCGTCTGTGCCACACTGCCAGCGTCTGCACCACACTGCCAGCGTCTGTGCCACACTGCCAGCGTCTGCGCCACACTGCCAGCGTCTGCACCACACTGCCAGCGTCTGCACCACACTGCCAGCGTCTGTGCCACACTGCCAGCGTCTGCGCCACACTGCCAGCGTCTGCGCCACACTGCCAGCGTCTGCACCACACTGCCAGCGTCTGCGCCACACTGCCAGCGTCTGTGCCACACTGCCAGCGTCTGTGCCACACTGCCAGCGTCTGCGCCACACTGCCAGCGTCTGCGCCACACTGCCAGCGTCTGCACCACACTGCCAGCGTCTGCGCCACACTGCCAGCGTCTGTGCCACACTGCCAGCGTCTGCACCACACTGCCAGCGTCTGCACCACACTGCCAGCGTCTGCACCACACTGCCAGCGTCTGCACCACACTGCCAGCGTCTGCACCACACTGCCAGCGTCTGCGCCACACTGCCAGCGTCTGCACCACACTGCCAGCGTCTGCACCACACTGCCAGCGTCTGCACCACACTGCCAGCGTCTGCACCACACTGCCAGCGTCTGCACCACACTGCCAGCGTTTTAACGAATCGTCCAAGACCCACAGCAAATGTATTTCTGTGACGATGTAAACCACCAAAGATATCACAAAAGAAAGAAGAGTCTCTCTACTTTCATTTGGGGTAAACCGTGTGTTTCTGCGATGTTCCATTCTTTAGTGGTCGGCAGTTGAATATATAGCTTTTTCTTTTATACTAAAAACGCCGTCTGGGAACAGAAAGCAGACAAATAATATCTGTATGATTCCTATAATAATATTAGACTAAAGTACCGTCTTGGATTGTTTTAGATCACGTTATTTCCGGGTGTCCAGAGAGTCTCGGGATCACTCACATCTCTATCTGTAAACGCTAGACGGTTTTCATGGTTAAAATGAGGGTTAGATAGCTTTATACTCTTGATGGTACCCATTCCTATATATTATTAAACAGACCTTTATTTTCAGGTCAGGGAACCAGTTTTATCCAATCAGGATTGAGAACTCGGATTATACAGATAAATTATATAATATAATATATATCAGATTATAATATATATCTATATTATACAGATTATACAAGTGCAATTGGAAATGATGACGTAAAGAAATGAGCAGACACAATTGGAACTGGAATACTATAAAAATCACACCCGTGTGAACTGAGTGGTGCAACTCCCCTCTCTCTCCACCCACCCCCTCTCTCTCTCTCTCTCTCTCTCTCTCTCTCTCTCTCTCTCATTAGCAGGCAACAGTGCAGCACTGTCTCTCTCTCTCTCTCTGTTTCTGGCACAACAGCGCCCCTACTGGTACTCATAGTCATATGCTGGTGCTCATTAACATAGGTGAACCAACACATAGGTGAACACGGACATTGCTGTTCCTTGGAGTGGTTGCGCCACTCAAAAAATAGAACCTGATTTTTTAACTACACAGACATTTATTGTCTGTTTATTAAAGAGCTGGAGAGACAGGGAGACTCCGGATACTGAACTAACTCTGTCTATAGCAATGACTACTATCCCAATATATTGTTTTTACCTTTTAACAAAAACATCCATGCCAAATGTGTCTTCCCCCAGCAGTCCATTTGAATCTAGCATGGGAAAACAGGGGTCATGTGCTTTATAGCCAGCAGAGGGAGCCATTGCTCCATTTTACATGCTGGCAGGAGCAAGACAGGACAGCCAGTGAAGAAAATAAATTGAACTCTTCTCACCTTTTCATACCAGTTGATAACCTCTTAACCGTAAATTATGATATATTCTTACATAACTGTCCAGTTGGAGCTGTTTTTAGGATAAGAAAATAGCCTTTTAAATCCACAAGTTTGCAACTATATGACGATGCTTTTGATTGATTGAATATTTCATTAGGCAACATAAATGCAAACAGCACAATGTACAGTCAGGCATTTTTTCTCCAAAAAAGGATTTCACCGAAGAAAGACCTTGCGGCCTTGTTTCCATTCGGGTCCCATCCACTCACACATGACATGAATAATACGTTAACACAGTAACAGTAAGTGATATAACAATAATAATTTAAAGCAACATATACATTTCCTCTGAACATGAAATATACAGTATATGCACAGGTTGGGGCCGAAGGTTAATCGGAAGGGGATTATTCGCACAAAGAGGCTGGGGCGATCACCTCCTCTCCCTTTGAGGTGCATTTTTAGGCCTGTCTTGAAGGAAGCCAGTGATGTGTTTGTTTTGAGCGATGGGGGGGAGGGCATTCCACACCTGGGTAGCAGTGCTTTGGAAGGTGAATTTGCCCATAGTTGTTTTATAAATGGGTGGCACCAGGTCGTTGTTCACGCTCCCTCTAATTTTATGGCTGTGTGGGTGTTGTTCACTTTTTTAAATTAATTAGTCAAGTAAGTATGCGTACTGAGGGCATGGGAGGGTAAAGTTGCATTTACAATTTTGAAAATCAGGCCCATTTTCAATTGCTTGACTCCGTCTTCCACCCTGAGCCAGCCTATATGCTGTCAAAATGCTCCGCATATAGGTGGGTCATCATGGGCCCATAGGTGGAGAAGAAGTCGGATTAGTTTAGCCATTTACAATTTAGGCCATGGGTCTTCACTAGGGTGTCCTGAAAAGTACTACAGGGGGGGGGGGGTATACATTCGCCACAGATAGCAGAACTCAAGGTGAAGCTGATCTACAAGCTCACAACATGAGCTTGTAGATCGGCTATTGTCGGCAATGTTTGGTGTATAGCAAGTATTGAGAGGGTTTAAGTGGTTAATTGTTCAGAAAACACACGTTAACATGAATCCATTAATATAGAAAAGATAATGTGTGACGAACAAACAAAACAAACATGAATTCAAACAAGTCTATGAAGCTATCTATGGAATCTATGAAAAAGTGTAATCTACAACACAATATACAGTGGTATAGTGGTGGAGGGGTCCCTGCTTCATCTCTCTCTCTCTGCCGCTAAAGAAGGGGTCCTGAAGCCCCTTGATTTAGGCATTTATTTAAGCGGTCACTTTTAGCTGCAGATATACATTTGCGGTTTTATTCAGTTGCAGCGACCTTTTCTGGATCAGGGACATCTTGTACGCGTCCTCCTCGCTGAACCCTTAAAGGGACACTTCACCCTTTTTGCAAAAAAATATATGTTAATGACGTTTAGAAGCTTTAGATCACTTTCCTGGGAGTCTTTATGTGTGTAATATGTGGTTTTAGATATTTTAGATTGTAGCAGTGAGCCTGTTGTCTCTGATGTCATGGACACTGGGCTCACTTCCTTCCTGGACTACATGTTGTCTCAGTAAGACAGCTCTCCCCCCTATCCACAAGGTGCACCAATGCACCAATTAATTATGGGAATTGTAGTCCAGGAAGGTAGTGAGACCAGTGTCCATGACATCAGAGACAACAGGCTCACTGCTACAATCTAAAATATGTAAAACCACATATTACACCCATAAATACCCCCAGGAAAGTGATCTAAAGCTTCTAAACGTCATTAACATATATTTTTTTGCAAAAAGGGTGAAGTGTCCCTTTAACACGGCAGCCTGTGTTTCAACTATAGTGAGGGCCACTTGGGCAATTGACGATATGCACACGGCTGCCATCTTGCTAGCACGGTGCTAACTCTATAGGTGCAACTTCCCATAGACAGCCCATTCATCCAAACAGAAAAGTCCTGTCTGATTGCATTACATGATGTCAAACTCGCCAACATTGCAGCTGTACGGAAAGCTCCCCCCCCCCCCACCCCCCCCCCATCTCTCTCCCGTTTCCTGTCAGCCTACTGTCTGTCCCTCCATAAAAGAATAAAAAGTATAAAAAACTGTCAGGATGTAGAAGACATTTTTTTTAATCTGATCTCAGGTCAGAATGGAAAACTGTCAGGATGTAGAAGACATTTTTTAGAATCTGATCTCAGGTCAGAATGGAAAACTGTCAGGATGTAGAAGACATTTTTTAGAATCTGATCTCAGGTCAGAATGGAAAACTGTCAGGATGTAGAAGACATTTTTTAGAATCTGATCTCAGGTCAGAATGGAAAACTGTCAGGATGTAGAAGACATTTTTTAGAATCTGATCTCGGGTCAGAATGGAAAACTGTCAGGATGTAGAAGACATTTTTTAGAATCTGATCTCAGGTCAGAATGGAAAACTGTCAGGATGTAGAAGACATTTTTTAGAATCTGATCTCAGGTCAGAATGGAAAACTGTCAGGATGTAGAAGACATTTTTTAGAATCTGATCTCGGGTCAGAATGGGTCAAATGGGAACCGTTTGGGAACCACAGTGGTCTGGTCTAGTCGGCCGTCTCTGGTTCATCATGGGGTGGTTTTGTCCTGAAGCCTGTTGAATATGTAAAGGGACGAGAGGTCACTGAGAAGCTGCAGTGCATGTGAAACTGATTCACAGACCGGCGCACAGAGATAGAGCATCGATTGGACATGCCTTGTCATCATGCCGGCTGCGTGTGTCTGACTTGCGAGCGTTTATCTGTCATCGCGCGTTGGTCACGCCTGACTACTGAGAACTGACTGTCCTCCTGGGGGCAGAATCGGTGTGTGTGTGTGTGTGTGTGTGTGTGTGTGTGCGTGTTACACGCTGATGTCATCAGGATAACCAGGTGTGTTGGGATTTTTTTTTCTCGCACACCTGACCTGACATAAATGGAACTGTAACACACAAACGTGTAATTAATGTAATTGTGTGTAAGCAGTGCACACACACACACACACACACACACACACACACACACACACACACACACACACACACACACACACAGTATACATGAAGGAATGACTGATAGGGCTGTTGTATAGGGCCGTGGTTCTCAAAGTGCGGTCCAGGGACCCTGTACAGTCAGTAATGCACATTGTAAAACACTTTGTGGACAAAGACAGTATAAATGCACCGTTTACTCACGGCGTGCTCTTTGGTTGTACATTGGTCAAAAAGGTTTTGAAAAGCCACCGGCATATATACCGGTATACGACAACTGACTGTTGTCGTACAAGGTTATGAACCATCCGACCTTGAGGGTCCAGCTCTAGCCAGTGATGGAGTGTTTCTCCTTTGCGTGCCACTGCTGCACCAGCACGCGCACGCACACACACAATGACTCATACTGAATAACAGCAGCCCGATAACAGAGCAGCACTGACTGCTGTAAAGTACTCCACCACGATAACATACTGGTATGTCTGGTATTATAGCAAAAATGTCCCCGTCTCACCCCGAGCCATGTCACCCCTGGCTCGGCTTGTGGTGTGTGACGGTCGCGCAGAAAGACCCTGACCCAACTGGACTTGTATCTCCCTCATCTGAGACCGTTTTTTTTTTTGGTTTTTTTTTTTTTGTTCCCACCGCTCGTATTCATGTGTGCTTCTAGTGCCGCTTGTGTGTGCGTGCTTGTGTGTGTGCGTGCTTGTGTGTGTGTGCGTGCGCGCGCGAGGCAGAAAATGTTTATGTCTGGCTTTGTCTGTTTGTGTGTGCATGTGAGGTTTGTGTCTGTGTGTACATGTGTCCCTGACAGTTGTGTGGGAGCCATGGCTGAATGGGTGGGGCTCAGTTTATATACAGATTGCGTCTAGATGACAGTCAGGGGGGGGGGGGGGGGGGCTTTGTTGTGGGCGCGGGGCCCTCCCCCCCCCTCCTCCCTCCCTGGGGCTGGGGCCTGTGTTTGTTGGTTCCCTGCACTGCTGTTACACGGTATAATATATTTTTCTAACATCTGTGTGTGTGTGTGTGTGTGTGTGTGTGAGTGTGCGTGTGCGCGCGGGTGCTGTCGAGCAGAAACCTCGTATCTGCATATTTCACCTTGTTTATGTTCTTTCGTCATTTAAAGGCCTATACTTCATCATGCAATGAGCGTCAATGAAAAAGTGTGTATAGATCTGCTGTTTTCACTGTATACTTCTGAACGTCTTCGTTTCCTTTTCCTGAAAAGTTGCGTTCTGGGACATAATGAGGTTTCCTACCCGTCGACGACGACATACATTATGTGTGTCGCCCCCCAGTGGCCGCTTCTTGTCGCCTGACGGTGACTTACGTGTTTACGTGTTGTGGACCCTAATATTCCATTTACATTCAGAATGGCAGCTCAATGAAGAATTAAAAAAAAAATGTCTCATGTAAACATGGCAATTGGAATATTGCCATCCGGTCTGAGGGACTATTCGTTCTGGTTGAGAGAGGTGTGGCATCCTAAACCTTTTGATATTCAGAATTAGAATCGGGAAACATGGAAAATATCAGCATATTTAGATACTTTTTCTGATGGTTCGACTTTGTGCATGCATGTCAAAAGTAATGTTCCGCTTAAACACTTTGAGGCAGTTAAAACAAAGATGACTTTTGTTCAGCGTCCTCCATGCGTATAAGCAGTTGGAATCTCTGGTCTGAATGATTTTCATTCTGACTGAACTGCATGGATACATAATTGTCCATGTGAAGTGAACACAATCAGGGAGTAGTTTCACACTAACACACTCCCCCCCCCCCCCCCCCCCCTGCTGAACGAGGCACCCCTTTCAACCAACTCAAACTAAGTCTTTGGTGTGGTGTTCCCAAAGCAGTTCTCGCCACTGTTTTTTTAGCCACACTATACAGTGTATTGAGTTGTTTAGACGTCACCACCACACCAGACATATCGGTATAGGTAGGTAGGCGGAGATCTCCAATATCCTAGTAGCCTGGAACTCCCCTGTGCTTTTTATGGCATTGGGCAGCTCCCGGAAAGGAACCGCCGGGAGAAACTATGCGCAGCTGCGCGACATGAGACCAATTACTTAGAGCGACAGAGAGAGGAGTGTGTGTGTGTGTGTGTGTGTGTGTGTGTGTGTGTACATGTGTGCGTGTGCGTGTATGTCGATTTTACAAAGGTGCAGACGATCAGAAAGTGAGCAATGTCTGCGCTGCTCTATGCCGGATTGAAGTGGACTCAGACCCAGGCTTTTTATTTTCCTCCCTGGAAATAAACACGTCTGGGTTCATCCTAGAGACCTAGACCACTAGTGCAGGCGGCGACACAAGGACACAATCCCCCTCTTGCTGACGTTCCCACACCCCGTGGCTGGCTGCGTTTGGGATTTAGGATTTAGGACGCGCCAGAGCTTGTTGTATAGTTCTGCACGGTCAACATGAAGTAATGTTCTCCGCCTCCCATCCTCCCTTACTGTGGGGAATTATACATCTGAGGACGTGTCGCCATGAGTCATTGTGACACCAAACGTGATACACTGTGGGAGTCAGAACCACAGCCACGTTGTATGACATTAAGCATGAAAGAACAGAGACGGCTACATACATGAAACTATAACGAGACGGAGATACATGGCTACGCACATTAAACTAAACATGAACTGACACTAGACAATTCACTTCAAAGGGCCGTTATTGGCATGAGACGGCGTATGTGTTTACATTGCAGAGGCAAAAGTGGAACAATACAGTCGAAAAAAACAAACAACATTTGTACAAAATGTGTAATGTGTAAACAGAGCGGTGTTATGTACATGCAAACCTCTTGAGATAAATCTATTTTTACCAAAACATAATGGGTATTGCATGGTTGCCGTCAGAAATAGTTGGCCTGTATTCATTCATCCACATTATAGGAAAGGTTATATAGGCTTGCGATAAACAAATGGCAGTGATATTTCAATGTCTTGCGTCAGATGAAACGGCAGAGATGGAGACAACGTTTTCCCAGAGCTCACAGCCATGTCGGGACGTGACGTGACATGTTGTGAACTTGTAGATCTGCTATATATTCTTCATTGTTTGTCATATGACTAAGTATATAACTAATTACCTCACTTTGCTGCAGTTTATTTGCTCCAGTCAACCATGTCCATATCCTGAGAGAGGACTCTCTGGACCTCAATGTTATATCTTGCAAATCTTCTCTGTCGTGTGGAAACCTCGTATGTCCAAAACTGTTGATTATCTGGATTAAAATTCCATTTCTTCGTACGCCTTTTGATGGCAATTGGACGTTCAAATTCATGATTTGAGGCATTTTGTTCCAAAATGTTTTACAAAAGTCGGCCTCCTAGTGGCGCTATAGAAGGCAGTTGTGAAATATGAAGGTCAAAGGTTCGACCTTGGCCTATATGCAAAGTTCTACGCCCGATGGAGGGGAAAGGAACTGGTCGGAATAACGTGTTCCCTCCACACGCTATACGTCCGGCCGGGGAAACTCCCCCCTGTCAGGTGTAAAAGAAGCAGCTTGGACTCCTCATGCACAGGAGGAAGCACAAGGTCTGTCCCGACCCCGTCCCCCCTCGTCCCCCAGGTTGGCAGAGGAAGTGTAGCGCCCAGGATTACATTAGATAATTGACACTGGGTGAAAAAATGCGTTGCAAAAGCATGGACGAAATATAGGGCAACTAAGGGCAGTGTCAAAAGATGTCTGCCCGACAACGACATGACATCAAAGGGAATGTCCTGTAACTGGAGTGACCCAGGGACCTTAGCCTGGTCCCAGCGTGTTGCTGTCCTGTAACTGGAGTGACCCAGGGACCTTAGCCTGGTCCCAGCGTGTTGCTGTCCTCTAACTGGAGTGACCCAGGGACCTTAGCCTGGTCCCAGCGTGTTGCTGTCCTCTAACTGGAGTGACCCAGGGACCTTAGCCTGGTCCCAGCGTGTTGCTGTCCTCTAACTGGAGTGACCCAGGGACCTTAGCCTGGTCCCAGCGTGTTGCTGTCCTCTAACTGGAGTGACCCAGGGACCTTAGCCTGGTCCCAGCGTGTTGCTGTCCTCTAACTGGAGTGACCCAGGGACCTTAGCCTGGTCCCAGCGTGTTGCTGTCCTGTAACTGGAGTGACCCAGGGACCTTAGCCTGATCCCAGCGTGTTGCTGTCCTCTAACTGGAGTGACCCAGGGACCTTAGCCTGGTCCCAGCGTGTTGCTGTCCTGTAACTGGAGTGACCCAGGGACCTTAGCCTGGTCCCAGCGTGTTGCTGTCCTGTAACTGGAGTGACCCAGGGACCTTAGCCTGGTCCCAGCGTGTTGCTGTCCTCCTGTAACTGGAGTGACCCAGGGACCTTAGCCTGGTCCCAGTGTGTTGCTGTCCTGTAACTGGAGTGACCCAGGGACCTTAGCCTGGTCCCAGCGTGTTGCTGTCCTGTAACTGGAGTGACCCAGGGACCTTAGCCTGGTCCCAGCGTGTTGCTGTCCTGTAACTGGAGTGACCCAGGGACCTTAGCCTGGTCCCAGCGTGTTGCTGTCCTGTAACTGGAGTGACCCAGGGACCTTAGCTTGGTCCCAGCGTGTTGCTGGTGTCCTTCTAGCCAAATCCATTAGGCAGTCAGACGGGGTAAAGGAAGTGTCCCGTATTAGCCTCACGTCCGTTCAGAAACAGCCAAAAAGTACCGGCTATTGTTGTGAAAGGCTCTCTCTAGGAGCTTATTACGTAAAGGTCTGCCCAGCGTGGCCCTCACACTGTGTGTGTGTGTGTGTGTGTGTGTGTGTGTGTGTGTGTGTGTGTGTGTGTGTGTGCGAGTGTTCTTCTATAGTATACTTATATCTTCACGAGGACCAGACATCCTCTCGGCGAGAGAAAGTGATTAAAGTGAGGGCATTAATCATGTCCCCGCCAGGGTTAATGGCTCTATTTTTAAGCTTACAGTTACGTTTATAGGCAGAGGTTAGATTTAGATAGAAGTTCAAGTTACGTTTAGTTTAGGTAGAGGTTAGATTTAGATAGACGTTAAGTTTAGGCAGAGGTTAGATTTAGATAGAAGTTAAGTTTAGGCAGAGGTTAGATTTAGATAGAAGTTCAGTTCAGGTAGAGATTAGATTTAGATAGAAGTTAAGTTCAGGTAGAGGTTAGATTTAGATAGAGGTTAAGTTCAGGTAGAGGTTCAATTTAGTTTAGGTAGAGGTTAGATTTAGATAGAGGTTAAATTTAGTTTAGGTAGAGTTAGATTTAGATAGAGGTTAAATTTAGTTTAGGTAGAGGTTTGATTTAGATAGAAGTTAAGTTTAGGCAGAGGTTATATTTAGATAGAAGTTTAGGTAAACCTATAGGTTAGGACTGGGAAATTAACCAAAAAATACTTCTAAACCAATATTTATGAACTCATCAACCACTCCACCCTGTGTTATACTTTATTATACAATGGCGGCATGTCAAACGTGACGCGTCGTGAGCTTGTAGATTTTCACCATCCATTGATCATAATCAAGGGAAAACTGTGAAACAATCGCGATGTTGGATTTAATGAAGCCATATCGCCCCGCCCTGCTTTGGGTATATAAGTTAAGTTCAGGTATAGAGGTCAAGGTCAGGCAGAGGTCAAGGTCAGGTAGAGGTCAAGGTCAGGCAGAGGTTGACGTCAACGTATAGAGGCCATGGGGAGGATTAAGGTGAGGCATTTACTTTGAAGGTTAAGGTGAAAGGTTAAAGGTCATGGAAGGAATGTGGTCCTTTATGGAAACCAGTTGAAGGTCCTTACGTGTGTGTGTGTGTGTGTGTGTGTGTGTGTGTGTGTGTGTGTGTGTGTGTGTGTGTGTGTGTGTGTGTGCGTGTGTGTGTGTGTGTGTGTGTGTGTGTGTGCGTGTGCGTGTCACGCAGGAAGGCTATTTTATCATCAGCTTATGGTGGAACAACTGATTCAGTTTTGTAAACAAACATTCCTCTCCAACCTGTAGCTGAGATTCTGTGTAATCTAAATCATCATCATTTATAAATTATAATATTCCATAGCACAGCACTCGATTGCCAAAAAAGAACTGATCTTCATGCTAGATAAATCTATAGAAGATGTTATTTTTTGGCAAGAGACACCCTCTCATGATGCGAGTGTTTAAATTAAGCATCCTAATGTCTGCCCATTTTCACATCACAACAGCCCAAGAAGAGCCTCATGGCTGCCATTGCTTTACATCAATGATTCTACCACTTTCCACTTTGAGAAACTTTCACATTTAAAGGACCACTTCACCACTTTTCAACCTATATCTTCATATAGGTCCTCACTAATAATCTTGATGAAATGGCACGATTATTTTCTACTCAGTGTCTCATAGGAGGGCTGTGGGCAGTTTAGAGACCGTCTTCTAGTGACATCATCATTAGACAGATTATGTTTTAAACAAGACAACAATGTTTAGATTTTCATTATCGTGAGAACGATGGCTGCGGTTTTTATTAGCTTGTATTCCCCATTGATGCTGTCACTGGAAGACGGTTTCTGAACTGCCCCCACAGCCCTCCTATGAGACACAGACCGAGTAGAAAAAAAGAAAAGCGCCATTTTTTTCATGATTATTAGTGAGGACCTGTTATATGAAGATAGTTTGAAAAGTGGTCATTTAAGGACCCCCATAACTCTGAGCGTTGCAGCCCTGTAAGGGTCCATTTGGAGCCATTTTTTGTGTGGTGCAACCACTCCTATAGACAGCTATGTGTGTCCCTGTAGGGTGCCTGGGTCTGTTTCCGAGCACTGAAATAGCTTTTGGGTGGTTTTCACAACCAAGTGTCACTGTTGCGCAGCCTAACACACACACACACACACACACACACACACACACACACCCCCGGGGACCCCCACGGAGTGGCATCACTCACTTCACACGGGTGTGATTTTACTGTACAGTATATATTATTCAACATAAAATCTGTACAGTACTCAAGCATAGAGGTCATTCACAACGATTATTGATTCATAAATCCTTATGTTTACTGCAATATAGAAAACCCCTCTCGCTTTAGAAGTGAGGAGCAACTAAACATTTGACTGGACGTTAACGAGATGATTATTTTTACATGCCATCATTGGCATCATACAGTGCACACACACACACACACACTCCTGTGACTTTGACACGTAAAAAACACGTCTGTTTGTTTACAGTGCTGACAGACAGCAACGACCTCATCCCCGAGGTACTTATCACATGACTCGCAGCGGTATGGAGGTGACGGTGCGGTTATCGTCACAGTCATGCAGCGTCTCCATGATGTGGGCTAGTGGTCTTCCTGTCTATAGCACACACGCCCTGTTATTCGGAACATAGTTGTTTTCTGCTGTGCTATTCTATAACCGCTTTATCCATTTATACGTTGGCTGTTCAAAAATAGCAGATCTACAAGCTCACATCGAGCTTCATGCAGGGCGTCTGGTATTTTGTTTTTTTAAATCTTCTCTCTCTTCTGGGGGTCGCTGCAGGCACAACACCTTTTCAGATGGGGGGTCTGCGGGGGTCCATGGCATGGAAAAAGGTTGAGGAACCCACTGTCGTATAAGCAGTGGTGTGGAAAGTGACTTAGTACATGAGATGAGTAAGGATACATGAATTAGTTGGGCAGTTTTCACCACCGGTGCCTTTCCGGTCAGAGGCTGTACAGTTCCCGCACCGTACCGTGGTGCAGTATACGTGAGGATGCTCTCGATGGCACAGCGAGCCTATTTAAAAAGAAGAACCTGTCGCCCAGTCAAGTCTATGGACTTTAAGGTTTGTTTAGGTCTGCAGTAAAGACTCTGCTTCATGGCTGTTATAAATACTGCCCTCGCTGCGCCCCTCACTTTAAACACCTATAGTGTAGATTATGTCTGAACACAGATATGAAATGCCACTGGTAACAAGTAATGGAGGATTTACGTCGTGCTGTATGTGCCAATCGGCTGTCTGTATGTCTGTCTGTATACGTCGGTGGCCAATAAGGGACCACTATTATTGGTGACATAACTAAGGTATGTTTCAAGGTTGGTACACTGTATATAAGCATTATAAGGTCAATAATGCATGCGTTTAAAGGATTTAGAACAGCCAGTTGTATTAGACATTACTTAGAAGCTCTCTGCTGTCTGGGTGCGACTGCTGCTCCTACATGAGCTACTTTGTTTTATTGGATGTTGTACGATGATAAGAGCGCCCCTCACTTCACATGGGTGTTTAATGTTTGTGTTGACACCGTTTGTTTTACATCTCCATTACATAATCCTAATCAACGTGAGTTAAACTTTAATATATTAGCGCCCCTCACTTCACGCGGGTGTGCGGGTCTGTGAATCTTTGGGTGTCTCATGATTCAACTCTATTCTCAATCCAAAAAAATTTCAAAAGCATTTTATTTCCAGATTCAAAACGATTCTCTATTCAAAATGATTCTCGATTCAATACATAGGATTTCATCACAATCTACTCCAGCCAACTGAAGTGACTTGAAAATGACTCACAAACACCATGTAGTGAAAACTCCTGTAACTCGATTTTTGGAAATTATGAATCGGCCGAAATGTGTTTTCTTCGACGGGTGGATCTCCCTTAGAGATAGGGTGAGAAGTTCAGTCACACGAGAGAGACTCGGAGTAGAACCGCTGCTCCTTCGCCTGGAAAGGAGCCAGCTGAGGTGGTTCAGGCATCTGGTTAGGATGCCTCTCGGGCGCCTCCCTATAGGGAGGTCCTCGACGCAAGTCCCACTGGGAGGAGACCCCCGAGGGCAGACCAAAGGGCAGTTGGAGGAAACACATCTACTCACTGGCCTTGGAACGTCTCGGAATCCCCCAGGAGGAAGTCACTAATGTTGCTCTGGAGAGGGAAGCACTCTGGTGGAGCTGTTCCCCCCGCGACCCGACTACGGATAAGCGGTTGAAGATGGATGGATGGATGAATGAATTTTGTTCATCGCGATTCTAATTCGAATCGACTTTTTTTCACACCCCTAGTCAGCAGACAAAACGAATAAATAAAATAAAGACATGTAAATGCCTTTGTTATTTACAAGGTGCTGCTAAAGTAAACGCGTGACTCACACCATGATTCACTCAAGTCCTCATGACTGATGAAGATGCACGTCATCATGCACTTCTTGTTTACTTAGCACCTTGTAAATAAAAAAAAGGGCATTTATTCATCTATTAATTTATTCGTTCATTTAAGCTCCAGTGCTTTAATTATTTCCGCGTGCTGATGCAGTGTACACTCGGAACAAGGCAGATTATTTTTTTCTTAACGTGACGTGAATAAATAAAAGGCATAAACACAGCACGGCATGATGAATGACGCATCAATCTTATGAATAATTTTGATGTGAAATATTCACAGGCGAGTGTTTAGCATTTCTGTATAGTTAATTTATCATGCCCAGTGGTGTGTGTGTGTGTGTGTATCTTGTGTCATTTAGTGTCTTATCAGTGCACTGGGTATAGGATGATGCTGTGAAACGAAGGATAAATAAGGTCATCTGAATCTAAATCAATTCCACTCGACTATAGAACTCTCGTGCACCCACCGATATTATGACAAAAGGTACAACGCAGAAACCCGTGGCCTGTATAGAACGACGCTACCATAGGTGTGCGTCGCTCCGTTCCGTTATAGAGTGGGCCTATAATAATGGTCAAAAGAAGAGGTGGCTATAGTAGAATGTGCCCGAGTAACGGGGTTTTAATATTAACTGTGCAATATGTGGAGACATTGAGGGCGATGGTGGTCATATAGACGGAGAAGTGATGGAGAGTCTGTGGCACATTTTGGAGGCAGGTTGGAGTGCTGGTCAGCCCCGTGATGAGCTGACACATCACGCAGCGACGTTGACCTCTCTGGTTCTGGTGGGGTGTTACTGTAACATTGTGTACAGCGCATCTCAGGCAAGATCTATAATGTATGTATAACCCACTGTCCGAAATGTATTCAAGTGACTTCAAGTGAATCTAGGATCGTATAGGGTATAGAGGTCCTATACACCCAGAACCTATCATCTAACTTTAGACGATATAATAGCGAGAGAAATATTCATCTGTGTACATTGAAACTATACAAACTATAACGGGACGCCAGGTCAACAAATGAACCTGTCACTGCTGGCAGCGGTCTAAATAACATGTTTTCTAAATTGCATTTCAGCCTTTTGTTTGCATAAGACTGCATTGGCCGTCGAGTCTAGGTCAAGCGCTCACTGTAAGCAGTTTACACACCCAAGGAAAGTTCCAAACGTCCCACGTCAGTACTTAGTATCGTCTGATTCAGTAATCTTTGTTTGTCTGTGACGTTTTGCGGAGGGCCGCTCTTTCTCAAATCTGCTCGATGCAGACTTACATGGGAGAAAGCTTTGCTGTATATGTCATTAGAAGGCCTTATTCTGGACTACCAACGTGGGAAGTTTGGACAATTCCCTTACACCCAAAATATGGGTGTAAACAGTTTAGTGAAGGTAAGATTATTGAAGAATTGGGATCTAATTCACGCCAGCATCGTCGGCTCTGTGCCGTCAAAGAAACGTTGTTGCCATCCGAGACAAAGAATAGGAGATACAGGCGATTGAAAGAAATGGATAGAATGGATTATTATGGCGACGGCGATCTAAGATGGACGATCCAGTACTGTGCTAACAACACAGCTAGCTAAATGGCTAACGTGAGTAGCATTATGGGTTGCTCCATCGAATGCACTATAAAAGCGCAATTGACAAAGGTCTTCGGCAATGGCGTTAAGCGTCGGTATATCAAAATTAGGCTTCAATTGACAAAGGACTTCGGCAATGGCGTGCCTAAGTGTTAAGTCAGAAATGGGGAGTGAATGGGCATTTAGCTCCTTAAGGACGCCCAGGCGTCACTCTACTCTACACCCCATGTTGAGAACCAGCCGTTACCTCTCTGTATAAAGACGGAAGCACAATACGTCTTCATGGATATAGAAGGGAGTCTGTTTTAAGACGTAATTCAACACGGCTCCGCTCCGGCCGGGTTGGGAGGTTTTGATAAGTGGCTTGTCGGGCTGTTTTTCCAGGGTTTGGGTGCAGGGTCCAGTCAGGCTCAGTTTCAACTGGGTCTGCCTGTAAAAACACCTTATGAGGAGAGCCTCCTCTGCCTCGTGCACTCCTACAGTGGACACATGCACACACACACACACACACACACACACACGTTTGTATTGCTATATTTGTGCCTGAATGCAGCCGAAAGGCGAGTTGTGAGCTTGTCGACCTGCCATTTTCGGGGTGCACGACGCCCCAGCACACATCTCAGACATAACCCTAAACTCTCTAAACATCGTTTCTAACAATTAAAAAAACTACCATTTATCTTGAGAGGACCTGAAAAATGCTCCTCGAATATTATTTCTCCCATTTTGCCATAAGTATAGAAATAAAAGTACACACTACACATGACACATGGTGTGGACGCACACACACACACACACACACACCTCAACTATTCCTCTTTGCACCTCCCTTCCTTCACCTCAGGAACAATAAATCTCTTAAGTGTGTGTGTGTGTGTGTGTGTGTGTGTGTGTGTGTGTGTGTGTGTGTGTGTGTGTGTGTGTGTGTGTGTGTGTGTGTGTGTGTGTGTGTGTGTGTGTCAGATTAGTCGGGTAATTTAAAGTCGCAGGGCGGAGGTTCCTCCCGGGGGAAATGACCTGGCTTTTGCTACCGCTGCTGTTTTTGGCAAAAAGGTGAACTTTTCTTTCTTTTTTTCTTTTTTCTTTTTTTACAGCTCAGCTTTTGTTTTCAATTTAACGTTCGCTCACTTTTCTTTATGTTCCAGAAGTACGTCGTCGCTGTCCGACCCATAAACCTGTATCTTAAAGCTATATGTATATAACTTTCCTCTTCTACCCCGGATTTGAACCCGTTTTCCTGCTCCAAGTGCTGACATTGAGCTAATAGAGCCACGCCTGCTTGCTCAGGGGGATGCATTGAATCTTTACTATCAGGTGAAAATGTGCGTCAGATCCTGTGTCTATAGGGTGAGACTTGACCTTTTGTAAACGCCTCGATAGAAGAGCGGCATATACTCTAACATACATATTGTATACATTATATTGTATGAACTTATACTCTGTCAAAAGGTTACATAGTGAGGCTTTTTTGTTGTGGTAAATTAACGCCCCTTGACCACACTACAGTGTTGCATGAAAGCATAAAAATCGAGCAGATCCACACGCATGAATATATTGAGTATATTTACTGTATGTCACTGACGGAGACCTGTACGGCTTCATGGGGGGAAACGTATATTTACTGTAGGTCACTGACGGAGACCTGTACGGCTTCATGGGGGGAAACGTATATTTACTGTAGGTCACTGACGGAGACCTGTACGGCTTCATGGGGGGAAACGTATATTTACTGTAGGTCACTGACAGAGACCTGTACGGCTTCATGGGGGAAACGTATATTTACTGTAGATCACTGACGGAGACCTGTACGGCTTCATGGGGGGAAACGTATATTTACTGTAGGTCACTGACGGAGACCTGTACGGCTTCATGGGGGGAAACGTATATTTACTGTAGGTCACTGACGGAGACCTGTACGGCTTCATGGGGGGAAACGTATATTTACTGTAGGTCACTGACGGAGACCTGTACGGCTTCATGGGGGGAAACGTATATTTACTGTAGGTCACTGACGGAGACCTGTACGGCTTCATGGGGGGAAACGTATATTTACTGTAGGTCACTGACGGAGACCTGTACGGCTTCATGGGGGGAAACGTATATTTACTGTAGGTCACTGACGGAGACCTGTACGGCTTCATGGGGAAAACGTATATTTACTGTAGGTCACTGACGGAGACCTGTACGGCTTCCTGGGGGGAAACGTATATTTACTGTAGATCACTGACGGAGACCTGTACGGCTTCATGGGGGAAACGTATATTTACTGTAGATCACTGACGGAGACCTGTACGGCTTCATGGGGGGAAACGTATATTTACTGTAGGTCACTGACGGAGACCTGTACGGCTTCATGGGGGAAACGTATATTTACTGTAGGTTACTGACGGAGACCTGTACGGCTTCATGGGGGAAACGTATATTTACTGTAGATCACTGACGGAGACCTGTACGGCTTCATGGGGGGAAACGTATATTTACTGTAGGTCACTGACGTAGACCTGTACGGCTTCCTGGGGGGAAACGTATATTTACTGTAGATCACTGACGGAGACCTGTACGGCTTCATGGGGGAAACGTATATTTACTGTAGATCACTGACGGAGACCTGTACGGCTTCATGGGGGGAAACGTATATTTACTGTAGGTCACTGACGGAGACCTGTACGGCTTCATGGGGGAAACGTATATTTACTGTAGGTCACTGACGGAGACCTGTACGGCTTCATGGGGGGAAACGTATATTTACTGTAGGTCACTGACGGAGACCTGTACGGCTTCATGGGGGGAAACGTATATTTACTGTAGGTCACTGACGGAGACCTGTACGGCTTCATGGGGGAAACGTATATTTACTGTAGATCACTGACGGAGACCTCTACGGCTTCATGGGGGAAACGTATATTTACTGTATGTCACTGACGGAGACCTGTACGGCTTCATGGGGGAAACGTATATTTACTGTAGATCACTGACGGAGACCTCTACGGCTTCATGGGGGAAACGTATATTTACTGTATGTCACTGACGGAGACCTGTACGGCTTCATGGGGGAAACGTATATTTACTGTATGTCACTGACGGAGACCTGTACGGCTTCATGGGGGAAACGTATATTTACTGTAGATCACTGATGGAGACCTGTACGGCTTCATGGGGGAAACGTATATTTCCCATGCCAATAAAAAGCCCAGTTGAATTGAGTTATATGGGATTGAAATTAATGCAATTAAACTGCACGAGAGAGAGTGTGCGTGCGCGTGCACACGCGTGCACGCATACAGAAATGAGGGGGTGAAGTGTGTGTATTTGTGTGTTTACATAGTCGACTCGTGAATACCAGAGGGTGTGTGTGTGTGTCTGTGTGTGTTTACACAGTGCTTGTGAGTGTTTGCTCTGTGTTTGTGTGTGTACGTGCATGCGTGTGCGTGCATGTGTGTTTACATAGTGTTTGTGTGCACCAGCAGGAATGTGTGTTTTAATGTATTGTGCTGTGACTCAGTGAGCGAGTGACACGCAAAACATGACTCCGCTCTCCGGTGTCGAGGACTCGTCCAATTGTGCTCCTCCGAGCCGCTGGAATACGGAACAGAGACACACACACACACACACACACACACACACACACACACACACACACACACACACACACACACACACAGATTCATATAGTCATCATTCTATACCCCCATGGCAATACAATACACAGTTGCTGGAAACCTTGCATGTCCAAAACCTTTTATATATATTTTTTTACAAGTTCACAACTCAATGCATTGTGAGCTTGTAGATCGGCCATTTTCACTGTATACTTTTGTGCGCCGCGCAATTGTATACGATGAAGCAGGGCGTTCACACAAGAAATAACCCCAAAAGAACATGCACGTTACATTTTTAACCCATTTTAACCCATTCTGTTTGAAACATTATGTTATAATTTAGCTATTGAAAAAAAAAGCAGGTCTACAAGCTCATAGCGCGTCACTCGGTGGCGCGCTATGAGCTTGTAGATCTGCTATTTTTCAAAAATCGTAAAAAAAAAAAGTCAGGCCTGAATGGGTCAAAGGTGCGGAGATGCGAGGTTTCTGCCCCGGCGACACGGACAGCAGGCACAGCTGTATGGGGTCAAGCAGACGAGGAGCGATGTATAGAGGTCCCCCCCCCCCCCCTCCCCCTCCCCCTCCCCAAAGGAACACAATACAAGTGGAACGTATATATGGCTGAGAGTCAAGTGGAGCAGACTTTGGAGATTTGCTTGTTCTGCACCCCGAGGAACGTATAGGAAACATAAATCGGAATGAGATTAATGGACTCTGTGTGTGTGTGTGTGTGTGTGTGTGTGTGTGTGTGTGCGCGCGTGCGTGCGCGTGTGCGTGTAGCTATGGGATGTGGCCAAGTTCAAATATATATTTCACCACCTACCAGGCAAACCAGGCATACTTAATGAACTGGTGGAGAAATAGGCCACTGTACACTTTTTTTTTTGTTGGAAAAACAAAATCTTCCTCCTCATTATATAATAACAATACCTGATGATCATGTTTTAGGGTGGCAAAATATCACAGCACCCCAACCCATTTTGGGCAGGAACCCCTTCTGGTGTCATGTTATGCTTTAGCTATTGAAAAACAGCAGATCTACAAGCTCATAGCGCGCCACCGAGTGTCGCGCTACGAGCTTGCAGGTCTGCTTTTTTTGAAAAATCGCAGAACGACTGACAGAAACGTAGCTTTTTCAGAAAACTGTCAGGATGTATAGAAGACATTTTTAGAATCTGATCTCAGGTCAAAATGGGTTAAGGGTCTTCTTTCGTCACGTTTTATATTATTGCATTATTGCTTATTCCACTGTTTCCCAAATGTTTGGGGGCCACTGTGGGCGGTGTGGGGGGGGGGTCATTTTTAAACCACACTTTCCCCAAATAGTCAAAACTTTGAATAATTCATCGTGGCTCTAAAAGGGCCGATTCATGCTCCTATTTCACCGCTGTGTTTCGGCCGCTGTAGTGCCGAAATGATTTCGGCTCGTCAGGAAATTTTCAGTAGCACCGAAGAGCCGACTTTAGGACGGTACCTAATTGAATTGAATTGAGAATGAGCATTCATTCTTTAATGACACAATAAAAACAACACAATAAGTAAATGGAGAACAGGACCCTCCTCCTCCTCCTCCTCCTCCTCCTCCACCCCAGCCCAACCCCCCCTATAAACACCCCCGGGACCCCAGAGTTCAAGCAATGAAAAGATTAAAGCCACTTGGTGACAGAGAGGGGGGGGGGGGGGGGGGGGGGGGGCTAACGTTCATGGCTAACGCTTATCTTATCCAATCCAAATTTCTACATTTTTTTGCCTGGAGCAATTTGCACCAGCATACACACAAACCGTGTGTGTGTGTGTGTGTGTGTGTGTGTGTGTGTGTGTGTGTGAACACATTTTTGGGGGGAGGCTATTCTGTTTGGCTCTCAACCACAAAGTCATCTGACATGGTTTTAATTTGACCATTTATTATCCACCCCATAAAATGAACAATGCCCTCCCCGCCCTCCCACACACACACACACACACACACACACACACACACCCCTCCCCCCCCCCCCCCCCCCCCCACACACACACACACACACACACTATGCTTCTGTGACAGTCTGGCATTTATTCATGTATTTATTTGTTTTAGAGGGGCGCGGAGACTTTCTAATCTACAGTAGCCCCTCTCCTCCTCTCGCCAGATTTCTGTTTCTGCCTCTCGTTTTCTTCTCCTTTCATTAGCATCATGGCCAGAGGCACTTCGTGTGGGTTAATTTAGCAGAGCAGCTGAGTTGAGTGTAAGGACACACACACACACACACACACACACACACACACACACACACACACACACACACACACACACACACACACAGTATAGGCTTGTTGTGCGTGTAGTGGTGGACACTGCATGGACAGTGAGGACATTTTGTCACTGTCTGCCTCTTCCTTTGCAAAGTGATAGTCTACTTTAGAATACTTGAGTAGCCTGTTTACTGTTGACTATTATTATACTGAGTCTCATGAGTCAAGGTAGACACACACACACACACGCACACACACACACACACACACACACACACACACACACACAGCGGGGTGGTTTGTGCGTGTGTGGTGGAGCGCTGAACGCGGAGGAGGCGATGCCCTTTTTTTACGGCGAGAGGTCTTGTCTCACAGCAGCGGACATGCACGGACAGACAGACAGACAGACAGACAGACAGACAGACAGACTATTGAAGCCGGGACACAACTATATAGCTATATAGGACTGGAGGAGAGAACAGAACAGGCAGCGGTCTAAAAAGGAGCCATTCTTCCCCCGGCTGCTGTGTGACTGTTCACTGTGGGTGTCAGAGAGGACCTTTGTTGAACACAACGGCCGGAGGAGCAGAGGGGGGGGGAGAGAGAGGGAGAGGGAGGGGGAGAGGAGAGGGGGAGAGAGAGGAAAGTTGCAGAAGAATACGCGCAGTGAACGAGTTGGTGATTCTTTTTTTTGGGGAGGGACTTGGATGAACGGGGCTTGCTTGTTACAGTGTTCAGTCTCCTGTGCTGTCAGATGGAACCTGTCGTCTTTACTGACCCTAACCCCTGCTGCCTGACTGTTCTTGTAGCCGGCAGTGAAACTTTCACATAGCGGAGCCGCGGATCTACGCGCGTTTTGGATATATTGATAAGCGAGTTGACATTTTTTTTTACGCACGGGAGGGTTTTTGGTTGGAACGTTATGACGCGCCGACCCCGGACGGCGCTTCTTCAGAAATGCGATAAACACACCGGGAGGAGAACTGAAATTGACAACAAGTGCAGTGTTTCTGTTCATTTGTGATTGATCTGAAATTATGGCGTTTTTTGTTTAAGTCTCGCGTATAGTTTAATAAAAACGCCTTCCAATTAAGTGATTCGTTTCCGGGGATATATTGTTCAATCAAAAGGATGCCGGTGGACAAATTTGCAAACATGGAAGAGAAACTGTGGATATTGGAGGATCTTAATATGATGTACATTCGTCAGATCGCGCTCAGCTTGCAGGTATGGCTGCCCAGAATTCTCACACTGTTTTAGCCATACAGTTTTGTGTTCTCTGTCTGCATGTCTCTTCCCAGATGGTGTGTGTGTGTGTGTGTGTGTGTGCGCGCGCGGCTGTGTGCAGTCTGTAATAATGATTTGTTATCGCTCTCTCTCACCCAAAGTTCTCGGGCGTGTCTGCGAACTTGCGAAGTCAAAGTGACACTTTCTTTTTAACATGCAGGACATCACAGTGTTACATGTTATGTAGGCTATAGTGTAGAGACCGCCCGTTCAGTTGGCTCTTTCTCAGACTGTTTTAGGGTTTTTTTCCCCCCCGTTTCCATTTCCTTTAGGCTATATAACACGGTGATGAATAAACATCCCGATATGATATCAAGCAGCAGACGATGTGACTGAAATCTATTTGCAGACCCCCTCCCTCACCCCCTCCCCTCTCTCATGCTGGCTAGTACAGTGGATTATTGAGTCCGTTTGCAGCTGTGCTGCGTGCTTGTTGTAGAAGCCCTCTGTGTGACAACACGGGTCATCAGTGTGGTGACTGTGGTCTCTCCCTGAAGATGCCAAAAGGGCAAAATCAAATCATATATATTTTTTTGTAATAGATCGTCTTTATTAACACTAACAGTTTGCAAAATGGTATATAGAGAGGTTCGATTGTACAGTTAAGTGGTGCTAAAAGGATAACACCTAAAAGGGCTTCTTTCCATTGTGGCCCTGCATGTGTATTCAATTCATAAAGTCATTTAAAGAAATGCAGCCATGTGCAAAAACATACAAAGAAACCATCAACACTATAGTAGAAATAAAAGTATAATCTTAATTTTGTGGAAGACAGATGCAATTATACCCTCAGAACATATGTGGATATTGGTCCAAATAATGTCACTATATTACCACTGGAGAGACTTGAAAAGTCACTGGAAAGTATATGAAACAGACAATAAGGCAGATGTGTTCGTATAGAGAGCTTTTTGGATCACATCGAAGAGCGTATTTGATTATGTGTATAGGACGGAACCCACCTTAACGTGCATGCATGCATTACACAACCCATGTACCACTTTGAAATTGAAAAGTTTGAGAACCACTGATCTATAACTGCAGGGTAAAGAAAAGCAATATCGGCAGTCTGGTATATGGTAGGCTACTGTATAGAGAAAATGACCAGGAATAAGATGACATTCCTGATATCTGTCTCATATAATACTACTGTATCTATAATTAGTGATTGATTGACCAATCTTATACCATGCAGGTCATTCCTCTCTGTCCGTCATATCTCTATACCGGACTGTTTTGACTCTTTCTCTGTACATATATCTTTCTGTTTTCTCTCTCTCTCTCTCTCTCTCTCCCCCCCCCCCCCCCCCCCACATAATTCACACATGCAGTCCACAGCTGCACACATGGGACTCATAATTCCCCACGGGACGTGCGTGTGTGCGTGCGTGCGTGCGTGTGTGCGACTGTGCGTGCATGGGCAGTCTTATGCGTCTGTTCCGAGAGTGGGAGTATGAGAGCAATCAGTCATACTGTGCTATGTTTATGACAAAGGATTAAAATTATATTATTCACATCCTTTAATAAAAAAATAATAAAGTGTACATTATAGATAAATCTGCTATATTTCCTCTGGAACCTCCAGACAAACTCTGGTCTGTCTGGGTGTCAGAGAGCAGTGGAGGAGCCAGACAGACAGACGGACAGACAGACAGACAGCACACACATGGCCATTGGAAATGATGCAGGGATATCAAAGGGGAATTCAAACTAAACTGCATTCTCTGGCTCCATCTTAAGAGCATGTTGGCTCTCTTTGTCCCATCCAGCTGTTGTGTGTTAGCAGAGCTGTGTGTGTGTGTGTGTGTGTGTGTGTGTGTGTGTGTTTCACTGCAAAACCCTCGCTGTCAGTTGAACTCGCAACAAGGAGCACTTCTTCACCCATGTTCAACCATAATTATATCTTCATAGAAATGGTCCTCAGGTGTTCTATAACCCATTCTGAACGGGAATCCATTTTGGTGTTAGCATCATGTTGTGCTTTAGCTATTGAAAAATAGCAGATCTACAAGCCACCGAGTGGCGCTCTACGAGCTTGTAGGTCTGCTATTTTTGAAAAATCGAAGAATGACTGACATTTTTTTAATCTGATCTCAGGTCAGAATGGGTTAATCAGACCAGTGTGTGTCCAGTGGAAACCTCGTATGAATCTGATCTCAGGTCAGAATGGGATAATAGTGCTGACCTGCTCCAAGTGCCTGCAATGGAAACATATGGTAGAGCAGCAGTTCTTGTGTGTCCATGGCCAAATACATATCATTTTGGCGGTCCTTGTGGCACGAAAAAAAAGATTTGAGAACCCCTTTTTTATTGACGCAAGAACACAGGCTTCTATTTCAGAACGCTAACTTTTCCAGGAAGAGAAAGAAGAAGAAAGTATAGTTTATCGTCTCTGTCGGATGGAAACCTCATATCTCCCAAACTGTTAACTTTTCAGGATTCAAATTTAAAAAAAAACCCATCCAAGGCATCCAGATTGACGAGCTGGAGCTTTACAGATCTGCTCCCTTTGATGCGTTCCTCTGACGCTGTAGTTGTGTAGTATATGATCAAGTAAGGGCACGCCGCTAATTTGCGAACAAAAAAAAAAAAACAAACAACAAAACTGAAAGTTTAAATATGGAGTTGGGAGGTTTTATGCCCTGACACGGCAACGTTCTATTAGCCTGGCGTCTCCCATCGGTGAGGTCATTTTCTTTACTATGTAAAACTCACAAGAATTCCAGTCCCAATTCCTCAGCGTCTCTGTGGGACGTCATGGCATGGATGACTGCATGTGTGCGAGGCGGTGATATCACTCTGCTGGTACCTTGTGCCTGCTGGCATTTGGCACTGGTGCGTGTGTGTCTCTGTGTGTGTGTGTGTGTGTGTGTGCGTGTGCGTGTGCGTGCGTATTATGCCAGCCAGCTGGGAGATGCTTTTGGCAGTTTCGATCATATTGTGAAAGAGGGGCATTGATGCGCGAGTTTAAAATAAACCTGCAGACAGATGCACTGTAAGCACACACACACACACGCGTGCGCACACACACACACACACACACACACACACACACACACACACACACACACACACACACACACACACACACACACACACACACACAGAGAGAGAGCACACATGCACACACCCTACACAAACAGAGAAGTTTGCCAGACCGCAGATTATTACAGTTAAACACATGAAACATGGTCCCTATTCTCAGACGAACATTAGGTGAAAATAGATATTTCATTAAAACAAATCAATACAGTGCCTGCTTTTTTTTTGCAGGGCAGGCACTGTATTTCTTTTGCTTGTAGATTGGCTTGTAGATTCTCAGTGAAGAGCTTTGGTATTTAAGTATTGACCCCTGCATGGTCCCTGCCTCCTGGGCAACTCCGGGTTATTTTTCAGTAGTACAGTATAGTACAGTACAGTACAGTTGAGAATGACAGAAAACGGGGCGAGAGACCAGGGAGTGACACGCAGCAACAGTCATCAGGCTCGGGGAATCGAACCTGCGAGCCAGGGGTGCACATAACAGGTGCACACGTGTTTTGCTCTGGTGTCAAACAAATGGCTATCCATACGTCCTGCAAGTAGACTTAGAAATAAAACTCGTGTTGACTAATCATTAGTACAAGTGGCCCTTATTTTGAAGAGGAAGATGCCGTCAGTCCGTTTGTAAGTTATAGCCAAGCTGCCATGACAGTTGTGGAAGTTGTTACGATGCGGCTGCCATTCCGAGCACTATAAGTCTCTCTAAATAAACAAGAACACACATGGAACCTCTGCGGCTAATTTCATCTGTCTCATGCTGGCTAAAGTATCGTTGTGGTAGAGTGGAGACGTCTGCCCGCAGTGCGCACTGCGCACCAAGCAACATTTCCAGGTGCTCCTCTGTCTCTGAGAACTAGATAGAATAGAACAATAGACAAGACCGCAGTGATCACTTAGGAATCAGTACGATTGTTTTCGACGAGTATATGGGCATGGATGCTCTCAGTGGCGGAAACTCCGTGGGTTCAGAGGCGCGATTGAACCCCCTGGCATTTTGGCAAAGGCGCGACTGAAAGCAGTAAATTATGCACCCACTGACTGTCCACTGAAATTTCCCCTCCCCAGTGGTCATGTTGTCATACACGTAGTCACATACCTTTACGAGGGGTTACAAGATAGGTGTTGGGCCGCCGCCCATGCCGCATTCAAATGCTAATAAGGTGGCTTTTGTTCTGCTTAGAGTACAAATGTCGGATAAAGTACCAACCGAAAAAACAAAACTCGTTTTCCACCGCTGGGGGGGGGGGCGTGGCTGCTTGAACCCCCTGCCGTTATAAGAACTTTCCGCCACTGGATGCTCTGCCGACGTCACTGATAAAAAAAAACCTGACAGGATTAAGGTTGGCGAACATGCGTTAATATTAGGACCGCGCTGCGACATGCTTGCGTTTAAGTTTAGGGGAGGGTATGAGACTTTGAGGAGGCTTGTCATTTTCAGTATAGGCTCTCAGCATGTCAGCTCACAACCTTATAGGGTTTACTAAGTGGTCTAGTTGTGTGTATACCCGTCCCGGGTCTTTCCCATTCTGTTAGACTGGACCTCGCATTGATGATCTGTCCTGTCTTCCAAAAAGACAATCACAGCTTCCCCATCCCCTCCTGAGTTGTAGAATGGTGGTTGGCACATCTGATACGGCTGGCATTTCTTATAGTATAATGCAGGGTTATGTGGGCGAACCAAGGCTAATTGTGTCAGTCAATTATTAAAAATATGTATATTGTAATATGTTCCTATCAATTTCATATCAATATTTGTTAATGAATAAGAAATTATCACCAAAAAACCCCCCCTGCTTCTCAATTAACAGATTATCCTGTATACATGAGCAATATTAAGTTGATTAGAGGTTCTAAACTTCGGTTTTCGGGTTAATTGCCTTGCTAGCTCTAATTAGCAGCGTCTAAGCAGCCACCACACGGTCTGTGAGCTCAATCGCTGACTTAATAAGCTCATTAACCCTCCGGTGACAGAGCCCCCCCCCCCCCCCCTTTCACAGGGGGGAACTTGTTTACGACTCAGCTGTGTAGACTGACTGAACACGCATAACGAGTCATCTGAATATCGAATCTACCAGCTTGTGGGTCGGAATGTTAAACACTAAACGTGTGTGTGTGTGTGTGTGTGTGTGTGTGTGTGTGTGTGTGTTGCGTCGGACAGAGACCGCTCTTGAGCGAGTGAATGCCGTTTTGAAATGTCGGTCAAATTGTTGCCTTTTGGAAACGGGCCTGTTTGTGGGAGATGCATGTGACTCTGATGTGTGCATCGATAGTTGGATGAAAAGTGATGGACTCGTAATGTTTTGAGTGGTGCAACCACTTACCACTTACGGAGCATGTGTGTGTGGCTGGGTTTGCTTTGCTTTGTGTTGCTTACCGTGAATGAGAGCGTGCGTTCAGGTAAACCGTTAAAACCTGTTGTTGTTATGCAAAGTAGTAGCCAATAGCCATTTGATTTGGGCACGGTACTTGACACGGTGTGAAACTAGGGGGAGGGGGACGCGCGCCCACCCAACCAGTACATAGATCACTGTGTATACTTTGGTGCGTCCTAAAAAGGCTGGTCACTACTCTGGTGAGGCAAGGTTAGGTGCATCTTCTCTTGAATCTAGGGGGGGGGGGGACGCGTTCTGTAGCGCAAACGCGCGTGCACCATTCCGTTCAGTGTACCTGCGCGGCATGCTGGCTGGCTCCATTAAAATGGCCTCAAATCTGCGTTCTATCACTCTTGTTTCTCCCTCCCTCCCTCCGTCCAGCTCTCCTCTACCTGGGTGGGATGGAGGGTGACTCTTGTATACTGTACAGACCTCACACTGTAGCTGTAAAGTTCAGCCAACTTTCTGGCTGCACAGCCCCAGATCCACTGGGCTCCAGCTATGGATGTCTTGGGGGGGGGTTGCACTCCAGGCTGTTTCATACAATATTACAATGCTGTAATTCATTGTGGCATGCTGTTGGAACACACACGACTAGTCATTATGATTTTATTGTATTATTACCACAGTAGGAATCGTGTTTTGTTTTTTTTTCCTCTCCCTCCTGCCGTGTCTGTCTGTCTGTCCATAATTAAAAATATATATTTTTAATTATTATTATTATTATTATTTTACTTGCATGTTAGACAGCCTACAGCCTAGGATCCGAAGTGTGTAGATAATGGCATTTTTCCTTTTACCATTTTTCAAAAAATAAATAAAAATAAAAAATAGTGAAAATAAAACAAGCTCACATGTCGCGATGCGAAATCACAGAAGTACCACATACCTGGAATATGGAGGTGGGGGCAGGTTGATGGCTAAGGTCAGATGTATTGTGCTCGATGCTGAGTGGACAGCGTGTCGAATCAGCGGTGGACAAAGTATTTACACTCAAGTAAACGCTCAAGTACTCAAAAGTACAAATTCTGAAGTACATTTCCCTTTTTAACATCAATGCTTTGCTGTATTGGAAAGGAATTCAGAACCGACACCACCAGTAAAACGTGTGTGTGCGTGTGCGTGCATGCGTTCAGCATGGACCCTTCTTTCCGCTGTTCAGGTTTTGACAAGTCCGTTTTCAAAGAAAAGGAAAGAGTGCATTCTTCTGTTTTCTCTCTCTCCTCTCCTCCTCCTGTGTGTGTGTCTGGCATGATGCCGGTGGCGCCCAACAGGACAAAAGACTACAAACACCTCTTTAGCTGCGTTTTAAAACGGAGGGGCGGCGGGTTCGACACGCACGGGCACAGCCGCCCGTCTTTCAGGGCCTTTTGCCTCTGGAATGAAGGAATATCCCCCCCCCCCCCACCCCCCCGCCTCCTCCCCATTGCACTGCAGGCACAGGAGTTAGCTTAGCAGGGTGCACACAGAGGTGGCCGATGGGAAACAGGAAACGGCAGTGTGTGTGTGTGTGTGTGTGTGTGTGTAATAAGCGGGCTCCCACAGGGAGCGACAGCATGATGTCATGAAAGACGACGACCATTAATGGACACAGACACACACACAGGGGTTTCCTGTCAAGCCCCCCGCCGCCCTCGACCCGGCTGTAACCCAAAGAAGAGTGTGTATACGACCGTTATGGTCCATTTGGTTCCATTTGTACGCCAGCGTGAGTTAAATGGACACTGACGCTTTTTTTTCCTTTTTTCTTTTTACGGTGCACAGTTTACAGCAGTGGTTAGTGAAAAATCATAGATGTTTTTTAATTCGTGAAAATATTTTCCATTTTTTGGGGAGAATGTTTTTTGTAAGTGTAACAGTAGTAAAACGTTTTTGGCTCATGGGGACCACCGTAAATGCTTTGGCCATGTCTCGCGACCCTCGCCCCGCCCCCCAACCCCACCGCAAATACAAACCGACTGCAAAAATAACTTTAATAATAGAGAAAATATATCCTAAATGAATACTGAAGCCAGATATAACCATTAAGGAAAGTGTGTGCATGCACCATGTACTATATATAAGCTCTTAATTTCCATTTTCCAGCTAAAAAAAACTAAAACAAAATTATTATTTTTTGTTTTTGTTTGTTTTTTACCCCCCCAAAAATACTTTGGCCCAAACATGGGTCCAGACCTAGTGTTGTGGCTTAGTGCTCCCCAGGCTTCTCTTGTCCGGGGTTATGTCCTCTGTTCTGCTGCCCCCCGGGCCCAGGTTCCCAGGACCCCTTGGCCCTTCCTTCCTTCCTTGGATCCTTCCCTGTTTTGTCTCCTCTGTCCTTACAGGAAACATACTTACAGTGTCACACAACAAACCCAGGACTTAGTTTAGTTAATAAAACCTTATTCTATAAACATCTGCATGAGGTGCAGTGGTGGTGATCTTCTTAACTGAGGGGGAGGAGACGGTATTTTCAGTTTGATGTTTGATCATATTTAGTTAGTTTTGTGTGTAGTTTTTACGTTGACATTTTTATTTTAGTCTTCGTCTTTGTCTTGATTTATAGAACCAAAAGATGTGGATGGGCTAGACTCTATACCAAAGCATTCTACTGGTGGGGTTTGAAGAGCCTTTAACTGCTAGTTATTGTTTTCCTTAAGTAGCATATAGTAACTAGTCTCTAGAGACAGAGGGCTGTATTTTGCGTGTCTTACGTACCAGGTCTTATTACTTAACTTAAGACCTGGAGGCGTGGTCAATGCTCTTTGGCCACTCAGAATAGCCAAATGGCATTGATCACTCCTCCAGGTCTTAAGTTAAGTAATAAGACCTGGTATACCTAAGACACACAAGATACAGCCCAGACTGTTCTCTAAAAGGAAAAGAGGGCATTTGTCGAATAATGGTTGGAAATTACCTTGCTGTATACTGTTCCATTGATAAATGTACAGTCTAATGCTGATCTACAAGCTCAAGACGTGCCGCGGTGCGACGCGTTTTGAGCTTGTAGATCGGCTATTTGTGCTACGACAGTAATATGCAATGTGGCCCCTCTGGAGTGAGTGTGGAAATATAGTGGCCCTCGCCATCGTCAAAGTTGCCCACCCCTCATGTAGAAGACAGACAGACTCCACGGTGGATTCCAACTCCCAGACTTTGCGGTAGTGATCCAAATCGATCCTCACCAGTCTGTAACTCTCTGAGAATGTAACTCTCCATTTGCAAACCATAAAGGTGGTCTTTTGGTCCTAAAAAGCATAGTACAGTACATACCAAACTGGGGGGGGGGGGGTTCCTTGGAAAAATAATTACAAAAACAAAAGTTGGAGAAACACTAGGTTAAACTAACATTTCTTTAATTCATTGAGCTAAATAACAGTAGTGGGTCGCACACACCAAGACTGCAGTTCAAAAAAAAAGTATTTCATTTTGAACAGGGAACAATGATGAAGGCTGCAGGGTAGTAACGTTTGTCCCCTGTTCAAAATGAAATACTTTTTTTGAACTGCAGTCTTGGTGTGTGCGACCCACTACCGTTTATTTATTTGATATATGTTTTGAACGGGTAACGCAGCTAAAGTCGGAGCGCCGTGGTCACACGAAGAGTAATTTATCCATTGAGATAAAATCCAGAAACGCAGCTTTAGTGCAACTGTGACCCGGTCTTTGATCCTGAGCCACGTCGTAACCACGGCAAACTCGACCTCCTGACCTGGACCGAACGTGACCTACGATGGTCAGTCAACTGGCAGTCGGGGTCATCAGCTCAGCTGGGAGTTTGGTACGCTGACTCACCCCGCCACCAGGGGGGCTGGGGGTGATGTTTGACCTCTCACACGCTCCCCCAAATCCCCACACTGGGATGTCTGCCGTGCCAGAGATAGTTGTCCTTCTGATGACAGAGCTGCTAGCTGCCTTCTATTTGTGTTGAAGCTTTCTCTACCAGCTGATCTGAGATCAGATGACCAGCGCCCTGGCACGCACTGACTGCACCGTGACCTAGGCTACATATCAGTCGGTATCCTTTCAGTGAAGTAATGCCCTACTTCAGGGCTGGACTGAGACAGCATTTCGGTCCTGACTTTTCCGCGGAATTTGGCCCAGACTTGGCCAACCACAACCAGCGTGCAGACTTTTATAACGACACCACCCGGCCCACTAGGGGTCTGCCCACCGGACCAGTCCAGGCCTGCCTACTTGATCATTAGCCTGGCATCCATACCATTCTCAGGTTTCTGATCCGGTCTGGGCGACCGGAACCTCCGGTGCCGTACACCACCAAAATGATTCCCCTATAGTTTAAAATTGCTATAATCGTTTTTGTTTATTTTGGTATAATAATCGTTTGCTATAGGTCCATCCTTTATTCTAACTCGTAGCGCAACTATAGCGAGATTAAACTCATTGATTCGCATTATGTGGGGAACAAAAACAATGTGATGCCAATGTGGGTTTTTGTCTTCTTCTAAACCGGATCACACAGCTAAGTTTAGAATGGATTCCAGCTGACGCGAGGTTACTTGATCACATATGCTACAGCGTTGTAGCAGACGAAAATAATGGTCAATCTAAATCACCGGGTCTCAAAGTGGGGTCCAGCTGCATTAGTTAACATATAGTATCACGGTCATTTGAACCAGTTTAACCATTCATACGTTGGCTATTCAAAAATCGATAATTTGGATAATTGTTTATGAATCTTCTCTTCTGGGGCTCCCTGCTACAGACGGGGTGGGGGGGGGGGGGGGGGTCCACGGCCAACATAGATATTAATTTGCGGGTCCTTTAAATGAAAAGGTCTACCTTATAAGAATCAACGTGGGTCAGGCGAGGATATGGGTTATGAATGATTTGTTGTTTTTCTTGAGTTGCAGAGACAGTCTATTCTGGGCTCTGGTGGTAGACGGGCAGAGAGTTTCATCATTCTCTGGCTCCAACCTCTCCCTGTACTTATTCTTCAGGTGTGTCAGTCAGTGAGTGACACGGGGGGGAAATACATGTACTGCAGTTGCAACACCCCATTGCTTTCACTGTATATAAGCTCTGGGAATTCGGGCCTGGAAACCCATCCAGAACCTTACAAGGGACTGTGTTCCTCGCCGACAGAGATTGTGTGGATTTTAACCTCTGGGCTACCGTTCGCGGAAAAAAACAGATTATTGCTAAAAAATACAAACCTCCCGTTCACGGAATTAACGGAATGTCAATCAATGTCAGTTATCGGGGGTTCAACGGAGCAACAATTAGCATTTCTTCGCTAATACCGCTAATGTTGGATGTAATTTACCAAAAAACGGACGAAATCCAAGTGATCGTGCACGCGCGCCGTCTCTATGTGCGTTGCTGTAAAAAATATTATATTTTGGGATGTTTTGGGGTTGATTTGAGGTTAATTTGACTTAGTTGTGAAAAATATAGCATTAGCTTAGCATTCCGGACTAGCCAAGCTAGTGACTAGGGTCAAAATACTACCGGATGTTGTCGATCGTTGAACCGGAAGTGACTTAGGCAGATTCGTCTATTTCGGCCAGAATCAGCATAATGGTGCGTTCCCGCCATCTGGTGGCAATTCCAGAGAATACACTAGCAATGTCAAAAAAGAAAAAAACATCTGTTCAAACCATCAGATCTTTCTATTAATGTTAAAATGACGAATTGAAAATATGCCAATTTGTTACCCAAACAAAACAATTGGGATTGGTAGTCCAAGGGTTGAGCTGATTCTCTTCTGTAGTGAAGTTTGAAATTGGAATTGGAGCGCAAGCCCCCACTGTCCTCATGTAACACTGACGCTAATCTGTCTCTGTCTGCGGCGCTGCCCCAAACATGTAGTGGTGTTGTTAGTATAGGAACAAACAAACCCAAAGGCACCAGGGAGGAAGTGGACTAAGAAGCCAAACTTTTTGTTTGTTTGTTGATTATATATATATATACTTTGACACAGTAATGGTCTTATCCTTTTTTTTATTTCAGAGGTATTACACGGGTCTTAAAAGGCCCCAAAATTGTCACTTTTATAGATGTCGGGTTTGTTTTTCTGTTGAGGGAGAAAAACAAACAGCTGGTGACCGAACAGAATCGGGTCGAGACCCCAACGGTACAGTATGAGAACCTGCACTGATCAGAGACTCCAGGATCGGCAACGGAACCCAAACGTCTTTCTGCACTCTATTCTATTCTATATGTGTTGAGGACCTCGAGGTCCCGGGCTGGCAGTTGAGGGGCAGCGACCTAATGGCAGGTGTAGGGGTCAAGAAGTGAGACCAGCTCATCTCTTGTTTCTATACTGAGACAGTAATAGAGCGTTGCAGTCCCGCCCCCTATACCAGGGCCCAGGAAATGATTCTCCGTTTCATTTTCCTCATAGACATTTCAAAAAGTATTTATTTAAAGACGTTTACCGCCGCGGACAAAAGCCAACTCTTGTCGTGACGAATCATGACGACAAACTTTTGGGCCGAACAAATAATTAGAAAGAAGAATAAAAGGCAGGTTACAACACTTTTTTGTTTTGTTTTTCTTCTTTGTAATTATTTGTTTGGTCCAAGATAGTTTGCTGTCATGAGTTGTCACGACTCGAGTTGGCTTTGTCCGCGGCGTAACCGTCTTTAAATAAATACCATTTGAAATGTCTATGGGAAAAATGCATTGGGAATCATTTCCTGGGCCTGGCGTCGCCATGACAGACACTCTATAGCAACTACCACATGGTCTCTTAAAAGTAAAGGAGGTCTTGGTGCGTTCTTTTTCATCATTTTTCATCTACAGTACAAATGTCTCTTTGCCAACAATAGGTCACGTTGTGACGCGTTGTTGAGCTTGTAGATTGGCTATTTTTGGCGAATGTTCCCCCCCAGCATAGAGATGCTGGCGCTCAAGTGGTTAAACGTGAAATGACATACTGGATCTTAGACGGTATGGGTTTCACATATTTTCATGGCCGTAATATGACATAATAAGGTTCTAAAAATGAACAATGTCAGGTGTTCAATGTGTCATACGCCAGTTTACGTTCTTCAGGCTATGGTTTATTTGAAAAGTCAATGACAAAAGTTTTAAACAATTCCGAGGATATGACACGATAAAGTCCCGGGACTTTATTATTTCCATTGTGGTCCTCATAACAAACACATGTCATGACATGACATGTGAAGCCGAGCCATCACGGTGTGTATGTCCTCCCGTACGTGGATACTGTATATCGGGAGTGCGTACGAGCGTGTTGTTACAGCTGGTGGTGTGTTTAAGTAGCCTGAGCCGCTAGCTTCAGTGGAAGGTGTCGTAAAGCTAACAGCGTTTGGCTCTCTGAACCATGTTTTCCTGAGCCAAGAGCATTCCTCACAACGGCTCACTTCAGCTCACACCACTCCCTGCTCAGCTTGCCTCCGCCTCGGTACTGCGTGCGAGTGCGACGTGCGTGTGTGTGTGTGTGTGTGTGTGTGTGTGTGTGTGCGTGTGTGCGTGTGTGCGTGCAGTGTGCGCGGCGTGTCTGTGAGAAGAGAACGTGTAAATATTTTTCAAAGAGTACTAAGTCTATACTGTATAAGCTGCATACGCAAATTCTCCCCAGAGCATGTGGATTCAATTAGGAACACAAGCTTCTATTTACTAGGATTACCAGTCTTTTTTTTGTTTTTTTTCATGAAACACGTCAAAAAAAACAACAAATGTTGACCAGCAATTGTACGACGATGGACAACAAGTCGAAGCACTAAAACTTCAAAGAAAGTGAGAAACCATGAAACTTTATTTTTTTTTTAAATACTAAACACGGTTATCGTTACCGTGCCTTTTCGGATATTTTGCAGTCTTGTGCACTGCAGTAGTTTACCACGACATGTTTCCTATTATAAACAGAGGCTCTGTTCTGCTTGTATGTATGAATGCAACTGTGTCTGTGTGGCTTTGGCATCCATACCACCATGTGTAGCAATGTTCCAGTGTGCCTCCAACTGAGCCGTGTTTGCCAACTGTGTATGTGTGTGTGTGTGTGTGTGTGTGTGTGTGTGTGTGTGTGTGTGTGTGTGTGTGTGTGTGTGTAGAAAGGCAGCATTGTGTCAGATCCCCTGCTGAGCCCCTCCAACCTCCTTGCAACCCCACCTCTATGGGTCCAAAAACCCTCCCAATTCAGAACCATTCAGAACTCTCTCTCTCTCCTTCCACCACCAGACACAACTCCAAAGTCTTCTTGGCTATCATCGCTGTGTCGAGCAGACACCGTATGACTTCAATAAGTTTCAACTTTCCATGTTTTTTTTTCCCGTCATACCGTGTCACACGAAAGTATACAGCACAAATAGCCAATCTGCGAGCTTGCGACCCTTTGCGATGCAGCACGTTGCTCCCTTATGGATCTGCTATTTTGGAACAGCGCGAAGTGAAAGTTAAGTGTGTCTGTGTTTTATAAATAATAATAATAGAACTACATCTGATCCGCTGGAACGCAGGTTATCTTCTTCCATTTCTTGACAGCTATACGAGTTCTTCTGGACTTACGAAGTTTCCGCCCCGACAGCGACGATATGTAGACTAAAGGTCCGTACAGACTAGACGCGTTTCTTTCGGGGGAAAACGGCAAAGAAACACCGCTAAAAAGAAAAAAGAAAAAACAACGCAGCAGTATGCAGTCCAGGGACCTTTACTCTGGCCCAAAGCCATCCCAGGCCCCCTGCCTGCACCTCAATTCCCCCCACCCCCCAACACACACGCACACACACACACACACACACACAGTGTAGAGTGTACAGTGGTTTTCGGAGGAGCGGGGAAGGTCTGAATAGCTACTGTGTGAGGGCAGGAACCGGCACATAAATGCCTCGGTCTGAGCCAACTTCCTTTGACAAACAGCGACTATAACTGCGCCAGCCAAGGTTTGAACAGGTCTACAAGAAAGTGCAAGAGTAAGGGGCTGTGTGCTCCACATTATCGAATACATGGGGAGGCGTTCTGCTGATGAGGCCCCATTTTCACCCCCGTGTCAGTCACGTCACGTGCATCGCATCGGCAAGGCACGGCGTGTCGGCGTTGCTTGTAGTTGTTTTTAGCTATAATGTCCCCCCCCCCCAAACAGGGATAGCTGAGGTCCAAGGGGTTAAATGTCAATTCTACCACAGGTCGTTTCGAGGAAGCAATCTGATTGGTTGAAACAGCCTTCTATAGCCGTGGGTTAAACCGGCACCGTTCAACACCTAATCAAAACAAAGAATGCAGCTGCTCTGTTCTCCCAGAGCGCTAGCAAACTCGGTGGCTATAGGCTGGCTAGTTTCTTGGGACATTTGTGGTCGTACTAGTGACTATACATCTGTCATAAAGAAAATCTATTCTTTCAGCGATTGTCTTAGTTTTAAGGGTAACTGTGGTAGAATTGCAATATTACATGAGAGGGTGTGGGTTAACGTGATCATTGCCACTTCAGTGATGCTCGTCTCGTTCCTGACCGCATCCCTGTCGTGGCAATAATCACATTAACCCACACCCTCTCGTGTAATATAGTATAAAGTTATTTTCAATCTGTCCTATAATGGAGACGAATGAATTCTCATTTCATTGTGACATACTGTGTCTGTACCTGTAATGTAAGATTGACGTATTTACGTACCGTATATATGACATATAATATATATCCTCTAATTCAGGGGTGATTTATATAGGGGTGCCGTGGATGAAAAGGTTATTTGCAGGGGGTGCCCTGAGCCAAAACAAAGGGAGCCAAAACATAGGAATCGAAAGGTTCCCGGTTCAATCCCCCCCTCCCCACCCCCACCCGGCTACCCCTGGGCTATAGTGTCAAAGTATAAAGCCTTGAGCAAGACAATGAGCCGCTGACCGCATGGGTTCCTCTGCCATGCATGTGTGAATGGGGGAACGGAAGACATGTCCGTTGTAAGGCACTGTATATAAATGCACCCATTTAGCATTTATTATACCTGCCTCCCCATGCATGCTCGCCTCCTGGTTCTTTCTTGCCCCTCAATTCTCTCTCCTTTTAGTCTCTGTATTCTCTCTCTCTCTCTCATCACTATCTCTGCCTCATATTGTCTACTAGTGCTTTCTTTCAGCTGTCTTTCCGGTGTGTGTCTGCTCTCTATCTCTCCACGTTCACAGCCTTCACTCTTCATTATGTCTGCGTTCAGTTCTATCTCAGCCTTCAGCCTCACCCTTTTAATCTCTCCTCCTTCTTCTTCTTCTCCTTCTCCTCCTCCTCCTTCTCCTTCTCCTCCTCCTCCTCCTTCTCCTTCTCCTCCTCCTTCTCCTTCTCCTTCTCCTCCTCCTTCTCCTTCTCCTTCTCCTTCTCCTTCTCCTTCTCCTTCTCCTTCTCCTTCTCCTCCTCCTTCTCCTTCTCCTTCTCCTCCTCCTTCTCCTTCTCCTCCTCCTTCTCCTTCTCCTTCTCCTTCTCCTCCTCCTCCTCCTTCTCCTTCTCCTTCTCCTTCTCCTCCTCCTTCTCCTTCTCCTTCTCCTTCTCCTTCTCCTTCTCCTTCTCCTTCTCCTTCTCCTCCTCCTCCTCCTCCTTCTCCTTCTCCTCCTCCTTCTCCTTCTCCTTCTCCTTCTCCTCCTCCTCCTCCTCCTTCTCCTTCTCCTCCTCCTTCTCCTTCTCCTTCTCCTTCTCCTCCTCCTTCTCCTTCTCCTTCTCCTTCTCCTCCTCCTCCTTCTCCTTCTCCTTCTCCTTCTCCTTCTCCTTTTTCTTCTTCTTCGTTCTTTCCACTCAATAGCTGATTGGTTCTCAAAGTGTGGTTCGGGGACTCTCGGGAGGGGGTACCAAGCGGTCCCTCTCCCCAGCAAAGCGTGGCAGCTTTTTTAACCACTTTATCCATCCGCTGGCTATTCAGAAATCGCACTTGTGTGACGTGAGGGGCACAGGATGGATTTATGTTGGCCATATGACGTCTTCATGTCATTATTTAGTGCCCATAATCCATAGACTTGGCTGGCAAACGATTTACGTCATAAGT
>NC_137867.1:10335279-10337779 GCF_963924005.1 Protomyctophum bolini | reverse complement strand
CAAATGTGCCCTAGCTGTGGCAATTTGTGATTACGAAGCCGAAAAGGCAAACGGAAGTACAAGTTGTAACAAAGTTCCAATGCGGAAAAGAAAACACAATTAAATTGTTAATCACAATTATTTGTGTGACAGTTAGTCGTTAGTTGTGTGTGTGTGTGTGTGTGTGTGTGTGTGTGTGTGTGTGTGTGTGTGTGTGTGTGTGTGTGTGTGTGTGTGTGTGTGTGTGTGCGCGCGTGCATGCGTGCGTGTCTGTCTGGCTGCCTGCACAAAGCCCTAATCAGATTAACTGTTGGGTATTTACAGCTCAGAGTGTCTGGGTTATCTAGTTTCTGCTGCTCATTACATAAGATGTAAACATTGTCGTAATTGTATGTACGCACACATGCATGTGTACATACAGTATACACTGTGCAATGCACACACACACACACACACACACACACAGACACAATTGTTTGAAGTCAGCCAATCGATAATCTTTCTTCCCTTGAGACCCACATCAAGCTCGTCGGTGGCGCGCTACGAGCTTGTAGGTCTGCTGTTTTTGAAAAATCGAAAGAACCGCACTGACACGGAAACATAGCTTTTTCGGGAAAACTGTCAGGATGTAGAAGACATTTTTAGAATCTGATCTCGGGTCAGAAGAATGGGTTTAAAACATCGAGGTTCGCGGCTTTGCAGAAATGCACTGCATGCCGGCAAGCGTTTCTATATACTCTGCCACTGCAGGGTTGCTGCAATGCCCTCTGGGATATACAGCTGAGCAGTTCATCTCTCTCTCTCTCTCTCTCTCTCTCTCTCTCTCTCTCTCTCTCTCTGGCCTCTCTGAGAGAGGCTCTCTCTTTTCCTTGCCGGTCCAGGAGATTGAACCGGTCAAACCATGCAGTATAGTGTGATGTTACAATAGAGCCCAGAGACTGTCTCTCTCTCTCTCTCTCTCTCTCTCTCTCTCTCTCTCTATCTATCTCTCTGATGTGTATCTCATTCCACAGCTGATCTATAACCTATAATCAATCGGCGTGAAGCACGCGTCTCTTTATTTCACTGGCAATGTTTTTTGTTTTTTAAACGTCAAAAAGTTCCCTAATACGGATGCAGTACTTTTATATCTCTCTCTCTTGTTTTCAACAGCCCACCCTGTCTATATCTCTCTTCTATTCTGTCTTCCTATTCCCCCTCTACCACCCCCCCTCCCCCCCCCCTCTCTCCCCCGACACGGTCGAGGCAGATGGCCGCCCACCCTATAGAGGCGGGTTCTGCCTGACGATTCTTCCTAAAGGGGTAGTTTTTCGTTATGCCATTGTCGCAATATTGCTTGCTCTGGGTGGATCTTTTGTTGGTTGTGTAAAGTGTCCAAGTTGAGACAACTTGTTGTGATCTGACACTTTTAATACAATTGAATTGAATTGATGTACAGTAGTTGTTGTTGGCGGTCGCTCCCGTTGACCCAGCGGACTCTTGTTTAACCCATTTTGGGTGGGAACCCGTTTTGGTGTTAGCATTATGTTATCCTTCAGCTATTGAAAAATAGCAGATCTACAAGCTCATAGCGCGCCACCGAGTGGCGCGCTACGAGCTTGTAGGTCTGCTATTTTTGAAGAATCGTGAAAAGTGACATGGAAGTGTTTGAGAACGACTGAACATATAGAAAAACATCGCTTTTTCAAGAAAACAGTCGGGATCTAGAGGACATTTGTAGGGTTAATCCCTGCATGCACAATTAATTAATTTGTACCATGTTGCAGAGTTTCGAGTTTCCTGTACTTGGGTCCTAACGCCTGCAGACCGTGACAAATGTGACCGTTGTTGTAAGCTTGTAGATCTGTTCCTTTTGGCAAGAAACATTGCGATTGGGACCATATCGTTGCTGTCGAGCAGAAACATCTTATCTCCATATACTGTTTCTGTTGGGGTCAATTAACGCCCTATATATACTTGATCATAATACTGCAGCTCCACAGTATTGGAGCTAACCGAATGCGTTTTTGAGCCTGTAGATCTATGCTATATACTTCAGCTGTGTTTGAATTGGAACAGTTTTGGACATATGAGGTTTCCACCCCCGACAGAGACCATATATATTAGGTTTAAGAGAGGGGAAGCGTTATGCTTTTCTATTGATAATTGTTCCTGTCAGTCAAATAACTGACTCAGGTTACCCAAGCAGCTGCTGGCATATTATGTGACTATATCAAGAACGAGCAAATCGTTTATTATTTCCATCTTCCATTATTATAGGATACATATATTATAGATTCTAACGGGTATAGGCTGCATTGGATTTAATTTAATTCATGAACATCACTATCAAAACGGTTATAATTATGCAATGTTTAAATCCTCCTGTCTGAATTATTTTCCAGTGCAATGATGATGCGTTTCTGGATGAGTGCGTTCAATGCAAGGAGAAAGATTATGATATTTGGGTTGGGTTCACTTACCAAAAAGCTATTTATGAGTACGAGTTTATGAGTTATTCCACAATCCTTTAGTGACTGCG
>NC_137867.1:10320279-10332779 GCF_963924005.1 Protomyctophum bolini | reverse complement strand
ATTGGCGCCTGGTGGTCATATCGTCCCACGGTTCCGAGCGAACGCGCATATAGTTCTACAACTATAGAAGGTCCCAGAGAGAAGTTCTAAATGAACACGATATGGCGTGACAGCCTGGGTTTTTTTTAATGGGCGGGTTCTTGTGTAGTTTGACTGGTGGCAGCCCCCTCTCTCTCTCACTGTCGACTTCTGCAACAGCGGAAACTCTATATCCGCAAGGCACGCTGATTAACTGGAAATCATCAGCTATGTGACATTATACTCTCCCGTTACTCTCTGTTTAAGTAAACGCAAGGGAGCTTCGTCCTCCTGTGTGTGTGTGTGTGTGTGTGTGTGTGTGTGTGTGTGTGGGTCTGTTTGCGCACAGTATAGTTCACCCCCAAAATGTGTTATTTTCTTTTTACTATTAGTTATTATTTTTATTCTCTAATTACACACCCCATGAAGCCTTGAATTCACGGAGGTTTCTGTCACCGTCCTGAGCCGATGATTTGATGACCGGCGACGGAGTCTCAAAGTGTCCTAAATACGGAGTCTCCGAATATTGACTCGTTATTGATTAACGATTCATTGGCTTAGGAATGCCAGACTTGGCCATGAAGTCAAGGCAGGCTTCATGGCATGGGGTGTGTGATTGATAGAAAATAAATCTTTTTTTTGGGGGGGTGAACTACTGTGCACACAGACTCTCTCTCACACACACACACACACAAAACGAACAAGTTGCATCCCAAGACTATAGAAAGGTGCGCGACTGCGCGTCTGTCACACTGCCACAGAAAATAACTAATTTAGAACACTGGTCGTACTGCTATAGTCCTGCTACTGCTATAAGCTAGCTAGCTGCTTAAACCGTATATATATATATATGGGAAGAGGAAGACAGTCAGCAGCTTGTTGTGTCCACGCACTGGCCGTGGAATCCTCTGCCCTCCGCCTTGTGATCAATAAACTGCATAAATTACTGCATGCAGAGGAGCTCTCTGTCCGTCCTGATATGTCTGTCTGTCTGTCTGTCTGTCTGTCTGTCTGTCTGTCTGTCTGTCTGTCTGTCTGTCTAGGAGGTTCCAGGAGGTCCTCAGCTTTATGTTTTAACCCATTGTGACCTGAGATCAGATTAAAAAAAAAAGTCTTCTACATCCTGACAGTCTTCTGAGAAAGCTATGTTTCCTATGTCGGTGGATTTTTGAAAAATAGCAGACCTATACAAGCTCGTGGCGCGCTATGAGCTTGTAGATCTGCTATTTTTCAATAGCTATAAAGCATAACATGAGACGATATTACACCAAAAGGGGTTCCCGCCCCAAAATGGGTTCAATACAGCTTCACAATCATTTTAACCACTTCATCCACGATTAATATATACGTTGGCTATCCAGAAATCCTGCAGAGATCTGCAAGCTCGGCACAAAGTGCATTGAGCATTTTTTGGGGGAAAATGACGAGTCATTTAAGACACAAAGCCTCTCTTCTAGGGGGTACCGTACCGTACCGTACCGTACCGTACCGTACCGTACCGTACCGTACCGTACCGTACCTGGCACAAAACCTTTGTGCCAGACGGGGGTCCGCAGCTAAAGGCAACCTATAGTCTGGTCTTCTTTCTTTGGCTGTACAGCCTGTATCTCTCCCACTCTTTTCATTCCCCTTAGCTAATTGCTGTGTCCTCTGCAGTCACGTGTGTGTGTGTGTGTGTGTGTGTGTGTGTGTGTGTGTTTGCATTACTTGTGAGGACTGTGTGTGTGTGTGCATGCGCGCGTGTGTGCGCGCGCGCGTGTGTGTGCGAGCGCGTGCGTGTGTGTGTCCGCAGCGGTAGAGGTCAGGCTGCTCGGTGGATGCATTCAGTTTGCTGTGCTCTGCTCCCCAGAGGAGGAGTGTGTTGGTGAGAGAGGGAGAGAGGGGGGGGGGGGCAGGGATGAGAAGCCATTAATGTGTGTGCATCACAGCATGGCAGTGTGTGTGTGTGTGTGTGTGCGTGTGTGTGTGTGTGTGTGTGTGTGTGTGTGTGTGCGTGTCTCTTTGAACTATAGTGTCCAAAGAATACTGTGAAAATGTAGTCTCTCATACCCAGATGTATTTCTGTGGTAAAGATGCCAGCAATCCATGCATTTCGATGGTATCGCACTTGGCATCTTTTTGGCACGCTTTGGGCTTTTGCCATTCTCCCTCTGCCAACCCGAGGAGAGCCCTGAACTGAAGCTCATGCTTCAGGGGGGGGGGGGGGGGGGGGGGACCAGGATTATGGGCGAGAGAGATGCCGGTAATCCTTGTCTATCTCTGGTATAAAGATGCCAGTAATCCATGTATTTCTATGGCATCGCGCTTGGCATCTTTTTGACGCTTTCATGGTAGTACCTTTATCCAAAGCCTTACAATGTGCATTATTGTTTTATCTTTGTTTATATGAGAGAGAGAGAGAGAGAGAGAGAGAGAGAGAGAGATGAACAGACATGCAGACAAGGAGGATGGATGGACTTCAGACAGACACATAGACAGCTACTATAGTAACGACTTGACAAGAATGGACTGATTAATACTGATGGAGATGAGAGCGGAGACAGACAGACAGACAGTCTGTCAGCATTGGGTGACAGACATGCCTGAAGGCTGTTGTAGCACAGCCAGGTGTGCGTGTGCGTGCTGTAACGGTTTGTTATGGATCATGGATCCGGGGGTGCCAGCCATGCAGGCAGTTGTATCCTGACAAAATGTTAGTTCAAGAGGGCAAACCGTCGCATAAGGCTGTGCAGCTTAATGTGGTCCGCACCACACTGCAGTCACTTGTAACACAGTAAACACAGACGCGGTACAGTAGACTGCAGTTAATAAGTTGTACATATTGAAATGTTCCACGCACATAAGTTCACCACATAGTTCAGTTCAGCAATCAGTTCCCATCGTATATCCAGCCCGTGCACAAGCGCGAAACCCCGACCAGTATGTTTCCTCTGACCTGAGCTCAGATTCATACGAGGTTTCCACTGGACACACACTGGTCTGATTAACCCATTCTGACCTCAGATCAGATTGTAAAAATGTCAGTCGTTCTTCGATTTTTCAAAAATAGCAGCAGCAGACCTACAAGCTCGTAGCGCGCCACTCGGTGGCGCGCTATGAGCTTTAGATCAATAGCTAAAGCATAACATGATGCCAACACCAAAAGGGGTTCCCGTTCAGAATGGGTTAAATCCCCACTGTTCCAAGGTGCCCGATCTGAACAATCATCCAACAGTATAAAAAGCCTCTGTATACTTCTGGTGATGCTTCATTTTATGCTTCTCGGGAGGTTAAGGACATCTGGTGCCGCTGATGTGTGTGACTGACTCACAGGTTGTGTGCAGAGTGTCCTCCTTCTTGGTTCTTGCATTGCAGTGATTTGTGTTTGTTAGAGAGACTCTGCTCCGGATCATTGGACTGGTCCCCCTCTCTCAGTATAGCAGTCCATTGGGTTTCTCTCACAAGTACAGTGAATGCAAGCAGATGCGCAGCCTACACACACACAACACACACACACTTTCCCTCGCTCACTCACTGAGGCATGCTGCTCAAAATCTCTGCCAGCCGCATACTCCTCTCGTATACGGTCCATTGTTGTGTGTAAGGTTAGTATTCGAGACAGTGTGGATTGACTGAGTGTGAAATATAGGAGAGAGAAAATGACCCCAGGTAAGGTGGGAGGAGGGAGAGAGAGAGAGAGAGAGAGAGAGTCTCTCGCTTTGCAAGAAGACTGTGAGTCAGGCTTCAGGAACTCTGCCACTTAAGTACCTGACACCCGCAGGGTCTGCTACTGTTACAATGAGACATGTTTTACAGGGGCACAGTGTGTGTGTGTGTGTGTGTGTGTGTGTGTGATACGCACGCACGCATGCGTATGCTGAGCATAGCACAGCCCTGCTATGAACGCGTCCAGCAAAGTGCCAATGAGCGTTTGACCTTTGGTCTCTGATAGCTATTAAGATGGGGGGGGGACGGGGGGGACAACATTCGTTCTGGACCGTAAAAAATAAAAATAAAAAGCGACGCTGTCTGTGTGTAACCTGACCACAGTCATGTGTGTGACGTCTGTGTGCATTGTCCGTCTACGCTCCATATGCTGTCTCGACTTTGAATGGCATTATGTTATGCTTTAGCTATTGGAAAATAGCAGATCTACAAGCTCATAGCGCGCCACCGAGCGGCGCGCTACGAGCTTGCAGGTCTGCTATTTTTAGAAGAAAAAAATATAGAAGAACGACTGACACGGAAACGTGCTTTTTTTCCCCAGAAAACTGTCATTGTCAAACAGACATTTTTTTTTTAGAATCTGATCTCGGGTCACAAGACGGGTGTAACCAATCCCTCGACAGAGCGGACCGAGGCAGTGAAGGGAGAACATCTTGTGTATAGCCTGTTTTTTTATAGAATAGCCAAAATAACAAGGTTTAAGTGTTTAAACTGTTGCTCCTCCCCCCCTGGATCCCCGTGAGAACCAGGTGTGCTAACGTGTATACACCACAGTGCGTGTATACGGCGGGCATTTTACAAGCGGTGTAAACGAGTGATGTAAACATGACAGGTCTCCCAGATGTTCACCGGAGTCGGTTACACCACCTAGTACGTACTTGCGCACACACACACACACGGGGCCGAGTGAGCGTCTGCGCGCACGCTGTGCGCATCGATTGCATCCTTTTATACTCTGTCAATCTCAGTCAACCTTTGTCCTCCTGTCCACTCCCTAACACACTCTCTCTCCCTGATCAGAATGTGACCTCTCTCTCTCTCTCTCTCTCTCTCTCTCTCTCTCTCTCTCTCTCTCTCTCTCTCTCTCTCTCTCTCTCTCTCTCTCTCTCTCTCTTCCTTTCTTGTGTGTAACCCGAGCTGGCTGTAAGTGCTGTGTAGTGGCATCGACTGGCGTCTCTCTTTGCGCGGCTATGCGCCGCGGCGTGACACCATTACCGCCGTGTCGTTTATCAGGCCGGTGAATCAAATACGGCCATTACATTTACTATACCCTGTGATGCATGCCTCGGCCCCGGGGGGGGGGGGGGGGGTTCTGCATGCGGACTGACTCCTAAAGCCCTATCTTTAACTCATTTTGACCTGAGATCAGATTCTAAAAAAATAGCAGATATACAAGATCACAGTGCGTTACTTTGTGCCGCACTGCGAGCTTGTATACATCTGCTGTTTTTTTATTTATTTGGGAACTACTGGTGTAGGAGGCATATAGGTCTTTAAAGGGGCATTCACTCATTCTCAACATTTTACTATGTCATTAATATACCTTAGAGCTGTTGTGTGGACATAATAAAAAAAGTGGTTAACATGGTGAAGTACATCTTGATGACATCATCAAGATGTGATTCAACATGTTAATGATTTTTTTCAGACCTCCTCAGTTCTAGGAAAGACAGAATGGGGGGGGGGGGGGGGGGGTTTATTATGTCCACACAACAGCTCAAAGGTATATTAATGACATAGTAAAATGTTGCAAATGTTGCATTTTGTTGCTTTAATTTTTTTGCAAGCTCACGTACAAACCATGAGTCATCACGGTTGATCCTCACGTGTATACAGCTGACACATGTGCATGTACAGTATGTACAGTATGAACATGTGATGCATCCAGGTGCGGAAAAAGAGAAAGATGTAACGGCGCTAAAAGCAGTAACGGAAGTGATGAATAATCGAGAGAGAGAGAGAGTGTGACGTAGAGCAGTCAGAGTCCCCTCAGCTGAAAGAGAGAGTTTAACCCATTCTGACCTGAGATCAGATTCTAAAAATGTCTTCATCCTGAGAGTTTTCCATTCTGACCTGAGATCAGATTCAAAAAAATGTCTTATACATCCTGACAGTTTTCCATTCTGACCTGAGATCAGATTCTAAAAATGTCTTCTACATCCTGACAGTTTTCCATTCTGACCTGAGATCAGATTCTAAAAAATGTCTTCTACATCCTGACAGTTTTCAAAAACGATTTTTCAAAAATAGCAGACCTCATAGCGCGCCACTCGGTGGCGCGCTATGAGCCTCATGGGGGTCCCTGGCACCAAACGCAAATGGTCCACGATATGAACATGTTTGATATGAACCACTGGTCTAAAAATGAACGCTGGCTTGTTTGAGGGTCAACTCTGTCATCTATCTTGAATAGATCGGTGAGGAATTTCAGGAGGAGTCATTTATTTTTATCCATGTTTTTCTTTTCTCTCTCTGCCCCCCCCGTCACCACTGTCCTTGTCCTGTTATTGAAAATGTCACCATTTTGTCCCTCAGTGTCGTCTGTAAAAAGGAAAGGACGATTCTCTACCTGTCTACCTTCCCCCTTTCCTGCCATCACGTCACCCCTCCCCCAAAGTGTAGCTGAGGTGTGCGTGTGCGCGTGCGTGCGCGTGCGTGCGCGGTGACTGACGTGTCACCCCGACAGCTGCCATTCAACGCGACAACCTACAAACACAGTTTGTTTCCGCGTGTTTGAAGAGAAGGTGTGGTGCCACGCAGGCCTCCGCATATAGACACGTGACCGTACAGAGGCTGTACTGTACATTGTGCTAACGATATAGAGTGCCTTTTTTTGCATTTTTCTACGAGGCGACAGTACTTCATTAGACCACCCTGGAGTCGTCGTGTGTACAGTTATGTGCAACGGCGTATTGACTTTTTTGCATTTAGGGTTTCTTCCTGGAGGCTGAATATAGTGACGCCGCACTATCATGAGATATACAAGATTTCAATTGCTCGAAATGACTAGACTATATAGACTAATTTCCCATCACATATTTTGACCATTGGCTCTATAGCGCGCTTCAAATGGAAATATGTCTGTTCGTCTGCGACATTATAAAAAAGAAAGATAGAAGAGAGGAGATACAAGATTTCTGCCCCCCCCCCCCCCCTCCCCCGACAGCGATGATTTGTACTCTCCTCTTTCCACCCCCCCCCTCCCTTAGCCCTGCCCCCCACCCTCTCTCCCCGACATACAGGAAGGGCTACGTCTAATCAGCTAACGAGGCACAGCTCCGTTTTCTAATAGTTGACGATGGGCCCCATGCCAGGCCAATAGCACTATCTGTGTGCCAACGACCTCACTGATGGAGTTCACTGTGTGTGTGCGTGTGTGTGTGTGTGTGTGTGTGTGTGTGCGCACTCTAGTCTACACACACACACACACACACACACACACACATTCCTGTTTTTTTAATCCATTAATTGCCTCTGGCTGCTCCCAGACAGTCGGTTCTGCCAATTACCCTCATTGGAGTTCCTCCATTACTGTTACCGATTGATGGCGGAAGATACTGGGCCCTATTATCTTGCGCTCCGCCTTACCCCTATATATCCCTAAACGAATTAGCTACATTTTATGTAAAATAGTTCAGCTAGTACTGTTTTTATTTTCAAAATAGTAATATTTTATATTGCGTATAAGGGCCCACTTAGTCCAAACAAAAAGTAACAGTTTTAACCCATTTTGACCTGAGATCAGATTCAAAAAATGTCTTCTACATCCTGACAGTTTTCTGAAAAAGCTATGTTTCTATGTCAGTCGTTTTTTCAAAAATAGCTAAAGCATAGCATAATGCTAACACCGAAAGGGGTTCCCGCCCCAAAATGAGGTTTCCACCAGACAGAGACAAATTGCTGGATGACGTATCCAATGACATTATGAATATGAACTGTATCCACATTTCCCATTCCTGTTTGCAGACCTGTGCGGGTGATTTGAGTTCACTTGTCTTTCTATCTACACCCCGCTAAAATAAAATAAAAGCAACGAGAGAATAACAAGAACAATCATGTCAACACTCCTTTCTGTTAACAATTATAGTCGTCAGTCATTAACGTCTTCTAAACATATAAACGAGCTGACAACGCTGCGTGCGTGCGTGTTCAATTCCAATCCAGATCAGATGGTTCTGTGTCAGCATTTTTTTGCAAGGTCTTTGAATCCCTGAATATGAAATGGATTCAATCCAGCGTGTGTGCTTGTGTGTGTGTGTGTGTGTGTGTGTGTGTGTGTGTGTGTGTGTGTGTGTGTGTGTGTGCTGATATTGTGCTGCTCCATAGCACGTGGGTAGAGGTATAGGGCTGTCACAATGAAAAAGTTGACGATTAATTGTCACACAAACATCTGCTATACGATTATTATTGTGTGTTTTTTTTTTGCATAGAACATTGTAGCGTTACATTTTGTATGGTCTGCCTGACTTTTAGGCTTCGGAATCACACATTGCACACGGCAGACATGTCAAATGAGTTGAATACACAAAGAAATCACTGACACACTAAACCAGCACCATGCTTTATCTAGCATGTGATGTGTCAAACTAGATGGTTTTCATGATGCTGAATCCATTCCAAGCATTAGTTTTGCAACAAATGCAACATATGCAAATTAGCACCCGGCAGTTTCTACATGCTGGGGGACCCATACTAAACATTTCTAACATAAAACCTTGGTGTACTCAACACGTCCCGGTTCCCAATGGGGCTATATGGGCTGGCTACTAGACTATTTCTGTTATTTTAGATTATCATGTAATAATTGTGACAGGCCTATAGGTAGAAGGGCCGTCTGGCAATTGGAAGGTTGCCGGTTCGAACCTCGGCTGGCCCAGTGGTCACCTGAGCAAGACACTTATACCCCCCGGGGCCTATAAAAAGCTCTGCGCTCATCTGAGCCATCTGAGCAGCCATCCGCTCGGTGAAGCAGTAAAAGTAATCCCCCTCATCCCGGGGCGAATAAAAGAACGTTCACCCCCCAAAAACATGCTCGCCGGCCCCCCGGCCGTCCAACCTTATTCCTAAACGTATAACATCAGTAAAACTATGCACATAAACTTACAATAAATACATATAAATACATATTGCATCCTTCTTGAGTCGTCTGACTGAACCTTATTCCTATAAACGTATAAGCGAGCGCTAACTACCCGGAAATACTCCTACTTGGCTAATAGGCTGCCCTGCTGCGTTTACGCTTTGTTTGGTTTTCTGGGTCTTATGTTGTATGACTGTGGGTGTTTGGAGACTGTACACAGCCTTTAATAAATCTCTAGGCTCTGTCTTATCTGAGGGCCTGCCGGGTATATAGGGGAGAGAGACCGCACACAAAGACAGACAAACACGCATGAACATAAACGTGCGTGCACACACAATAAACTCCCAGTCATTTACCCACACATACTGTATGTGTTATTCATAAAATGAAACAAACGCACGCAACATGTACTGTAGGCAGCTCCTGGCATTCTAGGCGATATAAAGTCTCTTCATCTCTTTTGTGGTTTGGTTGGCTGCCGGTTCCATGCGCTCCTCCTGCTGTGTTAATGTGTGTAATAAGGTTTTCGGGCCGTTATTTGAAGCCATCAATCTGTACTGTATCGGTGTCAAGGAGTCCCCAATGTACAGTATTTGTCTGTTCTGCGGGTCCTTCTAATCAGAGGACGTGAGGAGAGAAGATTCACGTGAGAAAGTTGAGCAACGTTATTCAAAAGATGTTCTAAAGTATAATTGGAATGCTTTTGATGCTATATACGTTAAAGCGATTTTGGGGGCGGGAACCCTTTTTGGTGTTAGCGTTATGCTATGCTTTATAGCTATTATAAAACAGCAGATCTACAAGCTCATAGTACGCTACGAAAGGAAAATATGACCCCTGCGGGACCCCACAGTCGGCGAGGTGCGGTGGTTTCTCTTAATTAGTGGAGGTGACGGCTGACAGAATGGGAGCTCCTGTACTTTGCTTCTTCGAACCCATGTGGCGCTACGGAGAGTTATAGAGGTATATTAACCCATTCAGGCCGAAGTTCGACGCTGCAAAATGGCTTCTAAATCCTGACGGCTATATGTTTCTATGTGTCAGCGGTTCTCAAACTGTTTTCATGTCTCAAGCACCCCCAAAATGATATGTAATTGGCTGCCGACCCCCCCCCCCCCCCCCCCCCCCTAAAGCATAACGTAATGCTTTAAAACACCTAAAAGGGGTTCCCGCACAAAATGGGTTAATTATAGAGCTATAATTCATCTCTCCTCCTGTATACGATACGCACACGTAACCCTCCGACAGTACAGTATACGCGGAGCTCTCGACGCGAGGCGGCGAAGAGGCACGTGAGCCGCATACACACAAACCTGCAAAGCATTACATTAATTAGCGCGCGCGCATTCCTTCTGTTGTTTAGCACGCTGTGTCTGTCTGTCTGCCTGCCTCCTCCCCCTCCGCCCCCTCTGCACCGCAACACTCTGCCTTTGTGTTAGGACACACGCACGCACGGAGGCACACACACACACACACACACGCACGCACGCACACATGCACGGACGGCGCCGCACGCACGCACACATACACATGCGCGCACGGCCGCACGCACTCGCACACACATACCGCGTGCATGGCAGCACGCACGCACGCACACATTTAGACAATGTTTATGACATGATGGCGTACACGGGAGAGCACGCGAGGACACGCATCGGTTGCATTCACAAAACCATGGCATATGTCTTCATGATACAGTAAGCCATGTCACTCTGTCTGTACTCATTAGAGGGGTCCCCTCTAATGATAATAATAGTATTAATATATGTATTGGTACTATACTGTACCTGGCTAGCCTTTTTTACCTCCTTTTTGTCCACCCACACACGCATGCATGCAGGCGCGCACGCGTATACACTCACACACATGATGCACATTAGCACGGTTTCTCAATGTGCACATGCTGCGCCAGCAACACACACACATCTGCATTATACACATGCACCTGCTGTATGTATGTGGACTATACAGGGTCCACGCAGGGTTAAAGTAGTGTGTATAGTTGGGTGGGCGTGTTTCACCCAGGTGGGCGTGTTTCACCAGGTGGGCGTGTTTCACCCAGGTGGGCGTGTTTTCTGTGGTGTTTCACGATCGATTGACCAATCATGGAAGTAAGCGTGCTCCGAAAATGCCAGTGGTCAGATGGGTGGGCCGCGAACGCTTTTGGTGTGTGTGTGTGTGTGTGTACGTGTGCATGTGCGTGTGCGTGTGCGTGTGCGTGTGTGTGTGTCCTGGTGCAGGAAAGAGGCTTGGGTCACTTTACAGCCAGTTGGCCTGTTAAATGGAGCGTTCACTCACACCCCACCCTGTTACTGTTCATTATTTCTCTCTCTCACAGACACACACACACACACTGCGTTGCGTTGCGTTGCGCCCTGCACCAGGGTGAAGCACCACAGAAAACCCTCCATAGACTATATGTAACATATGGTTGTGTTGCTCTCTCTCTATAGACTATATGTAACATATGGTTGTGTTGCTCTCTCTCCATAGACTATATGTAACATATGGTTGTGTTGCTCTCTCTCTATAGACTATATGTAACATATGGTTGTGTTGCTCCCTCTCCATAGACTATATGTAACATATGGTTGTGTTGCTCCCTCTCCATAGACTATATGTAACATATGGTTGTGTTGCTCCCTCTCCATAGACTATATGTAACATATGGTTGTGTTGCTCTCTCTATAGACTATATGTAACATATGGTTGTGTTGCTCCCTCTATAGACTATATGTAACATATGGTTGTGTTGCTCCCTCTCCATAGACTATATGTAACATATGGTTGTGTTGCTCCCTCTCTATAGACTATATGTAACATATGGTTGTGTTGCTCTCTCTCCATAGACTATATGTAACATATGGTTGTGTTGCTCCCTCTCCATAGACTATATGTAACATATGGTTGTGTTGCTCCCTCTATAGACTATATGTAACATATGGTTGTGTTGCTCCCTCTCCATAGACTATATGTAACATATGGTTGTGTTGCTCCCTCTCTATAGACTATATGTAACATATGGTTGTGTTGCTCCCTCTCCATAGACTATATGTAACATATGGTTGTGTTGCTCCCTCTATAGACTATATGTAACATATGGTTGTGTTGCTCTCTCTCTATAGACTATATGTAACATATGGTTGTGTTGCTCCCTCTCCATAGACTATATGTAACATATGGTTGTGTTGCTCCCTCTCCATAGACTATATGTAACATATGGTTGTGTTGCTCCCTCTCCATAGACTATATGTAACATATGGTTGTGTTGCTCCCTCTCCATAGACTATATGTAACATATGGTTGTGTTGCTCCCTCTCCATAGACTATATGTAACATATGGTTGTGTTGCTCCCTCTCCATAGACTATATGTAACATATGGTTGTGTTGCTCTCTCTCCATAGACTATATGTAACATATGGTTGTGTTGCTCCCTCTCTATAGACTATATGTAACATATGGTTGTGTTGCTCCCTCTCTATAGACTATATGTAACATATGGTTGTGTTGCTCTCTCTATAGACTATATGTAACATATGGTTGTGTTGCTCCCTCTCCATAGACTATATGTAACATATGGTTGTGTTGCTCTCTCTATAGACTATATGTAACATATGGTTGTGTTGCTCTCTCTCTATAGACTATATGTAACATATGGTTGTGTTGCTCCCTCTCCATAGACTATATGTAACATAT
>NC_137867.1:10302779-10312779 GCF_963924005.1 Protomyctophum bolini | reverse complement strand
GAATGAAAACTGTCAGGATGTAGAAGACATTTTTTTAGAATCTGATCTCAGGTCAGAATGGGTTAATTGTTGGCGCCGGCAGCCTTTAGCTTCATGTGTAGAGCAACGCCCTCGCCGTGGTCTTCGACCCCCTCCTTATAATGTTTGCACTGTTTGTTGAAATAGCGGTATCAAAATAATGGCGCCGGCCGGCGGGTGGGGGGGGGGGGGGGGGCTCCGACATGCCATCCCCCCCCCCCCCTCGGTCGGGGCGTGGGACGACTGTATATTTTGGACGGTTTGCGTTTGATTTATACAGCTGTTGGTGTAAGCTCTTCGACCGCCATGAATCTGTGTCCAAACCGCATATTAGACCCCACTGTTGAACAGCCATGTGGGCCTAAGGACGGGGCGGGGGGGTGTAGGCAGTTAACCCATTCTGACCTGAGATCAGATTCTAAAAAAATTCTTCTGCATCCTGACAGTTGCGATGTTTCCATGCCAGTCGTTCTTCGATTTTTCCAAAAATAGCAGACCCTACAAGCTCGTAGCGCGCCACTCGGTGCTTGTAGATCTGCTATTTTTCAATAGCTAAGGCATAACATAATGCTAACACCAAAAGGGGTTCCTGCTCCAAAATGGCAAGTTGAGTACAGTGTTAAGTGTAATGGCTGGAATATGAAGAAAAGGCATTGATTGATTGATTGATTGATTGAAATATGTATTAACAGTTTGCAGAATCACAGTACATTTCAAGCACAACGCAAATAACGAGACTGTTAACTGTGAGTGGACGACCCAATAAAGCAAGAGGGTCCACCTTGTTCAATTCATCAAAACATTTAGAGACGTACAAATAAGACACTTCTATATACATTAGCATACATACTGTATTCAAAAGCTGAATTCGAAAGCAGATCTACAAGTTCATAGCGCGTCACCGAGTGGCGTGTGTGTGTGTGTGTGTGTGCGTGTGCGTGCGGAGGGGAGGCTGTTGTTTACACTGGGACTCTCAGGCGCGCGCAATCCTGGCTGTTTTTCTCTGAAAAATACTCCAAAAGTCCACCTTTATTTTTGCCAAATCCGTCCGGCGTTCAGATGCGAATTGACGTGATCTTTGATCGCATCGCGGCCTGACATATTAAGGCCAGCGGTGGTCACCTCACCACCGGAGCTGAAATAACGTTGAGCGAGTGGTGAGTAAAAACAGAGAGAAAGGGCTGGGAGCGGTGGCGGTATGGTTTGCTCTTCACCGCGGCTCAGTGACGTCATGTTGTAGTTCGGTGCTCACCCCACCACCGTAAATCCAGACTATTAGTATTGAGCCTTCACCGGAGCCTTCAAAAGGAGCTGATATGAATCACGCAGCCCCGTTGGAAGTACACCCATCCTGATCATAGACATTCATACTAGTGTAACGGAATCTAACACTTAACTGCGTCCGATCTCACGTTCCCTTATGTCTCTCTCTCTCTCTCTCTCTCTCCACACAGGACAGCGACATCCAGAAGAAGATCGACCACGAGATCCGGATGCGCGACGGGGCCTGCAAGCTGCTGGCGGCGTGCTCGCAGCGCGACCAGGCCCTGGAGGCCTCCAAGAGCCTGCAGACGTGCAGCACGCGCATCATGGCCTACATGTCGGAGCTGCAGCGCATGAAGGAGGCGCAGGTCATGCAGCGGGTGGCGCTGCGGCGCTCCTCGGACACCACGGGCGGCGGCACCGCCACGTCCGCCGCCGCCGTCGACGACCGCATGCCCTGCAAAGGAAAGATAGCCATCTCGGGTGAGTCGTCGGGTGCGTGTGTGTGTGTGTGTGTGTGTGTGTGTGAGAGAGAGAGAGAGAGAGAGACACTCTCATATACTGCAGTGGTTTCCTTTTCGAGGCCAATGTTCCCTCTGTTTTTTTGTTTTTTTTTGTCGGCCTGAGCAAACACTCAAACCTCCTGAGCAGACGTCGGCAACTCTACTGAGCAAACATATACGTCACCTTGACACCGACTGTCCAAAACCTTAGAGGTAATGTGAAGTGAGCTGCCCCCCTCACTTCACAGCACAGGTGCGATTATTATTATTTTATTCTTTTCCCAAATGGATTTGGGTATACGAGTGAATCAATGAATAGTTATACGTAAGGTTACTCACTGCAAGTTAGATGTTTATTTTATATCAAGGTGGTAGGCTTACTATAGGCTAGCAATTCAGTTAGTCTATATCAGTGGTTCTCAACCTTTTCAGGCTGTGACCCCCCCCCCCCCCAAAGTAATCATATTTGAACTGGGGACCCCCCCCCCCACCGAGACAGGCAACAGAATGGTTCCACAGATAAATATTGTGAAAATATAGCCGATATATCGTTGTGAACTCGTAGGTCGGCTATATTTTCACAATTGTGGCCTTTTTCTTTATTATTATATAATAATCGGGCCTATGTTTGACCAGATTTTGTAACATTCATTCACAAGTACACCGGACTGGAGGCTTGTTGTGCTGTAGTGATATTTAACCACGTTAGCTAACCAGCTAACGCGAAGCTAACGCTAGTCCCCCTCTCGTCGTTGCGCACAGCCGTGCTTTTATCCATCATCTAAATGTCCCATCAACGCACGGGTCCAAGCAACGCGATCTCATCTGGTCCTTGGGGGTTTTGTGAACACTGACTGCATGTGCTGCTGCTGTTACGTCTCCACCTCTTAGGTCCCCACTCGCGGGACGGACGCACCTTAGGGGGAACATGTGACCAAGGGTCCATTATTTGTTCTGCATTTGAGCCACGGACCACCATTTGATGAGCTATAGCGTCTCATAACCCCAAACTTTTAATATCATTGTTGTCGTCATTTTGGCCCCAATTCCACCCGTGCTGTAGTCTGTTGATGTTGGTACCATAGGAGAGAGATTGCAGGCAAACGCTGGGCAAAATAATTCTTCTACATTTTCTAATTGCGTAGACTTTTGACGTTTGACAATAATTTTAACTCTTGGTTTCATTTCACGCCAAAAAATGAAGGCCGAAAACCATGAAACCAAATTGACCTTTACAGGTTAATTTGGTTTAATTTGGTTACCAACACTCCACTCCACTGTTATATATATATATATATATATATATATAAAGTATGCTGCTGAATATCGTGATGTATACGACCACAAACAGAAACGACGCATGTTGTGAACGTTTCGACTACTGTATGTGTGTACAGTAGCTCTTTGCTTACAAGGTCCTTGTCGTTTTGTCTTCTCAGATCTTCGGATCCCTCTCATGTGGAAAGACACGGAATACTTCAAGAACAAAGGAGGTGAGAAAAGAACACTGGGAACAATGCACACGTTTCACTGATGGTTTAACCCATTCTGACCTGAGATCAGATTCATACGAGGTTTCCACTGGACACAGACTGGTCTGATAAACCCATTCTGACCTGAGATCAGATTCTAAAAATGTCAGTCGTTCTTCGAATTTTTCAAAAATAGCAGACCTACAAGCTCGTAGCGCGCCACTCGGTGGCGCGCTACGAGCTTGTAGATCTGCTATTTTTCAATAGCTAAAGCATAACATGATGCTAACACCAAAATGGGTGCCCGGTCAGAATGGGTTAACCCATTTTGAACCATGGGAACCATTCTGCAAATGTCTTCTGAAATCCCGACTGTTTTCTTGAAAGAAGCCATGTTTCTATGCGTCAGTCGTTCTCGCAACACTTTCATGTCACTTTTCACGATTGTCTTCAAACATTGCAGACCCACAAGCTCATATAGCGCGCCACGAGCTTGTAGATCTGCTATTTTTCAATAGCTAAAGTATAACGATGATGCTTATAGTTAACCCATTCTGAGCAGACCTACAAGCTCGTATAGCGCGCCACTCGGTGCCGCGCTATATGAGCTTGTAGATCTGCTATTTTTCAATAGCTAAAGCATAACATTGATGCTAACACCAAAATGCAGGGTTCCCGTTCAGAATGGGTTAAAACACCAAAAGGGGTTCCCCGACCCAGAATGGGTTAGACACACGGAGGCCTTCAACATTGTTACAGGTCAAAGGGCCCCTTAGCTGAGACCCCAACGGAGAGATGAAGCAGGGGGACCGACCCCGCAATATGCACAGATATGTCATATCATTGTGTTGCAGATTTCAGGTCCCATTGTAAATGTATCTCTAAACACACAACAACGTTTAATTATGGAGATAAGAGGTGTCTTCCTGACGGCTACGCAATTGTATACTATACTTCGTGGCGACATTTAGCGATCACAAGTCGCACGCACGCACACAGACACACACACACACACACACACACACACAGACATACAGACAGACAGACAGACAGAGAACTGGGTCATCATTTGTAGGGCAGAGCATGGTGTCTCCGTCAGGTGGAAACCTCATCTGTCCAAAAACTGAGCCCGCCGCTCTGCGGCGAGTTTCGAGCTTGCAAACCGAGCCCTGAAGCTTTGGTGTCGTAGTATAGGGAGATATGGAGATAAGAGGTTTCTGCCCGACAGCGAGCACCAAGTGGGGAACCCGAGTGACATCTGTTAGTGTCCTCTTGGAGTGGCGCCTGTAGGTGTTCTGTCCTGTGGTGAGCTGCGTGACATGCTGACTTTGTTCTAAAAACAGACTGTGTGTGTGTGTGTGTGTGTGTGTGTGTGTTTGTGTTTGCTCTGTTTGTTCAAACCTGTGTGTCTGCTGGCTCCCAACACAACGTGTTGTCCACTGCTTTAGTTCAGTGCCTTTCATCATCCACGGAAACTCAGAACGTTCACATTTCAATCGTGACAAATGTTTTGTTCAGATGGTTTTTTTTGACCGGTCTGAAGTGAGTGCCCGACACACACACACACACACACACACACACACACACACATGGCCTGTCTATAGGAGTGGTTGCACCGCTCAAAAAAGTGGATCTAATCTGATGGTTTTGTATAACCAACGGTATGGTTTTGTTTCTAAACTGTACGATTTTGTATAAAAACTATGATTTTTCTATTAAAACTGTATGTATCCAGTGCGTATCTCATGGTGAACCGTCTCCTAAATTGCATAAGAGCAGTGGATGAAAAAAGGTGCATGCATTTGCATTTTCTTTCCGACTTACGTCTGAATACATTTGAATGGAAACCAACCCCAGTGATTATATACAAAAATCTGTTATGATTTTCTGTTATACCCTCATTAATCAGCGGTTAGTGGTTACAACCCGTAGGTCCTGGTGGGGGGGGGGGGGGGGGGGGGGGGGGGGGGGGGGGCGATAACCTGCTGATTGTCTATGAACTAGGCCATTAATAATTGCATTCCCAGATCATTCCAGATTGAAATAACCCATTAAGGTCTTCTAAATCAGTAGTTCTCCTCAAACCTTTTCATGTCAAGGACCCCGTCTGGAAACGTGTTGTGACAGGAAGCCCCCCCCCCCAGAAGGGAAGATTCGTGTTACAAAAAATTCCAAATCATTCTATTTTTCAATTTTCCCCCCCCAAAAAATAGATGTACATGTGCTGCGAGCACTGTGCATCTGCTATTTTTGAGAACTATGTTTAAATCACTGTACTAAATCCTAAGAGTTTTCTGAAGAGAAAAAAACGTAATGTCTACAGACGCTTTCCTGGTTGTAATGGGTTAATTAGCCAGCCACGTGGTCACATGGCTATAATGCCGCCAGGAGGATGCAAAATGAACACTGCGCAAGAAACGAACACGTTTCTGAAACGTGTTGATTGACGGCTCATTACCCAGCTGTGCCTCATCGCAGGGACTCAATGCGGCTCAAATGTGTGCACAGTCATTATAGAGCTCCGTGCTTCCCCCCCCCTCCCTACCTCCGCCAAATCCCCTGACAACCTGCGTGGAATGAATGTGCACGACCGGAGCACAGAAATGAGCCGACGAGACAGGTAGAGAGAGTCCTTAACCTATTTATAGGCCCGACCCCCATCTGAAAATATGTTGTTCCAGTGACCTCCCCAGAAGCAAAGATTTGAGTTAACAACGTTCGCTCTGAAAGAATATACATAGTATAGTCAATGATTTCCACCACAATTATCACGATTCTTTCAAAAATAGCAGACCTTTCTCTGTGGAGTTTGCACGTTCTCCCCGTGTCCCCTATAGGGTAGGTACCCTCACAAAAACATGCAGTAATCCTGGTCACTAAACTGCCTCCCCCTGGCCTAGCCGGGGCGCCTGATGGAGGGGAAAGGAACTGGTTGGAATAACGTGTTCCTTCCACGCGCTACGTCCAACCTGCAGGGAAACTCCCCCCTGTCAGGTGTAAAGGAGCAACTTGGACACTCAGGCATGAAGGAAGCATGAGTTAAGTCCGTTGCTCTCCCCAGGTTGGCGGAGGGTGTGTAGAGCCCAGGATCACAGTAGATGATTGACACAGGGGTGAAAAATGGGTTACAAAATCGTGGGATAAAAAATAGCAGACCTGCAAGCTCGTAGCACGGCACTCGGTGGCGCGCTATGAACTTGTAGATCTGCTATTTTTTCAATAGCTAAAGCATGACAGAATGCTTAAAACACGAACGGGGGTTCCCGCCCCAAAATGGGTTAATGAGGCACAATGAGGCCATTAGCCAAGGTCATTAAAAAAGCACGGGGACATTACGAGAGAGAACCCACGAGAATGAGAGCAATAACTAAGGTTTCAATCCCCTTTTGAAATGGAACGTATTCTCTGAATGTTATAGGTTTTAACCCATTCTGACCGGGCACCCATTTTGGTGTCAGCATCATGTTATGCTTTACCTATTGAAAAATAGCAGATCTACAAGCTCGTAGCGCGCCACCGAGTGGCGCGATACGAGCTTGTAGGTCTGCTATTTTTGAAAAATTCGAAGAACGACTGACATTTTTAGAATCTGATCTCAGGTCAGAATGGGTTCATCAGACCAGTGTGTGTCCAGTGGAAACCTCGTATGAATCTGATCTCAGGTCAGAATGGGTTAAGGCCTCTCAAATATGAATGACGGCCGGGGGAAGGCCTTCCAAACGCTTCAGTTTGTGAACAGTTTATGTTTTTCATTTCTGTCTTCTGAGCTCGAACACAATAGAGAAACAAAGCGTCAGAACTCTCTGTTCCAAAAGCCTCACGTGTCGGCCCAAAGCATTACGATTCAGATTCAAAGACGGCAAAAGCAGCAGATCTACAAGCTCAAAAAAAAGCAGGCACGTTTCTGAGCGTCTGGATCTGCCACACTTTTGATGCTTTCGTGTGACTGCCGTAGTGTGATCAACTACTTCAAAGAACTTTATTCTTCCTTTCGGAAACTTATTTTGTGCAGTGGTAAAGACAACAGAAATCACAGTGCACACAAACACAGTTACTATATAAAAGATCATAAAAACGTCTTTTTAAAAGAGAGACTATACTTAAAAGCATAATATATAAAAAAAATCTGTTCTCTAAAGTACTAATAATTAAAAATCTAAATATTTACTGTATGCAACCTATGCGTGCACTATATTGTCCATCAGGTGGAAAGGGGGGGGGGTGTTAGGGATTCCAACTAATTTACAAAAAGAATACAAAAAGTTAAAATATGGACTTAAGTGGAACTCAAGTAAAACATTAGTATTTAGCATGGCTGGTTCTGGACCAATAACGAATGCTTTTGTTTTTTTCCCTTTCCAACCATGGCGTGCGAGACAGCGATGCGGTACAAACAATCACGTCCCACACATTCTGTGCAAGGTGTATTATAATAATAATAATAATAATAACCTTACTGCAGAATGGCATTTACCCCGCTAGTAGTATTTGACCTGTCATCATATAGTACTTGGCAGGTGGTAATAGGCGGGTTGTTGTTAGAGCCCCATGTTGTGTAAGTGCGTGTGAAAACAGCTGGCAGAGTATGGCGTTTGGTTTCCCAGTCTCCTCAGGTATACCGCAGGCCGTATCATCCCCTGTGTGGCCGCTGAGTGCATGTGAAACAGCTGGCAGAGTATAGCGGTTGGTTTCCCAGTCTGTTGATGTCGGGGCGGAAACCCTCTAATCTCCGTAATCTCCATTGGTGAACTGGCGGGGACCCAGTTGTAATTTAGCTATTGAAAAATAGCAGATCTACAAGCTCATAGAGCTTGTAGGTCTGCTGTTTTTGAAGAAACGCGAAAATGCGACTCTATATACGAATATATATACATTCAGAGCGGTATATATTTTATAAATTAATGCCATAAAGGAAAAAAAAACAGTAGTGCTCGGAAATAGCAGATCTACAAGCTCCCAATGCCGTAAGCTTATAATAGATTTGTTATTTTTGATTATCATTGTGTGTCTGTGTGGGCTATTGATGTTATAATTTCGCTATTGAAAAATAGCAGATCCACCAGCTTGTATAGGTCTGCTGTTTTAGAAAAATCGTTAAAATGTGCCTCAAATCTTTCCGAAAATTGTCATGAATGGGTCAATGGGTTGAGAACAGCTTGTGACTAAATAATAATTGAAATAATTTAATCACAGGTTATTTAGTTCCATTTCCTGAAAAGTAAACAGTGACTCTCTCTCTCTCTGTGTGCTGTCTCTACCTCTCTCTACCTCAGAGCTCCACCGGTGTGCGGTGTTTTGCCTGCTCCAGCTGGGAGGGGAGATCTTCGACACGGACATGGTGATGGTGGACAGAACGCTGACCGACATCTGCTTCGACAACACCGTCGTGTTGTAAGTGCTCCGCCCCCGCCCGCCCGCCGCAGCCAATGGAACGATAATGTAGAAATGATACCGACCGATGCACGCGACAAACAACAACAAGGAACCACAGCTAATGCGATAGGGAAGCGGTAACGTATTCCCTATCGTATTCCTATTCCCTAACGTGTCGTATTGTAAGTGCTCCGCCCGCCGCAGCCAATGGAACGATAATGTAGAAATGATACCGACCGATGCACGCGACAAACGACAAGGATCCACAGCTAATGCGATAGGGAAACGGTAACGTATTCGGTTAACCGTCAGGTGTAAAGGAGCAACTTTGACACTCAGGCATGAAGGAAGCATGAGTTCAAGTCCGTTGCCTCTCCCCAGGTTGGCGGAGGGTGTGTAGAGCCCAGGATCACATTAGAGAATTGACACAGGGGTGAAAAATGGGTAAAAAAAAGAAGAAAAAAAAAGCCCCGCCTTCTGAAAAGCCCCGCCTTCCATTTCCCCCACAAATTCTGGGCTGGAAACCCAGTTTGGTGTTAGCATTATGTAATGCTTTAGCTATTGAAAAATAGCAGATCTACAAGCTCATAGCGCGCCACCGAGTGGCGCGCTATGAGCTTGTAGGTCTGCTATTTTTGAAAAATCAAAGAACGACTGGACATTTTTAAGAATCTGATCTCAGGTCAGAATGGGTTAATCAGACCAGTGTGTGTGTCCAGTGGAAACCTCGTATGAATCTGATCTCAGGTCAGAATGGTTGAAGTCAGAATTTCTCTGTGTTCTGATCCAAAAACCACGGCGAGCGCCGTATAGATTCAGAGACAATAGACAAAGTTCTGTGTGTGTGTGTGTGTGTGTGTGTGTGCAGTGTGTGTGTGTGTGTGTGTGTGTGTGTGTGTGTGTGTGTGTGTGTGTGTGTGTTTGTTTTGTGCAAAAATATATCCGTGCTGCATTCTGTTGGCCCGGAAGTCAACGGTATCCTGCTACCCTAATAGACAGGGGTACATAAGCACATGGCCGTTTATCCAACAGCTTTCTCCGACCCAACCACACTTTCACCACACATCTCTATATGCAAAATAAATTCGGCACACTCCCAGAATACATATAGGCTACATTTCATTGAAAGAAATGTCTTAATTACTGAATAAATATTACTTTTGTCAACCACGCCATTGTTGCTCAACATCAACAGCCTACGTCAGAATCGTCATGTTGGCGTCTACTACGCCAACTACGTTCACTTAATGGGGCCAGTCCTTCACAGTGACACACGCGTTAGATGAACCACGCGACCGGGATGGTTTCTACCCCTCAATGTCGTGCATTTGCTGCGCCCTTCTAATGCTGCGCCACGCCTACTCTATACTG
>NC_137867.1:10062779-10297779 GCF_963924005.1 Protomyctophum bolini | reverse complement strand
GATTTAGTCGACTAAAATGTGTTTTGACAGGCCTTGGTGTCGTTGTAATGACATATTTTACACTTTGGTTGCATGCTGGAAATAGCAGATATACAATCTCACAAGATTGTGTATCTGCTATTTCCAGCATGCAACCCAGCATAAAACTGGAGCTCTTGTCCACTATAGTCCCTTCCTAACATTTTAGTCTAGTTTTTATTTGTTGACGAAATTGTCAGTATATTTAGTCTTAGTTTTAGTCATCATAGATTCGTTTTTATTTAGTTTTAGTCAGTGAAAAATGGTAGTCGACGAACATTTTTCGTCTTAGTGTTAGTCGACGAAAACAACCCTGGTGTACGCCGGCTGTCTTCCAGCGCACCACACCTCGCCTACACACGGAGGCGCGGAGCGAGCGAGCGTGCAGACGGCGATATCGCACGGAGACATTGTCCTGATATGGAGCGTCGCCGCGTTGCGACGTATAGCCTGAACCAATCAAAATAACCAATGAATATAGCAGCGCGTAGATCTCAACCAATGACAGTGTCTGGTCCCGCGAAACCTCGCTCGAATAGAGGCTCCGCGAGGGAACATATAGGACGGGCGGAGGACGAATATAGGACGAATATAGGATGGGTGGAGGACAGGACAGCCTCTTTGAAAAACCTGCATTCCGATGAGATTTCATCACTCGCTTTCATCGCTGGCGGTATATATGAGGTGCTAGGCTATAGGCTATCCTCAGCGCACTAGACCTTTATAGCCCTTTTTCCTCCCCAATTTCGTAGTTTTTTTGCAAATGAATTACTCCACACACACATTTCTGTGTGTGTGGAGATCAGATTCTAAAGATGTCTTCTACATCCTGACAGTTTTCTGAAAAAGCTACGTTTGTATGTCAGTCGTTCTTCGATTTTTCAAAAATAGCAGACCTACAAGCTCGTAGCGCGCCACTCGGTGGCGCGCTACGAGCTTGTAGATCTTCTATTTTTCAATAGCTAAAGCATAACATAATGCTAACACCAGAAGGGGTTCCGGCCCAAAAGTGAAAGTACAGTATAAGTTGAAAGTACATTGCAGTGTACGGCAATGTACTGTAGCAATACAAAAGTCCAGAATTACAAATGTACATGAGTGAAAGCGCCAAAAGTACCAAAAGTAAACGTATTCATTATGCAGAAATGTCCCGTTTCAAGTTTTCAAATGTATACAAATCTTTTGATCTAGATCTAGATTCACAATGCGTCTCTCCACGATGCATTGCAGATCAAGTCTTTTCAAATGGTTGAAATGTATATAGGGCTGAAGTGGTTAATGTAGGTTTTGTAATCAAAATCTACAAAGTAACTAGTAACTAAAGTGTCCAAATAGTTGTAGTGGAGTAAAAGTACACAAGTAGATTGGAAATTGGGAAAAGTCAAGTAAAGTGCACATACCTCAAAATTGTACTTAAGTACATCTACTTGGTTACTTTCCACCACTGATGGAATTAAAGCAGTCAGCAAGCAGGTTCCTAGAGCACCAAAGTGAATAGATGGAGCAATACTGACACCTAGTGGTCAGGGCAAGGTCTTTTTTTTTAATTCCATTTCTCATCTCCTGGGAAGCCAGATCACTGATTGAAACACTTTGAAGAGTGTATAGAGTACGAGTGGGAGGTGTTAGGGATAATTATACTGTATGAGATACATTTTTTAATTACAATGATAATGAATGTATTTATATAGCACATTTCTAGACATGTGCTTTTACAGAACAGGGTAAAAGACAACAACAACAACAACGAGATGTCAGTAAATAAAACAGCAGGCACAAAATAAAGGCACACGACCAATGAAACAGAATAAAGTATGCAAAAGGAATTCAAGAGAAGGCCTAGATTTTCAGAAGAGATTTATAAAACGTGACACTGATTTTGCAAGTCTTAAGATTTAAGTCAGTGTTTGCAATTGTTAAAGGGACACTTCACCCTTTTTGCAAAAAAATATATGTTAATGACGTTTAGAAGCTTTAGATCACTTTCCTGGGGGTATTTATGTGTGTAATATGTGGTTTTAGATATTTTAGATTGTAGCAGTGAGCCTGTTGTCTCTGATGTCATGGACACTGGTCTCACTACCTTCCTGGACTACAATTCCCATAATTCTTTGGTGCACTGCTCCTCCTTGTGGAAAGGGGGGGGAGCTGTCTTACTGAGACAACATGTAGTCCAGGAAGGAAGTGAGCCCAGTGTCCATGACATCAGAGACAACAGGCTCACTGCTACAATCTAAAATATCTAAAACCACATATTACACACATAAAGACCCCCAGGAAAGTGTTCTAAAGCTTCTAAACGTCATTAACATATATCTTTTTGCAAAAAGGGTGAAGTGTCCCTTTAATTGTTAATTAACAAGTAGACCGTTCCAAACGCCCATGCCACCCTTTGGAATGAGCTGGGATGTGGGGGTCTAACGGAGGGCTATGTCTGAAGACCTGAGTGTGCGTGATGTGTAATGAAGTGATTCAGCTGAGGAACAGACAGAAGTTCGTTTAAAGCCGCTTTGTTACCGTTTGAAGCTTGCATATGGATGACCTATAACGCCGATATATTCAGGCAGATTATGTTTCTCCCAGGTCCTCCTTAAAAATGACACCGTTGCAATGTATCGCTCATTAAAATAGTGGACGTAGGCATCGAGCAGAAATGCTTTCCTGATTGTCTTGTTGCTTTACTTTTCAAAGGAAAATAAGTGCCTGAGGAGACACAACGTGTTGGCATCAATAGTTCATTTTTGGTCCAACAACTCCCACGATTTCTGGGCCCCATGTGACAAGATTTCAAATCAGACAAACAAATATTGCCATGTTCATGATTTTATCAAAGTACTGGTTCCCAAACAAAGGGTCGGGTTCCCATTTGTGGGTATGTCGCGAACACATTTTCAGCAGTCCCTTTATTCTTTTTTGTTTCCTACATTTAGTATTTAATTAATGTTATTTCAAAACATCTTACCAAAAACGCACCTCTCGGGCAAACTAATCTCTCTTTTGGGTCACAGGCTAAAATGTTTTGGAGCCACTGCATTAACCCATTTTGGGCCGGAACCCATTTTGGGCCGGAAGCCCTTTTGGCGTTAGCATTATGCTATGCTTTAGCTATTGAAAAATAGCAGATCCACAAGCTCATAGCACGCCACCGAGTGGCGCGCTACGAGCTTGTAGGTCTGCTATTTTTGGGAAAAAAATCAAAGAACGACTGACATGGAAACATGGCTTTTTCAGAAAACTGTCGGGATGTACGGTAGAAGACATTATTAGAATCTGATCTCAGGTCAGAATGAAAACTGTCGGGATGTAGAAGACATTTTTTTTTTAGAATCTGATCTCGGGTCAAAATGGGTTAGTGTAATATCCACGTTTATTAATACTCACTTTTATACTCAAAGCGCGTTGGCGTTGTTTTCCCCCGTGATTCCAGGAGACCAGAATACGGGCGTCCGAGAAGGACCCCCACACCAAGGCCCAGAGCATCTGCATCACCAACCAGTACGGAGGAGAGGAGGTCACGCACACCCTGACGGCGGACAGCCGCGACGACACGCACCGGTGGATGGAGGCCTTCTGGCAGCACTTCTACGACATGAGTAAGGAGGAAGAAAGGGCACGTTAGTTTAGTTTAGTTTAGCTTATAGAGCACCGAAGTCCTGACGTAACTGGCTCATCCCGACGATTCCCCTGGTTCGCGGAAGTAATTTCTCTATGGAGAATAACATGGGGTGATCTTAATATCGTCTACTATAAGCGTTGTGGTCCAAAAATAAACACGCTGTCTCTGCGTTATTGTTAGGGAGGTGTCTCTGTATCGTTTGCAACAGTCAGTCACTCATATATGATACAGTCTGCTTCTAGCGAAAATCTAACTAATTCAGCAGCAGTAAAGCTCCGTTCACACTGAAGAAGCAGAAGCTAGCTTTAGCTTCGTGGTCCCATGTTATCTCTATGCAGAACAGCTTCTGCGTTTAAAAGCTGGAAGAATAGCTTTTTTTTGTTTTTGCGTTTTTTTTTTCTCACCGAACCTGAACTTTAAAGCAGCTTTTAAAAGCTGGAGCTTTAAAAATCTGCGTGTAGCCAATCAGAGCACAGCGTGGTTTGAGGAGGCGGAGTTGAGCTCATTTTACAAAACCAAAAAGCTCTGGAAAAGCTGTCCGACCCAATTGTCTGCATTAAAAAATAAACTTTTTAAATATGGGCTGTATATGAAATATGAATGGATATTTGGCAAGACCATAGCATATTTATCGATAGAAATTAAAGTTTATATGAGAAACAAGTTGTCGAAGCGGTGAAAACAGGTTGTGTTCCGTGTTCCGTCGCGAGTGTCACGTTTCTGGGGACAAGTGATCGTGCATTCACCCCCCCCTCCGGTTCTCATCGAAGCTATGGATGGACTACTGAACTGAACTCTCCAGAACGCTATCCGTCGCTGACGCTGATGGACTAAACAGTGCACACACACACGGTTGATAAATTAGCAGATATAGATAGATAGACAAACAACTAAACAATATAGTTGTGTCGGAGTTTTCGCCAAAACCTTCCCCGAGAAGAGGGGAGGAGCAGCCCGCTCTCAGCGCGTTTCTGTGCCGATCCTCGTGTGTCTCTCGGTAGTATGTTGAAGCTTTTGCGCCGTCAATCAATACCTTTAAAATAAATAATTAATAGCCTTTATATCAGTTGTATGTACCCCCTCTATTTACCCCCCCCCCCCCCACACACACACACACACACACACACACACACAGTACACAGTACAGTAGTCCCCACTCCCCAGTACTGGAACGCCGAGGAGAGCTGTGCTCGGAGACGATTTGCGGGACGTTTCATCGCACTAAAATTAATTGCCCTTGTCGCGGGACCTCGCCCTGAGCACAGGGCGTTGACCACTGGTGTACGCTCCTCGACACCCAGTCTCAACTTAGGGGGTCCTCCGCGGGCCGGGCCACAGGGTCCAGAAGTCGGTCCACTTTCGTGTGTGTGTGTGTGTGTGTCGCTGCATTGTATGTTGATTGTTGAAACGTGGGCACCGTGAATCATACCTTTAAAAAATAATTAATAGCCTTTATATCAGTTGTATGTACCCCCTCTATTTATGCAATATGTTGCCCATGTTTTGTGATTGGTTTGCTGCGTTCTGAATCGATAAACCAATCGCATATAAGATTTATTTGAGGGAATCATTTCAATTGGTCTATTGCGTTAATGTAGGCCAATCGATGAACCTCATAACAAAAGTTGAAAGATAGTAGATAGCCTATATTTATAGATAGATAGAACGCGTGTGTGTGTGGGTGTGTGTGTATGCACCGCGTGTGTGTGTGTGTGTGCGCGCGAGAGAGATCAATAATTAATAGCCTTTATATCAGTTGTATGATATGCATGTGCACAGGTCCGTTGCACTGGACTCCGTTCCGGTGATAATATCATCGTGATATTGATTATTAATTAAGTAATTAAAGTATGCATAGCCTACTACTAGTTGGCACAATGTTTCACATCATCTGCTAATTAAAAGCAAACTTTAAATGTGCTGATGCTGTAGTGTAAACGGTGAGGGTCCGTGGGGGTGGTGGAGGAGCGGTCTCCTACTGCCACATATAGCCAGCCGAGGTCAGTGACAGACAGCGCCGAGATAGGAGCTCCCTTCCACGGGAGACTTGGGACTGAATGTCCGGAAATCGCACGTAAACATAAGCTGTTTTAATTGCTTTTACGACGTGCTGGATACATACAATTGTATTTCTACGGTATGCTCTTTCTAAATCAACATTAACATTACATACAGAGCCGCCATTTAAAACAATGCCCGGAGGGTTTCGCTCGTGGCCTAGGGGGGAGAGGAGAGCGGAGTGGGGGGGGAGACATGAGCACTGAAGACGGGGAGGATTGAGATCCCGTCCGTTCGGTTATTTACAAACAAGTTTACCAAGATTATATTATTTATTCATCGATACATAGGTTATGATGTAACTAAATATATAATTATGTCTCCTCTACAGTCGCTATTTTACATTTTAGACTTTCAAATGCGCATCTGCTCAAACTGCCTGTCTCTCGTCTCAAAGCCAGACAGCCAGTCCAGGCAGCTTGAGTGACAGGTACCTTGTACACGCCCACTTTCTCAAAAAAAAGCTGCGTCTTTTAGAGTTCTGCTTTTGCTTTTTAAAGCAGCTTCTTCAGTCTGAACGGGGCTTAACATTAGCGTTTTCTCTCAGTCAGTTGATTCTTCATATCCATATGAGTGAAGCGGCCGGGGTGACATGTTTCTTTTTCAAACACAGTTGTTATATGAAGCAATCTAAAATCGCCTCAATGGAGATTTCAATGCAACTAAACAAATACATGAACCTGGGGACTGACGCCCTCTACTGAAAGTGACGTCAGACTTCGGTGCTCTATTTGCACATATGTAAATAAAAAAATTAAAGAAATGCAGAAAGCAAATATTTCAATAAGAAACAAGATTAGTTACAAACATGAATGTGCTGGAAGTGCCAAAAAAAAAACCCCAAAAGGGGCTTATCGAGTGGCCTTCCTATAGAAGCTACCAGTTGATCTTAAATAACAGAAGTTAAGATATGAATGATATATTGGTAAGCCTATAAGGATTTAAAAATAATAATAATGAAAAAATAAAAGAATATTCTAATAATAAATATCAAATAATAACAAGCTTGTTAATACAAAATTGCAGTAATTGTCTCTTAAAAGAGCAGAGGCTAGTACAGACTCTGATATGAGACGGTAAGTTATTCCAAAAGTGTGGTCCTCTGAACTTGATGGAAAATTGGGTCCTGAAGAAAGCGTTCCAAACGTGTTGCACATCAGGGTTCCCACGGTGGTCGTGAAATTCCTGGAAATGGGCAATGCATTGTTTGTGACATGGTCACAAAGTGCTTTTACAGAAGCAACATTTCATTATTAGGTTTAGCTATTTGCTATTTTGGAGGAGAAAAAGTAGTATTTTTGAAGTATGGTAATGATTACGTATGCCTGTTATGGCAGTGGTGTCAGATTACATACATGTATACATAGGGGCATTACCTTTAGTCCACCCCGACACTGGAACATGTCATCGTTACGTCACCATCGGTAACCAATTATACCCTGGCATTGGTACATATATTCATCACGTCATATGCTCATATGTCTATGATATATATGTGTATATGTCTATATGTATGTATGTATATGTAATTTCTGAGTGATTAGTGGTATAATGTGGTTACTCGGGTGGTTTGATGCGTATGTCCCTGACACTGAAACATTATCAAACCCTGGATAGCCATACATGGAGGAGACTGGATCATCACCTAGATCTGCATAATAATATAATGGAGCCGGGCCTCAAACCTCAAACCCCAAACACTTAGATCTCCATATATGGAGCGTGACCTATTCTGACGTTCCATAATGTTGATCCCTCCCCACCCGTTCCTTCCCTTTTGACTGACCGCAGTGATGGTGACCGGGATCGGGACACACTGGACTACCGACCTGGGTGCACGGACCGCTATGCCGGCAACGGCCGAGCATTCTATATTCTATGCTCTGTTGTTGACCACACTGCCTGTCTTTGGGCATTGCACATAGGAGTAAGAGACTGCCGAATGATTGTTTTATATGGGCCAGGAAATTGGGTTAAATATTCTGGAAAAGTTTTGGAAATTCATTACAGAAAAAAATGTGTGGGGGGAACCCTGTGCACATGCATGTTACATTGCCACACACTCTCTTCAGGTCAAAGATTCGCGATGAGCCGACTATGAAACCTGCAACCAGAATCCCTCAATGAAATTCTGTTTCATCGTAGTGGCACCTGGTATATATAGTTATTAGTTATATACTGTGGCTTCTTCTCATCATACTGTAATTGTACTCTGCCTCATTGTGCCAAAATGAAAAGGTCAGTGAGTCGTACTCGTCTCTCCTCTATACTGAAGTCTGCCATGTCTGGGTTCGCTCACATTTTGGGTGCGCGTGAAGCTTGTAGTGCGGCACAAAATGGTTCAGCTTATTGGTTAAAAAAAAAAACATTCGTATTGATATCCCCCTGACACACACGTGTGTTCCAAATCTACGGTAATTTGGCAATTCGAATCAAACGGGACTCAATCAGCCATCGCTGGCCGTCCTGCTTTACACACCACACAAAAGTGTATAGGCCTACAGACTGTACACAGTATATCCCATATTCACTCACCCTATTGAAATTGAAACATGACAAATAATGCCCAAGTATACCGGTATAGTAAATGAAAAGGTCATTCAGAGGGTTTTGTTTAGTAGCACGAGATGGCATTATGTTTCGTGTGTCACGAAATCCCACACCGTTTGAAAACCCCCACTGAATGTCATGAGTGTGCCTATTGTGAAAAAGGCCAGCTCAAATATACTCAAGTACTGAGCTGAGGTCATGATGACCTCCTCAATTAAGAACTGTTGGCTGGCAGAGGGCAAATTGACCATAGCCTATCAGGCTATCACTGCTGTATTCTCAATTAGTGAGCACCTGTATCCTGCAATCAGCACAGCACACTCTAGAGTTTGTCAAGCCTAGTTAGTTTTCGGCTCATTCTGTACAGACCACAGCAGCGTGTGCGTCTCCTTGTTGACCACACACACACACACATGCTTTCTGTACAACTCTCTACGTTCTTCAGTAAAACCCTCAACCTCAAGTGCTTTGTTGTTCTTGACCGGAAATCTGATTGGATGTTTTTTTTTGTCCGTCCCCCTCGCAGGCCAGTGGAAGCAATGCTGCGATGATCTGATGAAAATTGAAGTGCCGTCGCCGAGGAAGCCGGCCCCCATCACCCCCAAACAGGGCTCCCTGTACCACGAAATGGGTGAGACGTCGCGGAAGTTCAAGTTCTCAGTCGTTCACATCATTCCGTTATTACGATTTGGGCTTTTTTTTTTTGCAGACGAGGAAGGATCCGCGGCTCCTTGTCACACCGCGCAAAACAACGTCAGGACATGGTCGTAAACAGACACTTTGAGTCGCGAGATTGAACTTTTAGCTTTAACCCATTCTGCGCGGGAACCCCCTTTGGTGTTAGCATCATGCTATGCTTTAGCTATTGAAAAATAGCAGATCTACAAGCTCGTAGCGCGCCACCGAGTGGCGCGCTACGAGCTTGTAGGTCTGCTATTTTTGAAAAATCGAAGATTTGCTTTTAAATCTGATCTCAGGTCAGAATGGGTTAATAATGAAACTGTCAGGATGTAATAGACATTTTTGGAATCTGATCTCAGGTCAGAATGGGTTAATCCATGTTAGACGTGACCGTGTAACCTTCCCCCGAGCGTGGAAGGAAATAACCCACGTCTCCGCCACGCACACGCATGACATCTTTTTAGTAGGACGAAGGGAAAAAAAGGGAAGATAAAATTGTCGCTGACAGTCGGAAACCTTGTATGTCCAAAACCGTTGCTTTAAAAAAGACCTTAAAATATACCCACTATATATTCAGACAATCTACATTCACTGCTTCTGTGCGACACTCTTTTTTGGGTCGAAGTAGGATGTTAATTTACAGGGACAGAAATATGGAGACGCGAGGTTTTTCCGCCTGAGAGCGAAGAAATCGAGGGCATGTCCATGAAATCCAAATAGATGGGTCTGTGCTGTGTTTGTGTTGTGTGTGCCTGCTGCGTTGCATGTGAATGTTTCTAGCTTTGAAGTTGTGGGTCCGTCTGCATGACGAACACTGTCATCCTTTAAAACCAGGGTTTGATTTGCTGAAGGGTGCGTGCGGTGAGGTGTGGGGTGGGGTCAGTGCCTCTGCTTTTTAGCATGATCTGGTCATTCATTTTCATGGCCGGTGGGGATTTTGTTAGCCTCGTATTGCCAGAGTCTTTTTTTTTGGGCCGCTGCTTGGCATATTGCCTATTATATTATGTCCTCAGCATTCCAAAATCCAAAATTACTTTCTGCCTAAAAGTCTTACTTTTTGAGACTCAGGCTGAGATTATTTGTGAATGTAACAAGCATTCTGATAGGCTGAGGACATCAGGCAGATAAACATGACTTTTTAGATACATAGGCAGACTTTTCATGTCTTCTTTTCGGGAAAACCGATGAGGCTACACTTTTTTTAATTTTTTATCTCTGCTGCTATTGGTCAGACTGAGTTAAATACTATATGTAAAGTTGCCCGAACGGCCAAGGCTCCAAGAATCGACACAGTCCAAGAATGTACATCTTTTGTTGTATTTATTTACCTCCAAAACTGATGAACAGCCCATATGACGGATTGTCACAGCCCGGGTCTGAGGCAAAACAAAATACTGCACGAATGATACTGGCCACGATACACTTTCAAAAACCAAAAGTAATAAATAAACACTTGATAACTAACAAAGACAAAAACAACAAACCAAGAACTAAAGACACTGAAAACAGGCTATGCCTTCCCTGAAGACCCTGGCAGCTCTCCCTTGGTGTTGTCTCTTTGCTGTCTCAAGCCAACTGAGCAATCTCCCCTCAACATTTCCAGCCTCCCTTATATACCAGGTGAGACCCACCCACAATGATTAGTAATTGGACCAATCTACTCAAACCAGGTAAACCATGACCCATGAGTTAGACCAACTATACAATTACACATTTAGAGTCTGAATGTTTTCCAAGGCATCACATCCCACAAAACAATTACAATAGAATTAGGCAACACCGATAAGGGTATATGATGCTACACATGGCCACCTCTCCAAGGAGCTTGATGACAGTCAATTAATGGAAGCATCTGTGCAGTGTGTGTTTGTCATGACCAGTTTTATATTGTGGAGTCTTCTAGTGTCTATAGGGCACGGGTTGCCCCGTGACACTATATATTCCCATTTGGGCAGGAAAATGTGCTTAATGAGTGTTACCATTCAAGAATATAATACAAAAATAGTTTCAGATTTCGATTTGAATTTAAAAAAAAAAGAAATAGGGAGATTAGGCGATCTACAAGTTCATATAATATAATAATATATCTGGCTTAACCCATTCGGGGCGGATACCCCTTTTGGTGTTTCAAGCATTCTCTGTTATACTTTAGCTATTGAAAAACAGCAGATCTACAAGCGCACCGAGTGGCGCGCTATGGACTTGTAGGTCTGCTATTTTTGAAAAATCGTGAAAATGCGGCACAAATCTTTGAATATATATTATTTCAGAATACTTTTTTTTTTTAATTTCGACCTCGGGTCTAAATGGGTTAAGTGTTGTTTTTTTGTTTTTTTTAACAAATCAAACCCTGTTTAAAACATCTCTTCCACCTTACTGTATGTACTGTAGCTAGTGTCTATATATATCTCTGACATACTGACTCACTTTCACTGTCTCTTTCCTTTTCTCTGTCTGTCTGTCTCTCTGTCTTCCCTGTGTACCCTTAATCTGTCCCTCCTGATGTTCCTCTCTTTCACCCTCCTTATTTTTTGTAAATCCATCCTATCCCCCCCCCCCCCCCTCCCCTCCCCTTCCATCCACACAAACATCATTTTCCGTCATGCTTTTAACGTTCAAATATCTCCCGTTCGGTTGGGTTGGATTGCCTTGGTCTTTAAAACAACCCCTCTCTTCATCATACCAATTCCCTTGATTTTAATACCTTCTTTCTAAATTAACAATCACACATCCGTCTGATTAATACATGTGTTGTCCATTAACACCTGCACCTGGACCTCTATCCGTCTCTCATCGCCACATGCTCCATCCTTCCTTCCTTTTCCTTTTCCTTTTCCTTTCCTTTCCTCCTTGCTTCCTCGGGCAGCCCCCCTTGCCACACCCTCCTGTGAGGGTCTCCTGCTGCAGGACAATGCCGTGTCGGCCGAGATTCGCGCTCTGCTCTCGTCCTATTACAATGACAGGTGATGTAACTGGAGAGACAACATACAGGGATGTGAACCTGAACAAACGCATTCTCACACCCAAAACGGTCCGCCCCAAGTATTTTGACTAGGGGGTGAGTCGGCTGAAGTGGACCTTGGGTGTTGCCCGGGCGGCTCACTTGGCAGCGGCTCTGGTGACTCAAGACCACTTTAGACGGCGTGCCTCCATTTTTCTTTCGCGGACCTCTTGGGTTTGAGAGTGGGCACTTCTCCATTAACTGGAGTGCGGAAGTGCCCCCGGAAACAGCAACGCTTGGTCACATTTTGTCCAAAGAAGTCACGATATGCACGTTGGGGGAGTGAGAGTGTGGTTGACATTAAAGGAAAACACACTGTTTTCAACCTTTTATCTTCGTTAAGCGTGGGCGCTGATCCTAATGGGCGCTGATGATAAGATGGCACCGTTTCTGTCTGCTCACTCTGGGTCTCTGAAGTGGGGCTTCAGAGAGAGAGGAGGTGGGGGGGGGGGGCGGGGGGTAATTGCACCACTCAGTTCACACGGGTGTGATTTTTTTCAATAGCTAAAGCATAACGTAATGAGAACACATAAAGGCCGTTCCCCGCCCCCAAAATTGGGTTAAAGGTTTTATGGGGGGGGGGAATTTCAAAACGGCAATGCTCCTGATAACAAAAAAAACAAAAAAACATACTGTATACTGTGTCATGACGAGCCTCTCATCCCGCCCCTGTGTGTCCCGCCCCCCCCCCCGTGTCCCCCTGCAGTTATTGAGACGTCGGAGGACTTAGCGGTGTCCGACATCCTGGCGCGGAGGATGCAGGAGCTGGAGCTGCAGCGCCACCTGCAGGGCGTGGTGGGCACCTCCTCCTCCCCCTCCCCCACCACCTGGATGTCCCAGCTGTTCGAGGAGGAGGAGGACGAGGGGGGGGCCCCCCACCACCGAGGCCCTCGCCTGTCCCCGCCCCCCCACCACCACCACCACCGCCCCAGCCACCACCACCACCACCACTGCTGCTGCACGCCTCCGCCGCCGCCCCGCTGCCCGCTGGTGGAGCGCTCGGACGCCAGCCTGACGACGACGATGTCGGACGGCAGCGACTGCAGCCACTGCTGCAGCGCCGCCAGCCCCTGCTGCCTCCGCCGAGGAGGCCGCCACGTCTGGGTCGCCGAGCCGCCCTCCTCCCCCCCCTCCCCCTCCGGCTTCTTCTCGTCGTCGTCGCGCATGCGGCCGCGCACGCTCTCTCTGGACGCCAAGCTCAGCACCCTCCGAGGGAGGGGCTACGGAGGAGGAGGAGGAGGAGGAGGAGGAGGAGGAGGAGGCGGCGGTGCTTTCCCGTGCTCCTGTCGTCACGGTGCGGCGCCTGCTCCTCCTCCTCCTCCTCCGTCCTCCTCCTCCTCCTCGCTGCTGGTCGCCGCCGCCGCCCCGCTCCTCCTCCTCCTCCCGGCCTCCTCCTCCTCCTCCTCCTCCTCCTCTTCCTCCTCGTCGGCGTCGGCGGCGTCTCAGCGGGCGCCACGCAGCGCCACGCAGACCACGCTCTCCTGCTCCAGCACCGCCTCCTCCTCCAGCTCCTCCTCCGGCTCCACCAACAGCGAGGGCCGGAGCCACAGCCCCGAGGAGGAGGAGCCACAGGGAGGAGGAGGAGGAGGAGGAGGAGGAGGCGGAGCCCCGTCGTCCGCCTTCTCGCGGCCCTCGCCGGCCCGCCGCAGCCTCAGGAACCTCAGGGCCCGACTGGACCCGCGCAACTGGCTCCAGAGCCAGGTGTGAACGCCACTGGACCCCCGCGCGCGCGCACACACACACACACACACACACACACTCTGACGCAGCGAGGACTGCCAACGAAACGCAGAAGAACAGCGCTTTGTGACGATGAACGTGAACTGACCTCAGGATCGACCCCGTTAAACCACAAACCCCCCCCCCCCCTCCTCCTCCTCCTACATACGGACCCCGTTTAAGTTACTATACTTGTGAGGACGTTATTATCTCATAGGACGGCAATTTCATTCATGCATTTATTTATTTATTTTTTAACTCGTTGAATTCTTTCCCATTTTTAATCCGAACTCTGAATCCCCAAATAGTCGATCTACGGGGTTGAGCTTGTAGACATGGTTTTATGTGCAAAAACCAGACGCAGCCTAACTTTATTAGGGATAAATCCAAGCTCATAAGTATAGCAATACAAGTACACACACACACACACACACACACACCTGGGGTAAACTGGAATACCCTCTAACCAAGTCTCTGCAGGCTACTGGGCTGGGTTTACAGCTGCAGCGTACTCCAAACGACAAACAGACTTTGTTCAGCTTTCGGAAAGGGCTCGCCGAACCGAAGCTCAAGAGCCTCTTTTCGTCTTTCTGCCTATACTTCTCAGCTCTGAGTTTCTGGACACTAGACCCGGGGCTATAGACCACTCAGTGTTCTGCCTATAGCGACAACACCGTCCGCAAAACACCTAAACAATCCTGGGGCGTTGTTGTGCCATCTGGAGCCTCCTCTGTTTAATTTCATCAAACTCTGACGCGCTTTGACATAATTTGTAACCGGAGAGTTTTGCCAATTCTCTGGCGCCAGACGCGGTGGACAAAGTGCGGCATTATCCCTCGCCATTCATTAATGAATTTGCCATCAGAGAGGGATTTATCCTCAGCCAAAACGGTCAACGGTACATGACAAGATTGTGGAAATAAAACCATACAAATCACAAACGTATTGAGTTTCAGACCAATCGCGCAGGGTGTCGTTGCTGTGAGGGTGGCAGAAACCTCTTATCTCCTGTATTCTAACCTTTTACTGCCACTAGTTGATCATGCGACAAAAAGTAGCAGATCTACAAGCTCGAAGCACAGCGCGAAGTGACACACGTTTGAGCTTGTGGATCTGCAACTTGAAAAGTTTTTTTTTATTTTTTATTATTATTCTTGAAAAGTAATACTTTTGTACAATATGAGGTTTCCACCCAACAGAGACGAGCAGAGGTGTTTGGCTAGTTGGAACATCGTGAAGGTGCAAGAATGTCACGAAGGCACTGCCGAAAGTTCTTACGGCGTCATTTTTGTTCTTATTGACCCAAAGCAGAACAAAGTTTCATGTGTGGTTCGGGTTGGACTATGCTGTGGCCTTTTAGACCTGCGGTTCTCAACCTGTGGGATATTTGCCCCCAGATAATGGACAGAACACTACGATACTATAGCATTAATAGATTTACAATTATGGGAATTAATGTACAAAAAAAGGCATGGTAATCTTTTATTGAAAAACTAAAAACTAAAAAAGAACATTGCGATACCAATAAATAGGGATTTAACATTCATTTAACACAATCGATTGATCGATCATAATTAAAGTAAACATGCTCTGAAAATGCACGCTTCCGTGTTAAGCGGTCAGATGGGTGGGCCTGCATGAATACCTTCCAAGATTTTCAAGTGGGCCCGCTGTTTTCCGACCACTGCTTTTCCGACTGTGAAGCCGGTGTAGAACAGCAGGGAGAGCTGTGGTCACATCCTGGACAACCACAGAATGATGCTACTTGGGAGAAAAATGATTCTAACACAACGGAGAGTTTTGTCTTTTTGCTCACCCTACCAGCTATACTCTCTGCTGGGAGGGTGTTCTTCTGAATCTTTAACCCATTTTGACCTGAGATCAGATTCTAAAAAAAATGTCTTCATGCATCCTGACAGTGTTCTGAAAAAGCTATGTTGTCGTTCTTTGATTTTTCAAAAGTAGCAGACCTATACAAGCTCGAGCTTGTAGATCTGCTATTTTTCAATAGCTAAAGCATAGCATAATGCTAACACCAAAAGGGGTTCTCCCCGCCTACAGAATGGGTTAAACTGGGAAAATATTTAATTTCATGCTCTTATTGTCACCGGAAATCGTAAAACATCCACATTAACTAAAAACACGCAACGTCTATTTAAAGTTCTATGAGTGCTGGAACACTGGTGGATCATGTGTTGTTACTGGAGACTTCTTGTATGTGATGGTTTGAAGCGTAAGCATGTTGTCTAAGCTGAAGACGTGCACGGCAGTGCATTTTATCACGTCGAGTCTGCGTCTTTGGAAATGTCGGGGAGGGAAAAAAAAATGGCCCCCCCACATGGTGAAGAGGGCGGCGCGTCTGTTGTTCTTCCCTTTATAAACTGTGACATCCACGCCGGTGTACTTATCGTTTTGATATTGACACAAAAGACGACCGACCCCCTTAAAAGTCTCTCCTGGCAAATACATTGTACATGTATATATACAGTATATATATACATTTATGCTATGCAGCGTTTTATCATTTATTTTCTTTTCATGGTTTGGCTTCAATGGCGAGTAGTTGTGTCAACTCGCAAATCGCGACAGCAAAGAAAATCTCGTGAAAAAGCTCAACACTTAAACCTCAGACGTTGTCGAGCGGAGTCCGTCTGAGCTCTGTACAAGTGTCTTTTCTGTTTTAACCCATTCTGACCTGAGATCAGATTTCGTACGAGGTTTCCACTGGACACACACTGGTCTGATGAACCCATTCTGACCTGAGATCAGATTCTAAAAATGTCAGTCGCTCTTCGATTTTTCAAAAATAGCAGACCTACAAGCTTGTAGCGCGCCACTCGGTGGCGCGCTATGAGCTTGTAGATCTGCTATTTAAATGGGTTCCCGGTCAGAATGGGTTAATATCTTCGCTGAAAATGGCCGATTGACAAGCTCGCCACGTGTCGCAAATTCGACGCGCGGTGAGCTTGTCGACCTGCACTCTTTTTTCCTGCGAAAAACATGTTCTGGGAGTTGTGAAGTGGTTTCTAATTATACGAGTGTTCACATTAACTGTTACTGGTTGTTAACTGGTGATCTGTGAAGAAGAGAAAAAACCCCAATAACGTGCTCTTCATCCCTTCTCCGCTCAGCTTGAACACTGTTGACAGGATTAGGCTTTTGGTTAAACGCGGTCAACGGCGTTCTGGCATCAAACTGAATGATTAAACCAAAGGTCGACGACGTGTCACTCGCTGCTTATTGTCGTATAATCACCGCCCACTGAGCCGTACGAACTCTCTCTCTCTACGCGCTCCACTGCCTTCGCTCGTTGCAGTCTCGTCAGATTCCTTTCCAAGTTAAGCGGTACCTGCTTTTTGCAGATCTCGTGTCAAGCCTCGACGACAAAATGTGAAACGACAACCTATGAGTTGGGTTTTTTATGCATAACAGGAGGAGATATTTATTTGCAATGTGTGATATGGTGGTTGCATTTCTTCTTTTTTTTTTTCTGTGAAAGTGTGTTCACAAAAAAGTGGGAAAAAAAAGCCAATTAATTGTAATTATTTTTGTTCTGGTGATATAGTCTGTGGTTTTACTCACACTGCCAGCTCATGGATTTCGATTTATTTGCATGTGTGTGTGCGTGCGCGTGCGTGCGTGCGTGCGTGAGAGAGAAACGTCTTCCTCAGTGCAGTGAAACCTAATTTTACTCTGGATTTTAACTGCATTAACCATTTCCTTTCGGGGAGGGGGGCAACCATTTACACTACGAAGTAAAACTGTCAAATGTTCTAAAGAGCAAGCACCATTTGTTACTGTACATTGGTTTTTATTTTATTTTGTTTTGTAAGTTAACAAACAGAACTCCTCCCTTTTGTATTTTGTTCAAATCTATTTTACCTTATTGATTTTTGTTGTAAATGCAACTATATTGATATAAATATATATATATATATATAATTTTAACAGATGGCGTGCAGACTTTTAAAACTGTTGCGATAGATAACATTGAATGTTATAACCTTTGCGAGAGAGCGCTCTCATGCTAACGGGCCTTGTGTTGTGCATGCACGCGCCATCGTCATCCTAGGAGGGCGGTCACTGTCGCTCTCCGTTTAAATAATGTAACATAATGATGATAATAAATGCTTTATCGGTTTGTATGTTCAGTCCATGTTTCCTGCAGGAAAAAGCTTTGGCATGGTGCTGGGCGCGGGGGGGCCTTCCGGTAATTTGATGAATTAATTAATTAAGTTGATGAATTAATTAAATAAGATTAATAAATTAAGATGAATTCGTATTATTGCTCTTGTATTGCTATTGGAGACACTGGGGGGACACTGGGGGACACTGGGCAGGCACTGGGGAGTCACTGGGCAGCCACTGGGGAGTCACTGGGCAGGCACTGGGGAGGCACTCAGGGGAACACTGGGGAGGCACTGGGGAGGCACTCAGGGGAACACGGGGGAGGCACTCAGGGGAACACTGTGGAGGCACTGGGGAGGCACTGGGAGGCACTGGGGAGGCACTGGGAGGCACCTCAGAACAAAGAGATCTCAGGACCAATCGAAAACAACATGCAAATCTCAGAACTGCGCTTCTCCGGCCCCAAAACATTGTTAAAAACAAGCCTACTTTGACATATAAATGTATACGTTTAATTTGCCCAAATGAACAATCTGTTGGAATAAAAACCTTCTTCAACATTCAAACTGTCTTAATGTGAAGAAAAGAAAAAAAATCACATAAAAAAAAAAAAAGTGGCTGTATTTGTGATCCACAGGTCCACGGTTCAAATCCCACATTATTCATGTGTCTCTGTGATGCTTTGCTTTGCACACTGACTTTCAGAAGGACAACTTTAAAGAGGGTCCGGCCCATTCCTCTCTGTTATGTCATATGACGAGCATTTAACTTTTAATATCACAATTATTGTAGCTAATCTTTAACTGAATCTGGAAGTATTCCTTTATTAAATGATTCTTCATAGTCTGGAATTGTAACTGATCAATTTTCTTTTGTGACTTTCGCATTTATTTTATATGGAGGGACAGTCAGTGGTGTAAACTTTATTTATATAGCACATTTCATACATAAAACGCAACTCTGTCACATTCTGTCTCTCCCTCAGTCTCCACACTGGCCTCCCATATCCCATTCCAGCACACCCAGTTCCATTTACACACCTGTCAACTACCTAATCAGCCCAGCAGTGAACACTTCTCCAATCAACCTGCTCACTATAAAACTGGACTCAGTACAAACACTCATTGTCAGTTCATAACCTGTGTCACAGATGTCCTGCCTGTTCATGTGTTGACTTTGATGTCATTCTGATTCATGCCTGATTCCTACCTGCATTCCCCTGTGTAAGATATCTCGTAATTCTTTATTAAATACTTTATTATTATACTCTAGTTTGTTGTGACTTTGCTCCTGGGTTCAACTCTGTCTGCATCCTTGACAACTAAAGTACTTCACATATTAAACTTTATTTATATAGCACATGTCATACATAAAATGCAACTCAAAGTACTTCACATGAAAATAAAATAAAAAATAACAAGCAGCGGAATGCCAGAAACAAAAAGTAGGTCAATCTACAATTAGCAAATAAAAATAGCAATACAAAACTAAAACATTAAAAATGGTAAGGAAATTTGTATTGGATAATACATTTTAAATTGATATTATTAGATATTCAACTTTATTGACATTTATAATTAAATTGGTGTCTTTACACTGTAGAATCCATTGTTGTTTGTTTCTGTTGCTTAACTCTGTTGCTTTAACTACATATAAGTGTCTATTTGTTTGTCTCTAAATGTTTTGATGAATTGAACAATGCCCTTGTTCAATTCATGCCATACTATAGCACGCCGTTTTTCATCATTTTTGAGGATTTGAAGAAAATTCAAAAATTCAAAAAACATGGGTTATAGCCCATCGTTTTTTGAATTTTTGAAAAAAATGTTATCCTCATTTTTCATCATTTTTGAACATGGGCTATAGCCCCTACCGTACAGCATACTATAGCACGCCGTTTTTCATCAATTTTGAGGATTTGAAGAAAATTCAAAATTTCAAAAACATGGGTTATAGCTCATCGTTTTTTGAATTTTTGAAAAAATGTTATCCTCATTTTTCATCATTTTTGAACATGGGCTAGAGCCCCTACCGTACGGCATACTATAGCACGCCGTTTTTCATCATTTTTGAGGATTTGAAGAAAATTCAAAATTTAAAAAAACATGGGTTATAGCCCATCGTTTTTTGAATTTTTGAAAAAAATGTTATCCTCATTTTTCATCATTTTTGAACATGGGCTATAGCCCCTACCGTACGGCATACTATAGCACGCCGTTTTTCATCATTTTTGAGGATTTGAAGAAAATTCAAAATTTCAAAAAACATGGGTTATAGCCCATCGTTTTTTGAATTTTTGAAAAAAATGTTATCCTCATTTTTCATCATTTTTGAACATGGGCTATAGCCCCTACCGTACGGCATACTATAGCACGCCGTTTTTCATCAATTTTGAGGATTTGAAGAAAATTCAAAATTTCAAAAAACATGGGTTATAGCCCATCGTTTTTTGATTTTTTGAAAAAATGTTATCCTCATTTTTCATCATTTTTGAACATGGGCTATAGCCCCTACCGTACGGCATACTATAGCACGCTGTTTTTCATCATTTTTGAGGATTTGAAGAAAATTCAAAATTTCAAAAAACATGGGTTATAGCCCATCGTTTTTTGAATTTTTGAAAAAAATGTTATCCTCATTTTTCATCATTTTTTAACATGGGCTATAGCTCCTACCGTACGGCATACTATAGCACGCCGTTTTTCATCATTTTTGAGGATTTGAAGAAAATTCAAAATTTCAAAAAACATGGGTTATAGCCCATCGTTTTTTGAATTTTTGAAAAAAATGTTATCCTCATTTTTCATCATTTTTGAACATGGGCTATAGCCCCTACCGTACGGCATACTATAGCACGCCGTTTTTCATCATTTTTGAGGATTTGAAGAAAATTCAAAATTTCAAAAAACATGGGTTATAGCCCATTGTTTTTTGAATTTTTGAAAAAAATGTTATCCTCATTTTTCATCATTTTTGAACATGGGCTATAGCCCCTACCGTACGGCATACTATAGCACGCCGTTTTTCATCAATTTTGAGGATTTGAAGAAAATTCAAAATTTCAAAAAACATGGGTTATAGCCCATCGTTTTTTGATTTTTTGAAAAAATGTTATCCTCATTTTTCATCATTTTTGAACATGGGCTATAGCCCCTACCGTACGGCATACTATAGCACGCTGTTTTTCATCATTTTTGAGGATTTGAAGAAATTCAAAATTTCAAAAAACATGGGTTATAGCCCATCGTTTTTTGAATTTTTGAAAAAAATGTTATCCTCATTTTTCATCATTTTTTAACATGGGCTATAGCTCCTACCGTACGGCATACTATAGCACGCCGTTTTTCATCATTTTTGAGGATTTGAAGAAAATTCAAAATTTCAAAAAACATGGGTTATAGCCCATCGTTTTTTGAATTTTTGAAAAAAATGTTATCCTCATTTTTCATCATTTTTGAACATGGGCTATAGCCCCTACCGTACGGCATACTATAGCACGCCGTTTTTCATCATTTTTGAGGATTTGAAGAAAATTCAAAATTTCAAAAAACATGGGTTATAGCCCATTGTTTTTTGAATTTTTGAAAAAAATGTTATCCTCATTTTTCATCATTTTTGAACATGGGCTATAGCCCCTACCGTACGGCATACTATAGCACGCCGTTTTTCATCATTTTTGAGGATTTGAAGAAAATTCAAAATTTCAAAAAACATGGGTTATAGCCCATCGTTTTTTGAATTTTTGAAAAAAATGTTATCCTCATTTTTCATCATTTTTGAACATGGGCTATAGCCCCTACCGTACGGCATACTATAGCACGCCGTTTTTCATCATTTTTGAGGATTTGAAGAAAATTCAAAATAAAAAAAAACATGGGTTATAGCCCATCGTTTTTTGAATTTTTGAAAAAAATGTTATCCTCATTTTTCATCATTTTTGAACATGGGCTATAGCCCCTACCGTACGGCATACTATAGCACGCCGTTTTTCATCATTTTTGAGGATTTGAAGAAAATTCAAAATTTAAAAAAACATGGGTTATAGCCCATCGTTTTTTGAATTTTTGAAAAAAATGTTATCCTCATTTTTCATCATTTTTAAACATGGGCTATAGCCTCTACCGTACGGCATACTATAGCACGCCGTTTTTCATCATTTTTGAGGATTTGAAGAAAATTCAAAATTTCAAAAAACATGGGTTATAGCCCATCGTTTTTTTAATTTTTGAAAAAAATGTTATCCTCATTTTTCATCATTTTTGAACATGGGCTATAGCCCCTACCGTACGGCATACTATAGCACGCCGTTTTTCATCATTTTTGAGGATTTGAAGAAAATTCAAAATTTCAAAAAACATGGGTTATAGCCCATCGTTTTTTGAATTTTTGAAAAAAATGTTATCCTCATTTTTCATCATTTTTAAACATGGGCTATAGCCTCTACCGTACGGCATACTATAGCACGCCGTTTTTCATCATTTTTGAGGATTTGAAGAAAATTCAAAATTTCAAAAAACATGGGTTATAGCCCATCGTTTTTTGAATTTTTGAAAAAAATGTTATCCTCATTTTTCATCATTTTTGAACATGGGCTATAGCCCCTACCGTACGGCATACTATAGCACGCCGTTTTTCATCATTTTTGAGGATTTGAAGAAAATTCAAAATTTCAAAAAACATGGGTTATAGCCCATTGTTTTTTGAATTTTTGAAAAAATTGTTATCCTCATTTTTCATCATTTTTGAACATGGGCTATAGCCCCTACCGTACGGCATACTATAGCACGCCGTTTTTCATCATTTTTGAGGATTTGAAGAAAATTCAAAATTTCAAAAAACATGGGTTATAGCCCATCGTTTTTTGAATTTTTGAAAAAAATGTTATCCTCATTTTTCATCATTTTTGAACATGGGCTATAGCCCCTACCGTACGGCATACTATAGCACGCCGTTTTTCATCATTTTTGAGGATTTGAAGAAAATTCAAAATTTCAAAAAACATGGGTTATAGCCCATCGTTTTTTGAATTTTTGAAAAAAATGTTATCCTCATTTTTCATCATTTTTGAACATGGGCTATAGCCCCTACCGTACGGCATACTATAGCACGCCGTTTTTCATCATTTTTGAGGATTTGAAGAAAATTCAAAATTTCAAAAAACATGGGTTATAGCCCATCGTTTTTTGAATTTTTGAAAAAAATGTTATCCTCATTTTTCATCATTTTTGAACATGGGCTATAGCCCCTACCGTACGGCATACTATAGCACGCCGTTTTTCATCATTTTTGAGGATTTGAAGAAAATTCAAAATTTCAAAAAACATGGGTTATAGCCCATTGTTTTTTGAATTTTTGAAAAAAATGTTATCCTCATTTTTCATCATTTTTGAACATGGGCTATAGCCCCTACCGTACGGCATACTATAGCACGCCGTTTTTCATCATTTTTGAGGATTTGAAGAAAATTCAAAATTTCAAAAAACATGGGTTATAGCCCATCGTTTTTTGAATTTTTGAAAAAAATGTTATCCTCATTTTTCATCATTTTTGAACATGGGCTATAGCCCCTACCATACGGCATACTATAGCACGCCGTTTTTCATCATTTTTGAGGATTTGAAGAAAATTCAAAATTTCAAAAAACATGGGTTATAGCCCATCGTTTTTTGAATTTTTGAAAAAAATGTTATCCTCATTTTTCATCATTTTTGAACATGGGCTATAGCCCTTACCGTACGGCATACTATAGCACGCCGTTTTTCATCATTTTTGAGGATTTGAAGAAAATTCAAAATTTCAAAAAACATGGGTTATAGCCCATCGTTTTTTTAATTTTTGAAAAAAATGTTATCCTCATTTTTCATCATTTTTGAACATGGGCTATAGCCCCTACCGTACGGCATACTATAGCACGCCGTTTTTCATCATTTTTGAGGATTTGAAGAAAATTCAAAATTTCAAAAAACATGGGTTATAGCCCATTGTTTTTTGAATTTTTGAAAAAAATGTTATCCTCATTTTTCATCATTTTTGAACATGGGCTATAGCCCCTACCGTACGGCATACTATAGCACGCCGTTTTTCATCATTTTTGAGGATTTGAAGAAAATTCAAAATTTCAAAAAACATGGGTTATAGCCCATCGTTTTTTGAATTTTTGAAAAAAATGTTATCCTCATTTTTCATCATTTTTGAACATGGGCTATAGCCCCTACCATACGGCATACTATAGCACGCCGTTTTTCATCATTTTTGAGGATTTGAAGAAAATTCAAAATTTCAAAAAACATGGGTTATAGCCCATCGTTTTTTGAATTTTTGAAAAAAATGTTATCCTCATTTTTCATCATTTTTGAACATGGGCTATAGCCCTTACCGTACGGCATACTATAGCACGCCGTTTTTCATCATTTTTGAGGATTTGAAGAAAATTCAAAATTTCAAAAAACATGGGTTATAGCCCATCGTTTTTTTAATTTTTGAAAAAAATGTTATCCTCATTTTTCATCATTTTTGAACATGGGCTATAGCCCCTACCGTACGGCATACTATAGCACGCCGTTTTTCATCATTTTTGAGGATTTGAAGAAAATTCAAAATTTCAAAAAACATGGGTTATAGCCCATCGTTTTTTGAATTTTTGAAAAAAATGTTATCCTCATTTTTCATCATTTTTGAACATGGGCTATAGCCCTTACCGTACGGCATACTATAGCACGCCGTTTTTCATCATTTTTGAGGATTTGAAGAAAATTCAAAATTTCAAAAAACATGGGTTATAGCCCATTGTTTTTTGAATTTTTGAAAAAAATGTTATCCTCATTTTTCATCATTTTTGAACATGGGCTATAGCCCCTACCGTACGGCATACTATAGCACGCCGTTTTTCATCATTTTTGAGGATTTGAAGAAAATTCAAAATTTCAAAAAACATGGGTTATAGCCCATCGTTTTTTGAATTTTGAAAAAAATTGTTATCCTCATTTTTCATCATTTTTGAACTTGGGCTATAGCCCCTACCGTACGGCATACTATAGCACGCCGTTTTTAATCATTTTTGAGGATTTGAAGAAAATTCAAAATTTCAAAAAACATGGGTTATAGCCCATCGTTTTTTTAATTTTTGAAAAAAATGTTATCCTCATTTTTCATCATTTTTGAACATGGGCTATAGCCCCTACCGTACGGCATACTATAGCACGCCGTTTTTCATCATTTTTGAGGATTTGAAGAAAATTCAAAATTTCAAAAAACATGGGTTATAGCCCATCGTTTTTTGAATTTTTGAAAAAAATGTTATCCTCATTTTTCATCATTTTTGAACATGGGCTATAGCCCCTACCGTACGGCATACTATAGCACGCCGTTTTTCATCATTTTTGAGGATTTGAAGAAAATTCAAAATTTCAAAAAACATGGGTTATAGCCCATCGTTTTTTGAATTTTTGAAAAAAATGTTATCCTCATTTTTCATCATTTTTGAACATGGGCTATAGCCCCTACCGTACGGCATACTATAGCACGCCGTTTTTCATCATTTTTGAGGATTTGAAGAAAATTCAAAATTTCAAAAAACATGGGTTATAGCCCATCGTTTTTTGAATTTTTGAAAAAAATGTTATCCTCATTTTTCATCATTTTTGAACATGGGCTATAGCCCTTACCGTACGGCATACTATAGCACGCCGTTTTTCATCATTTTTGAGGATTTGAAGAAAATTCAAAATTTCAAAAAACATGGGTTATAGCCCATCGTTTTTTTAATTTTTGAAAAAAATGTTATCCTCATTTTTCATCATTTTTGAACATGGGCTATAGCCCCTACCGTACGGCATACTATAGCACGCCGTTTTTAATCATTTTTGAGGATTTGAAGAAAATTCAAAATTTCAAAAAACATGGGTTATAGCCCATCGTTTTTTGAATTTTTGAAAAAAATGTTATCCTCATTTTTCATCATTTTTGAACATGGGCTATAGCCCCTACCGTACGGCATACTATAGCACGCCGTTTTTCATCATTTTTGAGGATTTGAAGAAAATTCAAAATTTCAAAAAACATGGGTTATAGCCCATCGTTTTTTTAATTTTTGAAAAAAATGTTATCCTCATTTTTCATCATTTTTGAACATGGGCTATAGCCCCTACCGTACGGCATACTATAGCACGCCGTTTTTCATCATTTTTGAGGATTTGAAGAAAATTCAAAATTTCAAAAAACATGGGTTATAGCCCATTGTTTTTTGAATTTTTGAAAAAAAATGTTATCCTCATTTTTCATCATTTTTGAACATGGGCTATAGCCCCTACCGTACGGCATACTATAGCACGCCGTTTTTCATCATTTTTGAGGATTTGAAGAAAATTCAAAATTTCAAAAAACATGGGTTATAGCCCATCGTTTTTTGAATTTTTGAAAAAAATGTTATCCTCATTTTTCATCATTTTTGAACATGGGCTATAGCCCCTACCGTACGGCATACTATAGCACGCCGTTTTTCATCATTTTTGAGGATTTGAAGAAAATTCAAAATTTCAAAAAACATGGGTTATAGCCCATCGTTTTTTTAATTTTTGAAAAAAATGTTATCCTCATTTTTCATCATTTTTGAACATGGGCTATAGCCCCTACCGTACGGCATACTATAGCACGCCGTTTTTCATCATTTTTGAGGATTTGAAGAAAATTCAAAATTTCAAAAAACATGGGTTATAGCCCATCGTTTTTTGAATTTTTGAAAAAAATGTTATCCTCATTTTTCATCATTTTTGAACATGGGCTATAGCCCCTACCGTACGGCATACTATAGCACGCCGTTTTTCATCATTTTTGAGGATTTGAAGAAAATTCAAAATTTCAAAAAACATGGGTTATAGCCCATTGTTTTTTGAATTTTTGAAAAAAATGTTATCCTCATTTTTCATCATTTTTGAACATGGGCTATAGCCCCTACCGTACGGCATACTATAGCACGCCGTTTTTCATCATTTTTGAGGATTTGAAGAAAATTCAAAATTTCAAAAAACATGGGTTATAGCCCATCGTTTTTTGAATTTTTGAAAAAAATGTTATCCTCATTTTTCATCATTTTTGAACATGGGCTATAGCCCCTACCATACGGCATACTATAGCACGCCGTTTTTCATCATTTTTGAGGATTTGAAGAAAATTCAAAATTTCAAAAAACATGGGTTATAGCCCATCGTTTTTTGAATTTTTGAAAAAAATGTTATCCTCATTTTTCATCATTTTTGAACATGGGCTATAGCCCTTACCGTACGGCATACTATAGCACGCCGTTTTTCATCATTTTTGAGGATTTGAAGAAAATTCAAAATTTCAAAAAACATGGGTTATAGCCCATCGTTTTTTTAATTTTTGAAAAAAATGTTATCCTCATTTTTCATCATTTTTGAACATGGGCTATAGCCCCTACCGTACGGCATACTATAGCACGCCGTTTTTCATCATTTTTGAGGATTTGAAGAAAATTCAAAATTTCAAAAAACATGGGTTATAGCCCATTGTTTTTTGAATTTTTGAAAAAAATGTTATCCTCATTTTTCATCATTTTTGAACATGGGCTATAGCCCCTACCGTACGGCATACTATAGCACGCCGTTTTTCATCATTTTTGAGGATTTGAAGAAAATTCAAAATTTAAAAAAACATGGGTTATAGCCCATCGTTTTTTGAATTTTTGAAAAAAATGTTATCCTCATTTTTCATCATTTTTGAACATGGGCTATAGCCCCTACCATACGGCATACTATAGCACGCCGTTTTTCATCATTTTTGAGGATTTGAAGAAAATTCAAAATTTCAAAAAACATGGGTTATAGCCCATCGTTTTTTGAATTTTTGAAAAAAATGTTATCCTCATTTTTCATCATTTTTGAACATGGGCTATAGCCCTTACCGTACGGCATACTATAGCACGCCGTTTTTCATCATTTTTGAGGATTTGAAGAAAATTCAAAATTTCAAAAAACATGGGTTATAGCCCATCGTTTTTTTAATTTTTGAAAAAAATGTTATCCTCATTTTTCATCATTTTTGAACATGGGCTATAGCCCCTACCGTACGGCATACTATAGCACGCCGTTTTTCATCATTTTTGAGGATTTGAAGAAAATTCAAAATTTCAAAAAACATGGGTTATAGCCCATTGTTTTTTGAATTTTTGAAAAAAATGTTATCCTCATTTTTCATCATTTTTGAACATGGGCTATAGCCCCTACCGTACGGCATACTATAGCACGCCGTTTTTCATCATTTTTGAGGATTTGAAGAAAATTCAAAATTTCAAAAAACATGGGTTATAGCCCATCGTTTTTTGAATTTTTGAAAAAAATGTTATCCTCATTTTTCATCATTTTTGAACATGGGCTATAGCCCTTACCGTACGGCATACTATAGCACGCCGTTTTTCATCATTTTTGAGGATTTGAAGAAAATTCAAAATTTCAAAAAACATGGGTTATAGCCCATCGTTTTTTTAATTTTTGAAAAAAATGTTATCCTCATTTTTCATCATTTTTGAACATGGGCTATAGCCCCTACCGTACGGCATACTATAGCACGCCGTTTTTCATCATTTTTGAGGATTTGAAGAAAATTCAAAATTTCAAAAAACATGGGTTATAGCCCATTGTTTTTTGAATTTTTGAAAAAAATGTTATCCTCATTTTTCATCATTTTTGAACATGGGCTATAGCCCCTACCGTACGGCATACTATAGCACGCCGTTTTTCATCATTTTTGAGGATTTGAAGAAAATTCAAAATTTCAAAAAACATGGGTTATAGCCCATCGTTTTTTTAATTTTTGAAAAAAATGTTATCCTCATTTTTCATCATTTTTGAACATGGGCTATAGCCCCTACCGTACGGCATACTATAGCACGCCGTTTTTCATCATTTTTGAGGATTTGAAGAAAATTCAAAATTTCAAAAAACATGGGTTATAGCCCATTGTTTTTTGAATTTTTGAAAAAAATGTTATCCTCATTTTTCATCATTTTTGAACATGGGCTATAGCCCCTACCGTACGGCATACTATAGCACGCCGTTTTTCATCATTTTTGAGGATTTGAAGAAAATTCAAAATTTCAAAAAACATGGGTTATAGCCCATCGTTTTTTGAATTTTTGAAAAAAATGTTATCCTCATTTTTCATCATTTTTGAACATGGGCTATAGCCCCTACCGTACGGCATACTATAGCACGCCGTTTTTCATCATTTTTGAGGATTTGAAGAAAATTAAAAATTTCAAAAAACATGGGTTATAGCCCATCGTTTTTTTAATTTTTGAAAAAAATGTTATCCTCATTTTTCATCATTTTTGAACATGGGCTATAGCCCCTACCGTACGGCATACTATAGCACGCCGTTTTTCATCATTTTTGAGGATTTGAAGAAAATTCAAAATTTCAAAAAACATGGGTTATAGCCCATCGTTTTTTGAATTTTTGAAAAAAATGTTATCCTCATTTTTCATCATTTTTGAACATGGGCTATAGCCCCTACCATACGGCATACTATAGCACGCCGTTTTTCATCATTTTTGAGGATTTGAAGAAAATTCAAAATTTCAAAAAACATGGGTTATAGCCCATCGTTTTTTGAATTTTTGAAAAAAATGTTATCCTCATTTTTCATCATTTTTGAACATGGGCTATAGCCCTTACCGTACGGCATACTATAGCACGCCGTTTTTCATCATTTTTGAGGATTTGAAGAAAATTCAAAATTTCAAAAAACATGGGTTATAGCCCATCGTTTTTTTAATTTTTGAAAAAAATGTTATCCTCATTTTTCATCATTTTTGAACATGGGCTATAGCCCCTACCGTACGGCATACTATAGCACGCCGTTTTTCATCATTTTTGAGGATTTGAAGAAAATTCAAAATTTCAAAAAACATGGGTTATAGCCCATTGTTTTTTGAATTTTTGAAAAAAATGTTATCCTCATTTTTCATCATTTTTGAACATGGGCTATAGCCCCTACCGTACGGCATACTATAGCACGCCGTTTTTCATCATTTTTGAGGATTTGAAGAAAATTCAAAATTTCAAAAAACATGGGTTATAGCCCATCGTTTTTTGAATTTTTGAAAAAAATGTTATCCTCATTTTTCATCATTTTTGAACATGGGCTATAGCCCCTACCAGTACGGCATACTATAGCACGCCGTTTTTCATCATTTTTGAGGATTTGAAGAAAATTCAAAATTTCAAAAAACATGGGTTATAGCCCATCGTTTTTTGAATTTTTGAAAAAAATGTTATCCTCATTTTTCATCATTTTTGAACATGGGCTATAGCCCTTACCGTACGGCATACTATAGCACGCCGTTTTTCATCATTTTTGAGGATTTGAAGAAAATTCAAAATTTCAAAAAACATGGGTTATAGCCCATCGTTTTTTTAATTTTTGAAAAAAATGTTATCCTCATTTTTCATCATTTTTGAACATGGGCTATAGCCCCTACCGTACGGCATACTATAGCACGCCGTTTTTCATCATTTTTGAGGATTTGAAGAAAATTCAAAATTTCAAAAAACATGGGTTATAGCCCATTGTTTTTTGAATTTTTGAAAAAAATGTTATCCTCATTTTTCATCATTTTTGAACATGGGCTATAGCCCCTACCGTACGGCATACTATAGCACGCCGTTTTTCATCATTTTTGAGGATTTGAAGAAAATTCAAAATTTCAAAAAACATGGGTTATAGCCCATCGTTTTTTGAATTTTTGAAAAAAATGTTATCCTCATTTTTCATCATTTTTGAACATGGGCTATAGCCCTTACCGTACGGCATACTATAGCACGCCGTTTTTCATCATTTTTGAGGATTTGAAGAAAATTCAAAATTTCAAAAAACATGGGTTATAGCCCATCGTTTTTTTAATTTTTGAAAAAAATGTTATCCTCATTTTTCATCATTTTTGAACATGGGCTATAGCCCCTACCGTACGGCATACTATAGCACGCCGTTTTTCATCATTTTTGAAGAAAATTCAAAATTTCAAAAAACATGGGTTATAGCCCATTGTTTTTTGAATTTTTGAAAAAAATGTTATCCTCATTTTTCATCATTTTTGAACATGGGCTATAGCCCCTACCGTACGGCATACTATAGCACGCCGTTTTTCATCATTTTTGAGGATTTGAAGAAAATTCAAAATTTCAAAAAACATGGGTTATAGCCCATCGTTTTTTTAATTTTTGAAAAAAATGTTATCCTCATTTTTCATCATTTTTGAACATGGGCTATAGCCCCTACCGTACGGCATACTATAGCACGCCGTTTTTCATCATTTTTGAGGATTTGAAGAAAATTCAAAATTTCAAAAAACATGGGTTATAGCCCATTGTTTTTTGAATTTTTGAAAAAAATGTTATCCTCATTTTTCATCATTTTTGAACATGGGCTATAGCCCCTACCGTACGGCATACTATAGCACGCCGTTTTTCATCATTTTTGAGGATTTGAAGAAAATTCAAAATTTCAAAAAACATGGGTTATAGCCCATCGTTTTTTGAATTTTTGAAAAAAATGTTATCCTCATTTTTCATCATTTTTGAACATGGGCTATAGCCCTTACCGTACGGCATACTATAGCACGCCGTTTTTCATCATTTTGAGGATTTGAAGAAAATTCAAAATTTCAAAAAACATGGGTTATAGCCCATCGTTTTTTTAATTTTTGAAAAAAATGTTATCCTCATTTTTCATCATTTTTGAACATGGGCTATAGCCCCTACCGTACGGCATACTATAGCACGCCGTTTTTCATCATTTTGAGGATTTGAAGAAAATTCAAAATTTCAAAAAACATGGGTTATAGCCCATTGTTTTTTGAATTTTTGAAAAAAATGTTATCCTCATTTTTCATCATTTTTGAACATGGGCTATAGCCCCTACCGTACGGCATACTATAGCACGCCGTTTTTCATCATTTTTGAGGATTTGAAGAAAATTCAAAATTTCAAAAAACATGGGTTATAGCCCATCGTTTTTTTAATTTTTGAAAAAAATGTTATCCTCATTTTTCATCATTTTTGAACATGGGCTATAGCCCCTACCGTACGGCATACTATAGCACGCCGTTTTTCATCATTTTTGAGGATTTGAAGAAAATTCAAAATTTCAAAAAACATGGGTTATAGCCCATTGTTTTTTGAATTTTTGAAAAAAATGTTATCCTCATTTTTCATCATTTTTGAACATGGGCTATAGCCCCTACCCGGCATACTATAGCACGCCGTTTTTCATCATTTTTGAGGATTTGAAGAAAATTCAAAATTTCAAAAAACATGGGTTATAGCCCATCGTTTTTTGAATTTTGAAAAAAATGTTATCCTCATTTTTCATCATTTTTGAACATGGGCTATAGCCCCTACCGTACGGCATACTATAGCACGCCGTTTTTCATCATTTTTGAGGATTTGAAGAAAATTCAAAATTTCAAAAAACATGGGTTATAGCCCATCGTTTTTTGAATTTTTGAAAAAAATGTTATCCTCATTTTTCATCATTTTTGAACATGGGCTATAGCCCCTACCGTACGGCATACTATAGCACGCCGTTTTTCATCATTTTTGAGGATTTGAAGAAAATTCAAAATTTCAAAAAACATGGGTTATAGCCCATCGTTTTTTGAATTTTTGAAAAAAATGTTATCCTCATTTTTCATCATTTTTGAACATGGGCTATAGCCCCTACCATACGGCATACTATAGCACGCCGTTTTTCATCATTTTTGAGGATTTGAAGAAAATTCAAAATTTCAAAAAACATGGGTTATAGCCCATCGTTTTTTGAATTTTTGAAAAAAATGTTATCCTCATTTTTCATCATTTTTGAACATGGGCTATAGCCCTTACCGTACGGCATACTATAGCACGCCGTTTTTCATCATTTTTGAGGATTTGAAGAAAATTCAAAATTTCAAAAAACATGGGTTATAGCCCATCGTTTTTTTAATTTTTGAAAAAAATGTTATCCTCATTTTTCATCATTTTTGAACATGGGCTATAGCCCCTACCGTACGGCATACTATAGCACGCCGTTTTTCATCATTTTTGAGGATTTGAAGAAAATTCAAAATTTCAAAAAACATGGGTTATAGCCCATTGTTTTTTGAATTTTTGAAAAAAATGTTATCCTCATTTTTCATCATTTTTGAACATGGGCTATAGCCCCTACCGTACGGCATACTATAGCACGCCGTTTTTCATCATTTTTGAGGATTTGAAGAAAATTCAAAATTTCAAAAAACATGGGTTATAGCCCATCGTTTTTTGAATTTTTGAAAAAAATGTTATCCTCATTTTTCATCATTTTTGAACATGGGCTATAGCCCCTACCGTACGGCATACTATAGCACGCCGTTTTTCATCATTTTTGAGGATTTGAAGAAAATTCAAAATTTCAAAAAACATGGGTTATAGCCCATCGTTTTTGAATTTTTGAAAAAAATGTTATCCTCATTTTTCATCATTTTTGAACATGGGCTATAGCCCCTACCGTACGGCATACTATAGCACGCCGTTTTTCATCATTTTTGAGGATTTGAAGAAAATTCAAAATTTCAAAAAACATGGGTTATAGCCCATCGTTTTTTGAATTTTTGAAAAAAATGTTATCCTCATTTTTCATCATTTTTGAACATGGGCTATAGCCCCTACCGTACGGCATACTATAGCACGCCGTTTTTCATCATTTTTGAGGATTTGAAGAAAATTCAAAATTTCAAAAAACATGGGTTATAGCCCATTGTTTTTTGAATTTTTGAAAAAAATGTTATCCTCATTTTTCATCATTTTTGAACATGGGCTATAGCCCCTACCGTACGGCATACTATAGCACGCCGTTTTTCATCATTTTTGAGGATTTGAAGAAAATTCAAAATTTCAAAAAACATGGGTTATAGCCCATCGTTTTTTGAATTTTTGAAAAAAATGTTATCCTCATTTTTCATCATTTTTGAACATGGGCTATAGCCCCTACCATACGGCATACTATAGCACGCCGTTTTTCATCATTTTTGAGGATTTGAAGAAAATTCAAAATTTCAAAAAACATGGGTTATAGCCCATCGTTTTTTGAATTTTTGAAAAAAATGTTATCCTCATTTTTCATCATTTTTGAACATGGGCTATAGCCCTTACCGTACGGCATACTATAGCACGCCGTTTTTCATCATTTTTGAGGATTTGAAGAAAATTCAAAATTTCAAAAAACATGGGTTATAGCCCATCGTTTTTTTAATTTTTGAAAAAAATGTTATCCTCATTTTTCATCATTTTTGAACATGGGCTATAGCCCCTACCGTACGGCATACTATAGCACGCCGTTTTTCATCATTTTTGAGGATTTGAAGAAAATTCAAAATTTCAAAAAACATGGGTTATAGCCCATTGTTTTTTGAATTTTGAAAAAAATGTTATCCTCATTTTTCATCATTTTTGAACATGGGCTATAGCCCCTACCGTACGGCATACTATAGCACGCCGTTTTTCATCATTTTTGAGGATTTGAAGAAAATTCAAAATTTCAAAAAACATGGGTTATAGCCCATCGTTTTTTGAATTTTTGAAAAAAATGTTATCCTCATTTTTCATCATTTTTGAACATGGGCTATAGCCCTTACCGTACGGCATACTATAGCACGCCGTTTTTCATCATTTTTGAGGATTTGAAGAAAATTCAAAATTTCAAAAAACATGGGTTATAGCCCATCGTTTTTTTAATTTTTGAAAAAAATGTTATCCTCATTTTTCATCATTTTTGAACATGGGCTATAGCCCCTACCGTACGGCATACTATAGCACGCCGTTTTTCATCATTTTTGAGGATTTGAAGAAAATTCAAAATTTCAAAAAACATGGGTTATAGCCCATTGTTTTTTGAATTTTTGAAAAAAATGTTATCCTCATTTTTCATCATTTTTGAACATGGGCTATAGCCCCTACCGTACGGCATACTATAGCACGCCGTTTTTCATCATTTTTGAGGATTTGAAGAAAATTCAAAATTTCAAAAAACATGGGTTATAGCCCATCGTTTTTTTAATTTTTGAAAAAAATGTTATCCTCATTTTTCATCATTTTTGAACATGGGCTATAGCCCCTACCGTACGGCATACTATAGCACGCCGTTTTTCATCATTTTGAGGATTTGAAGAAAATTCAAAATTTCAAAAAACATGGGTTATAGCCCATTGTTTTTTGAATTTTTGAAAAAAATGTTATCCTCATTTTTCATCATTTTTGAACATGGGCTATAGCCCCTACCGTACGGCATACTATAGCACGCCGTTTTTCATCATTTTTGAGGATTTGAAGAAAATTCAAAATTTCAAAAAACATGGGTTATAGCCCATCGTTTTTTGAATTTTTGAAAAAAATGTTATCCTCATTTTTCATCATTTTTGAACATGGGCTATAGCCCCTACCGTACGGCATACTATAGCACGCCGTTTTTCATCATTTTTGAGGATTTGAAGAAAATTAAAAATTTCAAAAAACATGGGTTATAGCCCATCGTTTTTTTAATTTTTGAAAAAAATGTTATCCTCATTTTTCATCATTTTTGAACATGGGCTATAGCCCCTACCGTACGGCATACTATAGCACGCCGTTTTTCATCATTTTTGAGGATTTGAAGAAAATTCAAAATTTCAAAAAACATGGGTTATAGCCCATCGTTTTTTGAATTTTTGAAAAAAATGTTATCCTCATTTTTCATCATTTTTGAACATGGGCTATAGCCCCTACCATACGGCATACTATAGCACGCCGTTTTTCATCATTTTTGAGGATTTGAAGAAAATTCAAAATTTCAAAAAACATGGGTTATAGCCCATCGTTTTTTGAATTTTTGAAAAAAATGTTATCCTCATTTTTCATCATTTTTGAACATGGGCTATAGCCCTTACCGTACGGCATACTATAGCACGCCGTTTTTCATCATTTTTGAGGATTTGAAGAAAATTCAAAATTTCAAAAAACATGGGTTATAGCCCATCGTTTTTTTAATTTTTGAAAAAAATGTTATCCTCATTTTTCATCATTTTTGAACATGGGCTATAGCCCCTACCGTACGGCATACTATAGCACGCCGTTTTTCATCATTTTTGAGGATTTGAAGAAAATTCAAAATTTCAAAAAACATGGGTTATAGCCCATTGTTTTTTGAATTTTTGAAAAAAATGTTATCCTCATTTTTCATCATTTTTGAACATGGGCTATAGCCCCTACCGTACGGCATACTATAGCACGCCGTTTTTCATCATTTTTGAGGATTTGAAGAAAATTCAAAATTTCAAAAAACATGGGTTATAGCCCATCGTTTTTTGAATTTTTGAAAAAAATGTTATCCTCATTTTTCATCATTTTTGAACATGGGCTATAGCCCTTACCGTACGGCATACTATAGCACGCCGTTTTTCATCATTTTTGAGGATTTGAAGAAAATTCAAAATTTCAAAAAACATGGGTTATAGCCCATCGTTTTTTGAATTTTTGAAAAAAAAATTATCCTCATTTTTCATCATTTTTGAACATGGGCTATAGCCCCTACCGTACGGCATACTATAGCACGCCGTTTTTCATCATTTTTGAGGATTTGAAGAAAATTCAAAATTTCAAAAAACATGGGTTATAGCCCATTGTTTTTTGAATTTTTGAAAAAAATGTTATCCTCATTTTTCATCATTTTTGAACATGGGCTATAGCCCCTACCGTACGGCATACTATAGCACGCCGTTTTTCATCATTTTTGAGGATTTGAAGAAAATTCAAAATTTCAAAAAACATGGGTTATAGCCCATCGTTTTTTTAATTTTTGAAAAAAATGTTATCCTCATTTTTCATCATTTTTGAACATGGGCTATAGCCCCTACCGTACGGCATACTATAGCACGCCGTTTTTCATCATTTTTGAGGATTTGAAGAAAATTCAAAATTTCAAAAACATGGGTTATAGCCCATTGTTTTTTGAATTTTTGAAAAAAATGTTATCCTCATTTTTCATCATTTTTGAACATGGGCTATAGCCCCTACCGTACGGCATACTATAGCACGCCGTTTTTCATCATTTTTGAGGATTTGAAGAAAATTCAAAATTTCAAAAAACATGGGTTATAGCCCATCGTTTTTTTAATTTTTGAAAAAAATGTTATCCTCATTTTTCATCATTTTTGAACATGGGCTATAGCCCCTACCGTACGGCATACTATAGCACGCCGTTTTTCATCATTTTTGAGGATTTGAAGAAAATTCAAAATTTCAAAAAACATGGGTTATAGCCCATTGTTTTTTGAATTTTTGAAAAAAATGTTATCCTCATTTTTCATCATTTTTGAACATGGGCTATAGCCCCTACCGTACGGCATACTATAGCACGCCGTTTTTCATCATTTTTGAGGATTTGAAGAAAATTCAAAATTTCAAAAAACATGGGTTATAGCCCATCGTTTTTTTAATTTTTGAAAAAAATGTTATCCTCATTTTTCATCATTTTTGAACATGGGCTATAGCCCCTACCGTACGGCATACTATAGCACGCCGTTTTTCATCATTTTTGAGGATTTGAAGAAAATTCAAAATTTCAAAAAACATGGGTTATAGCCCATTGTTTTTTGAATTTTTGAAAAAAATGTTATCCTCATTTTTCATCATTTTTGAACATGGGCTATAGCCCCTACCGTACGGCATACTATAGCACGCCGTTTTTCATCATTTTTGAGGATTTGAAGAAAATTCAAAATTTCAAAAAACATGGGTTATAGCCCATCGTTTTTTGAATTTTTGAAAAAAATGTTATCCTCATTTTTCATCATTTTTGAACATGGGCTATAGCCCCTACCGTACGGCATACTATAGCACGCCGTTTTTCATCATTTTTGAGGATTTGAAGAAAATTAAAAATTTCAAAAAACATGGGTTATAGCCCATCGTTTTTTTAATTTTTGAAAAAAATGTTATCCTCATTTTTCATCATTTTTGAACATGGGCTATAGCCCCTACCGTACGGCATACTATAGCACGCCGTTTTTCATCATTTTTGAGGATTTGAAGAAAATTCAAAATTTCAAAAAACATGGGTTATAGCCCATCGTTTTTTGAATTTTTGAAAAAAATGTTATCCTCATTTTTCATCATTTTTGAACATGGGCTATAGCCCCTACCATACGGCATACTATAGCACGCCGTTTTTCATCATTTTTGAGGATTTGAAGAAAATTCAAAATTTCAAAAAACATGGGTTATAGCCCATCGTTTTTTGAATTTTTGAAAAAAATGTTATCCTCATTTTTCATCATTTTTGAACATGGGCTATAGCCCTTACCGTACGGCATACTATAGCACGCCGTTTTTCATCATTTTTGAGGATTTGAAGAAAATTCAAAATTTCAAAAAACATGGGTTATAGCCCATCGTTTTTTTAATTTTTGAAAAAAATGTTATCCTCATTTTTCATCATTTTTGAACATGGGCTATAGCCCCTACCGTACGGCATACTATAGCACGCCGTTTTTCATCATTTTTGAGGATTTGAAGAAAATTCAAAATTTCAAAAAACATGGGTTATAGCCCATTGTTTTTTGAATTTTTGAAAAAAATGTTATCCTCATTTTTCATCATTTTTGAACATGGGCTATAGCCCCTACCGTACGGCATACTATAGCACGCCGTTTTTCATCATTTTTGAGGATTTGAAGAAAATTCAAAATTTAAAAAAACATGGGTTATAGCCCATCGTTTTTTGAATTTTTGAAAAAAATGTTATCCTCATTTTTCATCATTTTTGAACATGGGCTATAGCCCTTACCGTACGGCATACTATAGCACGCCGTTTTTCATCATTTTTGAGGATTTGAAGAAAATTCAAAATTTCAAAAAACATGGGTTATAGCCCATCGTTTTTTGAATTTTTGAAAAAAATGTTATCCTCATTTTTCATCATTTTTGAACATGGGCTATAGCCCCTACCGTACGGCATACTATAGCACGCCGTTTTTCATCATTTTTGAGGATTTGAAGAAAATTCAAAATTTCAAAAAACATGGGTTATAGCCCATTGTTTTTTGAATTTTTGAAAAAAATGTTATCCTCATTTTTCATCATTTTTGAACATGGGCTATAGCCCCTACCGTACGGCATACTATAGCACGCCGTTTTTCATCATTTTTGAGGATTTGAAGAAAATTCAAAATTTCAAAAAACATGGGTTATAGCCCATCGTTTTTTTAATTTTTGAAAAAAATGTTATCCTCATTTTTCATCATTTTTGAACATGGGCTATAGCCCCTACCGTACGGCATACTATAGCACGCCGTTTTTCATCATTTTTGAGGATTTGAAGAAAATTCAAAATTTCAAAAAACATGGGTTATAGCCCATTGTTTTGTGAATTTTTGAAAAAAATGTTATCCTCATTTTTCATCATTTTTGAACATGGGCTATAGCCCCTACCGTACGGCATACTATAGCACGCCGTTTTTCATCATTTTTGAGGATTTGAAGAAAATTCAAAATTTCAAAAAACATGGGTTATAGCCCATCGTTTTTTGAATTTTTGAAAAAAATGTTATCCTCATTTTTCATCATTTTTGAACATGGGCTATAGCCCCTACCGTACGGCATACTATAGCACGCCGTTTTTCATCATTTTTGAGGATTTGAAGAAAATTAAAAATTTCAAAAAACATGGGTTATAGCCCATCGTTTTTTTTATTTTTGAAAAAAATGTTATCCTCATTTTTCATCATTTTTGAACATGGGCTATAGCCCCTACCGTACGGCATACTATAGCACGCCGTTTTTCATCATTTTTGAGGATTTGAAGAAAATTCAAAATTTCAAAAAACATGGGTTATAGCCCATCGTTTTTTGAATTTTTGAAAAAAATGTTATCCTCATTTTTCATCATTTTTGAACATGGGCTATAGCCCCTACCGTACGGCATACTATAGCACGCCGTTTTTCATCATTTTTGAGGATTTGAAGAAAATTCAAAATTTCAAAAAACATGGGTTATAGCCCATTGTTTTTTGAATTTTTGAAAAAAATGTTATCCTCATTTTTCATCATTTTTGAACATGGGCTATAGCCCCTACCGTACGGCATACTATAGCACGCCGTTTTTCATCATTTTTGAGGATTTGAAGAAAATTCAAAATTTCAAAAAACATGGGTTATAGCCCATCGTTTTTTGAATTTTTGAAAAAAATGTTATCCTCATTTTTCATCATTTTTGAACATGGGCTATAGCCCCTACCGTACGGCATACTATAGCACGCCGTTTTTCATCATTTTTGAGGATTTGAAGAAAATTCAAAATTTCAAAAAACATGGGTTATAGCCCATCGTTTTTTTAATTTTTGAAAAAAATGTTATCCTCATTTTTCATCATTTTTGAACATGGGCTATAGCCCCTACCGTACGGCATACTATAGCACGCCGTTTTTCATCATTTTTGAGGATTTGAAGAAAATTCAAAATTTCAAAAAACATGGGTTATAGCCCATTGTTTTTTGAATTTTTGAAAAAAATGTTATCCTCATTTTTCATCATTTTTGAACATGGGCTATAGCCCCTACCGTACGGCATACTATATCACGCCGTTTTTCATCATTTTTGAGGATTTGAAGAAAATTCAAAATTTCAAAAAACATGGGTTATAGCCCATCGTTTTTTGAATTTTTGAAAAAAATGTTATCCTCATTTTTCATCATTTTTGAACATGGGCTATAGCTCCTACCGTACGGCATACTATAGCACGCCGTTTTTCATCATTTTTGAGGATTTGAAGAAAATTCAAAATTTCAAAAAACATGGGTTATAGCCCATCGTTTTTTGAATTTTTGAAAAAAATGTTATCCTCATTTTTCATCATTTTTGAACATGGGCTATAGCCCCTACCGTACGGCATACTATAGCACGCCGTTTTTCATCATTTTTGAGGATTTGAAGAAAATTCAAAATTTCAAAAAACATGGGTTATAGCCCATCGTTTTTTTAATTTTTGAAAAAAATGTTATCCTCATTTTTCATCATTTTTGAACATGGGCTATAGCCCCTACCGTACGGCATACTATAGCACGCCGCTTTTCATCATTTTTGAGGATTTGAAGAAAATTCAAAATTTCAAAAAACATGGGTTATAGCCCATCGTTTTTTGAATTTTTGAAAAAAATGTTATCCTCATTTTTCATCATTTTTGAACATGGGCTATAGCTCCTACCGTACGGCATACTATAGCACGCCGTTTTTCATCATTTTTGAGGATTTGAAGAAAATTCAAAATTTCAAAAAACATGGGTTATAGCCCATCGTTTTTTGAATTTTTGAAAAAAATGTTATCCTCATTTTTCATCATTTTTGAACATGGGCTATAGCCCCTACCGTACGGCATTTGTAAGTGTAAGGCTTAATTGGGTCGTCCACTCACAGTTAACAGTCTTTGTATTGAGTTTGTGCTTGAAATGTAGGCCTACTGTAATTCTGCAAACTGTTAATAAATATTTCAATCAATCAATCAATAAATCAAAATTGACATTTCAACTATTGATCAGACGCTGTGCATTGACGACACCTAGTGGTCATTCATTTTAATTGCATGCATGCAGAGAAATCACAACATTGTGAGACGCACTGGGTCGTTGCCATGTTTTGCCACGGAAACCAGCGACCTGCCTTGTGTAAGTAAGTAAGTACATTTTATTTATAAAGCACCTTTCTTAACAATGTTACAAAGTGCTGTACAGTGACACAATAAAATCAATCATAATTAAAACAGGACAGTACAACAAGCAAATAAGAACAACATAATCAAGTCAAATAAAATCAGAAAAATGTTCCCGAAATAAAAACGTTTTCAGTGGACGAAGCCAGGCTTGATACGAGCAGACGTGGCAACGCGATCGAAACACAGGGGCAATCTCCCGTTGGCCGAGAGGTTGGAACTCACGGGCCAATGGGAGCCTGTGTCGTGTAATTTCTCCCTTTACACTGACTATAATTCTATCTATTTGAGACAGAAACGGCTAAGCAATACGGCAGGCTGTAGGCTGTAGTCAAAAGCACCGGACGAATGAAGGCAGGCAGAGAGTGTTCTGAAGTGTAGTGTAGAGTCGATCATTTTATTGCAACCGAGACCAAGACAGAGAGCTTCGCCATTGTCCCTGAGCCTGGTGCTCAGGGACTCCCTCGTACTGAACCGCTGCCGCGGCCAGTTTAAGACTCCCTAAACCTTGCATTTTACAGGACATATATACAGTGTTTTTGCATAGACACAGATATACGGAGGTGGAGACTGAAACTTTACATACCGGTATTCATCAACATATTGCCACTTGGTAAGCAAAGGTCTCTCCTGGATACAATAGAATGCTAAGTTCCCTATCACACCTGGCCAGGCCAAGCTACTTGACTAAGGCCCACGACACCTTGACTTTAAATATCAAAGACAGGCCTCTGCAGACACAGTGACTGCAGATAGTGACAGTTGACTTATTTAGCATGCCCTTAGCACAGTGACCAAATGTATAAGTCGGACATTTTAACATGGCTTATATATGAATATCATGAAATATAGATACCACACCTGCATGCTTTTGGGCGGCCAATAAGGGCAGGGGTAAAACAGAGAGAATTGTTCCGGATCCTTAACATCAACTAGCACAGAAAAGCAGTGTTGTAGTAACCAGCAGTTAGCTCAGTGTGATGAGTGTCTGTGTTTGTGATCCACAGGTCCAGGGTTCAAATCCCACATTATTCATGTGTCTCTGTGATGCTTTGCTTTGCACACTGACTTTCAGAAGGACAACTTTAAAGCAGCACAGAAATTCCCAATGATTGTGTGCCTCAGTGGACCAACGGATAAGTCAAATGATATCCGTAGTATACCTAGTAGAAGTGTGCCGGTTCGAACCCCGACATACTCAAATCTTTACTGACACTTTGCATTCCACACTAACATCAACTAGCACAGAAAAGCTGTGTTGTAGTAACCAGCAGTTAGCTCAGTGTGATGAGTGGCTGTACTTAGTTGTGATCAACAGGTCCACGGTTCAAATCCCACATTATTCATGTGTCTCTGTGATGCTTTGCTTTGCACACTGACTTTCTTGAATAAAAAATAAAAACTCAAAAGCACCAGGAGACATCTGCTGAATGCCCCAAGGTGCCTTGGCTCAATGGTGTGGAGCGATTGACCCAGTTGCCAGCTTCAGACAGTTGGCCGGTTCAAGTCCCATGTCATGACATCAAAGTGCTGGGAAGGACCATCGGGAGACGGTGCTCTCTCCCCCTGTTTCCTGAAAAGTAGCGGTTGGGGGTTATGCCGTACGATATAGGCTATAGCCCACCGTCCAAAATTATGAGAAACGAAGATAACTTTTTTTTTCAAAATTTCAAAAAACATGGGCTATAACCCATCGTTTTTTTTCATTTATTCCGCAATTTCCGCAATTTCCATTTCCACAATTTCCATTTCCGCAATTTCCATTTCCACAATTTCCATTTCCGCAATTTCCACAATTTCCGCAATTTCCATTTCCGCAATTTCGCAATTTCTCAATTTCCGCAATTTCCATTTCCGCAATTTCCGCATTTTCCATTTCCGCAATTTCCGCAATTTCCATTTCCGCAATTTCCGCAATTACCATTTCCGCAATTTCCGCAATTACAATTTCCGCAATTTCCGCAATTTTTCAATTTCCGCAATTTCCATTTCCGCAATTTCCGCAATTTGCGGAAATTGCGGAATAAATGAAAAAAAAAAACGATGGGTTATAGCCCATGTTTTTTGAAATTTTGAAAAAAAAAATTATCCTCGTTTCTCATCATTTTGGACGGTGGGCTATAGCCTATATCGTACGGCATAACCCCCAACCGTTACTTTTCAGGAAACAGGGGGAGAGAGCACCGTCTCCCGATGGTCCTTCCCAGCACCTTGATGTCATGACATGGGACTTGAACCGGCCAACTGTCTGAAGCTGGCAACTGGGTCAAGCGCTCCACACCATTGAGCCAAGGCACCTTGGGGCATTCAGCAGATGTCTCCTGGTGCTTTTGAGTTTTTATTTTTTATTCAAGAAAGTCAGTGTGCAAAGCAAAGCATCACAGAGACACATGAATAATGTGGGATTTGAACCGTGGACCTGTGGATCACAAGTACAGCCACTCATCACACTGAGCTAACTGCTGGTTACTACAACACAGATTTTCTGTGCTAGTTGATGTTAGTGTGGAATGCAAAGTGTCAGTAAAGATTTGAGTATGTCAGGGTTTGAACCGGCACACTTCTACTAGGTATACTACGGATATCATTTGACTTATCCGTTGGCCCACTGAGGCACACAATCATGGGGAATTTCTGTGCTGCTTTAAAGTTGGCACTGGGCAGACACTGGGGAGGCACTGGGCAGACACTGCAGGGCAGACACTGGGGAGGCACTGGGCAGACACTGGGGAGGCACTGCGCAGACACTGCAGGGCAGACACTGGGGAGGCACTGGGCAGACACTGGGCAGACACTGCAGGGCAGACACTGGGGTGGCACTTGGGGAGGCACTGGGGAGCTACTGGACATATCACACACACACACACACCATGATTCACTAGCCCCCTTAAAAAAAGCCAACAAAAAAAAGCCAAGCCAACAACATTGTGCAGGAAACCCTGTAAGTGTCTTGTTTCTGCTGCGCCTGTGTAGTGTGTACCTTGTTTACAGTAGCCTACTATTACTACACTCACAATTTCCGGACTACTACTACCAATTGTTTTAAAACGAGGTTATCTCTGTGGTTCTCAAACATTGTCAGGTCATGGACCCACAATGTACCTGTATTTGGTTACAGAATCCCATCTGAAAAGGTGTTGTGCCACGGCAGATAAAAACATAGCCAATGAGTATATTTTAATGCAAAATTTACTCATTTTGATCAGCTGGCCTTGTGGTTAGAGTGTCCGCCCTGAGCCTAGGAGGTCGGGGTTCGATCCCCGGCTGGGTCATACAAAAGACGCACTCAGCATCAAGGGTTGGATTGGGGGTAAGTCCCTGCGACATACTAGCGTCACGTCCAGGGGGTGTGCTTGTGCATCACGCCAGGGCTCCACTGGGCGCGTTGCGTCTCCGTCACGTGCGTCAAAAAACGAACCGGTTCAATTTTAATGGTGACGCACGCGGCACGCACGCGCAACGCGGGCAGTGGAGCCACCCTTCATTGATTAAAAAGGGAACATTCTGTGACGGTGACGCTGACGCGACGCAGACGCGCCCAGTGGAGCCCTGGCGTCATGCTGCAGAAGCCAGTGACAAACGTAACGCCAGACACTTGTCGTCGTGTGACAGGCATGACACGTTACAAAACAAAGTTTCAGCGCTTCAGTGACGCAGTGAAGCGTCAATCATGTTTGTTTCACTGTTTTCCAGTCCCTTCCTCTCTCCCCACAATTCCTTCCCCAACACGTAAATGGAAGGCAACGTTGTTTATTTTGCCTGTTAACCGGTTCCTTGTGCTAATTTAATCCAACCCTTTTTTGTGTTTTTCTTCTGCTGTGTTGTATAGTACTTTGGTTGACCTTGGTCATTTAAAATGAGCTACCGGTATATCAATACAATCTGAGTTGAGTTGAATGTCGCAACATTTCAACAGCAACTCTGTCATCCACTATAGTTGGCTAGGCCATGCTTGGCTTTTGCCACTGTTGTAGAGGGTCTATAGAATAGATAGATGTTGATAGTATTAAGTTAGTGACTTTGACTCAAAGTCAAAGATGAGATAACGCGCTGTTTCTGACACACACACACACACACACACACACACACACACACACACACACACAGACAGACAGACAGACACACACACAGACATTGACTGAATTATAGTATGATGATGATGTTGGTTTGTTTACTGTTGAGTGAGAAAACAATAATCTGGGGACCAACCAAAATAATTCGGTACAATGGACAGGTGGCGCCATCGTCACGTTGTCTTTCTAGATGCCACCTGCTTCCACCAAAAGATCATAAGACATATTTCTTTATTGATCAAAACTGCGTTGGATTTCTGTTCCACTTCCCTACTGCCTGCAACAAATCCCACTAGAGAATAGATACCATCTCCTGTGAAAGGCTTAAGCCCCATTTTATACTTTGTTGTAAGACAGTGTCACGCAGAAAATAGATGATCTCTACAAGCTTGTAAAGCTGCTATTTCTTTGGGCATTGTCATGCCCAAAATAGGGACACCACACCACACCAGGCAGGGAAAAGTGGACAAGTAGTTAACCATTTAAAACACTCTAGACTTAAGAGAAACAGACCTGAGTTGGCTCTAAACTTGGTCTACTTCTTCACCAAATGTTTTCACCAGAAATAGCCCATCTACAAACTCACTCATAAGCGATTTCTGCCAATGTTCCACCCCAGAACAGGGGTTCAATTGGCTCTACGCACAGCAGCCAATCGGGCCTCTGCCTTACTTCCTTCAGTTTTTGCCACTTATACTAATTAAGGCTCCGTTTCATTTTGTGTAGCACATGGTTCTCACATCTTTACTTTCAAGGACTCTGAGATGGAACCCTCTCAAGTAGGGATGTTAGTTTTTTTTTGCTCCCGATCCGATCATTTGATTTTGGGTATCTGCCAATACCGATTTTTTCCCGATCCGATATTTCTATTTTTAGAGAACACTTATGCCATATCATAGTACAATATCCAGTCTAATATCATGATATGGATATAATATTAATACTAGGGATGTCCCAAATTCCCAATCACATTTATTTTGCTACCAATCCGATTCCGATCATTTGAAAATGACGTGATCGGCCCCCGATTTCCGATCACCCGATCGGATCTGGACAACCCTACTCTCAAGGAGCCATGATGGTCCCCTGGACCCCAATTTGAGACCCACAGTGTTTTTGTACAATAAGCACCCTGACTCCGTTTGAACAGAGGTCCAATTTCTCATCTCACACAGTACCATTTCTCATAGCTTGATGTGCCTATTGTCAAGCCCATCGGCTAAAATTAAAATTTGGGATGAGCGTCCACACATAATCACAAGCAGCCGCAAGCGTTGCACAAAACAGCAGGCAGAAGAACGGAGGCTTTATTGTCGACGTTGCGATTCCAAAACCTGTTGGTAAGTCGATAGTTAGTACAAAGCAGTGTTACAAACGTAAGGAGGTAGTAGACACTGAGGCTTTCACTGAGCGTTGCAGTATGCATAGGGAAAACGCTATTATTCACTATACTTTATCACATGCCTCAGAAGTTTAAAAACTCAAAACTCCCTGCCATCTGTTTTTTTAAGTGCCGAGTTGTAGCATTATTGTGCCATTGTTATAGTTCTTTTTTTTTTTGCGTATATTGTTGCTGTCGAGCAGAAACCTATCTCTATATTCTGACTTTTTGTACTTTTTTCGTAAAATTAATGCAGCTATTTGATCATACTACACTACAGTGTCACACATATCAAAAGCAGCAGATCAAGATCAAAACGTGGCGTGAAGCTATACTGTAAGCACTTCGAGTTCGTATCGGTCGTACAGTTACAGGTTTCCACCCGACAGAGACAATGTACTACACACACACTGTATAATATAAAATAACCACAAATCTTAACTTTTTTTTTACTCTCAGACAAAACACACTCTTCATTCAGAATAAGATAAATACTGTAAAGGCTATTATATAAATGATGCTGATACTGACTCGCGTACTAGTAGTAGCCCAATAGGGGGCCGTTGTACACGTTTGGCAATTATATGAATTCTGTTGGATTACATAAGACAATCTTTTCACATCGATTTTACACAGGGTCACAAGGGTCACTCGTCCATCTAGTCCTCGACAAACAACGTCCACTGAAACGGTAACACAGTTGATTTAACTTGGGGAGTGTGATGCTATGAACAACGCACTCTCACTCCCAAAACGGCAAACGGGTGACTTCTGGGGACGGATTTGACCAAACGTCAAACGGTTGACTGGAAGGGTGCACCTGCAAAGTCACATGTTGACTAGGGGGGGGGGGGGGGTATGTACCATTCTGTCATTGCATGCATGCATTACCGTGTGTTTTTCCTTGCTTACTGCCTGTCGCTCTGGATTAACTCATTCACTATTACTGCCAATAATTAATACCAGTCTGTCCAGGTCACTGTCATAATGTACTGTCGGGACGCGTCCTTTATTCAAGGGGCAGAAACCGGATGTTGAACCGGAACTTAGTGAAAAGCTAAGGGATTATTTTTGGACCAACCGAGGCATGCATTTTGTAATCGCGACCAGCAACGCTTTTTTTTATGAGCCGTGAACATCGACGTTTTGATCAAAAACGCAATCTGGGGTTAAGAATCCGAGATAAAAGCGCTTTAAGATTTCAGTCAAGATGCAAGTGGACGGACGACGGAGAACACTTCCATTGACGGACCGACCATTTCCGGTTTAGTTTAGAGCAAAGAGCATAGAGTAGTATAGAGCGATCTCTTTCTGAATTAATAGAAATTAAAAACACGTAAAACACGCCCTTGGCGGGTTGTGAGTTTTAAGAGCATCTGCAAAATGCCTCAATTGTAGCGGCTCCGAGCCGTCACCTCTTTTTTTTGAGTGGCGCAACCACTCCTACAACCAGCAATGTCCGTGTGTGTTCACCTACGTGTTGGTTAATGAGCACCAGTATATGACTATTAGTACCAGTAGGGGGTGCCAGAAACAGAGAGAGGGATAGTGCTGCTCTGTTGCCTGCTATTTTTTTGTTGCCTCTTGGGTTTGAGAACGGCACTTCAGCGTTGCTGGAGTGCGGAGGTGCCGTTTCGGGGGAGTGAGAGTGTGTAGTTTGACAACAGTGTATAAGCTTTCGCTTTTGTGCTTTCCTCTTCCTCTCTGGCCCTCCTCTGGGGGGGGGGGGGGTCTTCTTCTTCTTTACTAGCAGGTGCTCCGGGGGTTGGAGGCCCTGAGCGCCACTGAGGCTAAAGTCCTCCAGGCGAGCGTGGAGAACTTGGCCGGGCAGGTCCCGGCTCTGTTGATGTACGCGGAGGCCAGCCGGTGGAGACGCTTCGCCCCGAAGGTGTTGTAGTGGCCGGGGAGGACCTGGTCCACCTGTGTGTGTGTGTGTGTGCGCAGCAGGACGTGAGACGTTAATACATTTTGACCTGAGATCAGATTCTAAAAAAATGACAGTTTGAAAATGACAGTTTTCTGAAAAAAAAAACTATGTTTCGATGTCAGTGGTTCTTCGATTTTTCTGAAAATAGCAGACCTACAAGCTCGTAGCGCGCCACTTGTAGATCTGCTATTTTTCAATAGCTAAAGCATAGCGTAATGCTAACACCAAAAGGGGTTCCTGCCCAAAATGGGTTAAAACATGCAGCTCAAAAGGTCATCGAGGATGGGTGTGGGCCAGAAAAGAAAAAAAAGACACGGTTTAGCTTTATAAATAATATGCAATATGGCCCTGCAGAATGCTTATTTTGTTTTTTGGTCATGAGCCACATACAAATATGACATTTCATAAAATAAAAACAAAGCAGCACAAGACCGCTAGACGAAAAGGTATATAGAACAGAAAACAACTGCAGAATAATCAATCAGTAGAAACAAAACAAAGACAACGCCAAGCCGGTCATAACGGATCAGCCAGATTATAAACTTGGCATGTTCCGCAAAAGGCTTTTAACTATATTCAGTGAACAGCAGAGTGCTTCGGATTTCTTTGGACTGACTCACCCTTACAAATAATGAATACTTATACATACTCTGAACGCCGCAACGTGAAGCCATGAGCCGAGGCAGAGGCACACAAACCTGTACTGTAGATACTGTAAATACTGTAATGTTCATAAACGAGAGCTTTCTGCATCCGGCAGCTATGACCGGGTCATTCTTGTTTTACTATAGTTACACCAATCACTCATCATGCTGTTGTTTTGTCCCGACACATACTGTAATTAGGGCTGGGCAATACATCGATATTATTTGCCCAGATCAGTGGCCTTTGTGGTTAAGAGTGTCCGCCCTGGCGCCCTGAGACTGGAAGGTTGGGGTTCCAATTCCCCTGTTTGGTTATACCAAAGATGGAAAATGGAACACAATGCCTCCCTGCTTGGCACTCAGCATGAAGGCTGCTGACCGGTGATAGGCCACCGGGCTCGGCTCGGGAATCGGTCAATATCACGATACGACTTTCTGAATACTGAACATCATGATATCATCACTAGGACACAACTGTTGTCTTTTGATCCCAAACCTAGTCTCACGTAGCCAGACAGCTATTCCACAATCTCTGAATGCTATATATAGTCTAGAACTACACCTCCTGAGTGCTATATAGAGTCTGGAACTACACCTCCTGAATGCTATATATAGAGTCTGGAACTACACCTCCTGAGTGCTATATATAGTCTAGAACTACACCTCCTGAATGCTATATATAGAGTCTGGCTTTATGACCGCCGGGAAGCATTTGGAAATTGCGGAAGGCAACAATCTGGACAAGTGGGACGATCCGTTCCCAGCCCTACCCTATAGTGGGGTGGCGGGCGGCGTCCTGCTCCGTCTGTTACCTGTTCGCTGTCCACCAGGCCGACCAGGCGCTCGCAGCTGCTGACGTAGTCGCTGACGCGGCTGTAGGGAAGCCAGTCGATCATGGCTCCGTCGTACACCGTGTCCCCGCTGAACAGCAGCTTGTTGTGGCGGTCGTGGAGGCAGATGCTGCCCCGCGAGTGGCCCGGCATGTGGAGCACCGTCAGCTGTCTGTCGCCCAGGTTGATCACGTCACCTGTGGGGGGGGGGGGGGGGGGGGAGAGGGGTGGGGGGATGGGTCAGCAGATTTGCAAGCTCACTGCGACCTTGTACTGCTATCTGCTATCTTTGAAAAAGCTCAGAGACTTGCTACAAAAAATAATTGCATTTTTTAAAATTTTTGATTTTTCTTTTTTTTTATCTCCTGGGTCCCTGGCTCAAAACCTTTTCAGGGGGGGGGGGGGGGGGGTCCTTGGCACGAAAGAGTTTGAGAACAACTGTTGTAGTGCATGTGTGTGTGTGTGTCACAGATACACTGTACGCCGGTGTTTTGGGCCCAAAGTCGTGGTGCGTGGTGAGATCGATTGAGGGGGTCGAGAGAGACAAAGCGGATGTGAGTCCGCGACGGCGTGACAGGCAGCTGAAAGTGAGCAATAGGATATTCCAACTGCACTGCAGCAGTGCCTCTGACGCAGCAGAAATACAGGCTGGGTATATTGACCAAGTAGGCACAAATTACTGTCAGACGGAATACCTTCTGAGAGAGAGAGAGAGAGAGAGAGAGAGAGAGACAGAGAGAGAGAGAGAGAAAGAGAGAGAGACGGGGGGGGGGGGGGGTGAGGTTCCATTTGTACACTACACTCTGAATTTAATGAACGCAAAAAGGATTTTAAAAAGGATTTTGAGGCCCCCCAGAGACAAAATAATTGTATCAAATGGGGGTCCCAAACGGAGCCAAATGCATTCACTTGCTCCATTTGTGTACACTCTCTCACAGTTAAATTGAACATGTTCTGGATCTATTTGAAACAGTGGTTCAGTCCGGGGTGGGTGGGCTGTTCTGTTCTCGGCCCAATTTTCAAATAAAATAGCAAAAGTATCTACAAGCTCTAAGTGTGTCGATTTGCGTTTCCAGCTTGTAGATCTGATGCTTTTGTGAGACGCTTGCCGTAGTATGAAGAAGTAGGGCGTTCATTAACGAAACATACACAAAAGGTTAGAATTTGGTGATAAGAGGTTTCTGCCCAATGAATGATAAGCTTGGCATCCACGGGAGTCAGCAGAACTTCAAATCAAACTTCAGCTTAGTTCTTGGCTCGCAAGCCTCGCACTAATGTCCAATCTTCTGGACTTTGTTCTCTTAACAGTAAAAGCCAGTTATGTGAACTGAATGCCCGGGACAAGTGTTGCCAACTTAGCGGATTTGACGCTATTTTTTGCTTCTTTCCAGACCCCCCTAGCGACTTCATTAGTGAAAAGCTTCTAGCGACAAATCTAGCTAGTTTTTCCTGGTGATTTGGGGACAAATCGTGTTGACAGAAGAAAATAAATCTTCATTTTCCCCTCTCTCTGCCTTCATTTGCTGCTGGAGCAGGTGCCTGCATGCCTGCCTGCTCCTCAGTGAGTCAATGACACACACACACACACACACACACACACACACACACACACACACACACAAACACAAACGTGCACGTCGCGGCCGCGAGCGGCACATGGCTTCCTCGCCTCGGCTCAGAGAATACATGAACTCGGATGATGGAGATGATGAAGTTTCTCCATATTTCCGTTGCTAGGGACGCCAAAACGTTGCTATAGGGGCAACTTTTCAAAGAGCCACTAGCTCACTAGCTTCCGTTACTGGGGAGTTGGTAACAGCCGTTCTGCCAACATGTCATGTGTTATTGATCTAAATGGGGAAATTAGTTAATAACAAACTGTTCACTGCTCACAAACTATTATGAGCAGCTCGGGGAGCAGTTAAGGGGTTAAAGGAGACATAGTAACTAAGCCCAAACAAATCTATAAATACACACCCCATGAAGCCTTGAATTCATAGAGATTTTTGTCACATTCCTAAGCTAATAATTTGATAACGGGGTCATCGGTCAAAAACAAGAAGGAAAACAAATCTCCATGAATTCATGTGTGTGATTGATTGAAAATACGTTATTGGAATAAAAAAAAGGGGTTCCGTCCGTGTCTTGCTCAAGTACACTTCGTCACGAGGCCGGCCCGGTGAGAGGGAGTCAGGCGGGGATCGAAGCGCCCGGACTCCGGAGACCTTCCGGTTGGGTTCTCAGGCTGCCGCTCTACCTCTTGAGTCACTGTCGCCTCCTTTCTGCATGTCCCCCCCACACCCGTCCCCCCCCCTTGTGTTGTTTAGTCATTACTCTTCTTGGATGAAACCGAATACATCAAAGTCATGATGAGCAGGCCATCTTAATGGCTTAAAATAGAGAGTGTACATATACACGACGCAGCTGAACAGATACAAATGAAGTGCACACTCTGCTTGTGGTTAAGTGTGCACTCGCTTTGTGACCCCCAACGTGTGTAAGCACAGGAAACGTACATGTATTGTGTACATAGACAATGTGATGAATGACTAACATCTGGGACAACATCCAGGCAGGGTGCGTTCATTCGAGTCAGTAGGGCACTTGAAGAATAACAAGGCTGTGTGTGTCCACTCTGCTGCAGTATAAACCCTCCAAAGTCCACACACAGCGGACACCGGCTATAGTAAACACTAATCTAATCACATTCACATCGCACACGTTGCAGTGCAAAGCACTTTTAATTGTATTTGTAAGGCAAATTGAGGCCTTACAATTAGTTTGACTTGGTTGGTTCCACAGATTAATATTGTATAAGTATTAAGTAATATTTGACAATTTGGCATTATTAAAACGGTCAAATAGCCATCAATAATTGTCACTTTAGAAATTTGCAGATACCCTCATACACATGTTGGTTTGTTTACTGTTGAGTGAGAAAACAATGGACTCCAATTATTGGCTCAGGAATGCTGCAAAAAGAAGTAATTTGGGGGTGAACAGGGGGGGTTTAAAGTTTAAACTAATCATCTGGGGATGCCCCAAAAATAATTTGGCAACCCCCAGTTTGGGAACCACTGCAGTAGGCTACTTGTCTGACCACCCACTCACTGACTACGTTTACACTTTCTGCAATGATCACAGAGAGAGACAATCCCTCCATCACCCACTGTCTGTCTGTGATAATGATGTCGCCTGGGCAGTGCATACCTTCCTGCAATATGTGCGTGGGCTGCACGGCTTTGACTTTGTAGTGCCTCGCCCTCCAGCCGGGAGACGGCGGCTCCACGATCTCCCGGTCGCTCAGCCAGGTGACCGTCTCGAAGTTGTCGCCGTTGGCCAGGGCGTCCACCTCGGCGCTGTGCACGGCCACCTGCGGGAACTGGTGGAGACCCCCCGAGTGGTCGAAGTGGGCGTGCGTGGCCACGGCGAGCAGCGGGTTCCTCCGGTCGGCGGCGCCCCCCAGCAGCCCCTTCTCGGCGATGTAGTCCGGCAGGCTCCGCAGGCCCAGGCCCGTGTCGATCACCACGTCCTGGTGGCTGCCGCGCAGCAGCCAGATGTTACAGCGGTTGTCCGACTGGTAGAAGCGCTCCTGGATCCAGAAGAGCCCGTCTCCCAGCGCCTTGTGCGCGTACCAGTCCGTGGCTGCTGCTGCTGAGGTGGGCGAAGAGGACGACATCCATAGGCTATTATTACTAACTAGGCTTAGGATGATCGGACGCAATCGCATCCGCAGGCCCGCTGCTGGTGGGGTGCTGGTGGTCCCAAGATTTTTAGCTGCAAAACACATATAACATAAAAATTAAAACGCTGATATGATCTGATCCTGCTCAGCCGTGATGTTGTCATTTGGAGGTAGAAAAAATATTTATGGTGGCTGACATATTGTTGCCACATCTTGCGAGAGAAACAAGTAACCAGGTTCTATGAAGATAAGCAATTATATTATTAGGTCACAGGACTGGAGCCATTTAAACTACCGGTATTTGAAAATAGCCGAATTACAAGCTCGCAACAAGGCGCGATGCGACTATTTGGAAGATTGTTTTAAACATTAATTTCTAACAACACCAATCTGCAATCTTGTATTGGGGTCTCTGGCTCAGATGGGTAGGTAGGTGACGTCTGCAGAGAAATGCTGCTGCATATTAATTTGGGGGTCCTCCAAGGTCCATGACACCACCAAACCACTGGTTTAAACAACATTTAGGACGCAAAGCCCAAATAAAAAACACAACTACAATAATATTATGTACATCATGCCACATTAGAGAAAGTCCAAGCCCAAAGTCGCTTAAAATAGACAGACATGGCAACACTGGCTGTCGTCGACATGACACGCCCTGGTGGGAGGGACCGAGCGGTGATTGGAGGAGCTGCACGTTAGACGTTGACACGCCAAACAGCGACGTCGATTTAAAAGCCCCCCCATTCATCGTACGCATGGGTACAATGACTACAATCAATGTAGCACAGCACGACTGACTGCACGATGTTACATCAGAAATAATGAATCAGTCCGTTTATTATTATTAATAACTCTCCCTTCAATCAGATCGGGTGGTATGTATTCTCGTATCTTCATCACGGTGGTGCTCTTTCAGCCACTTTAGATAAACATGCCGGGGAAAGAAAGAAGGAAAAAAAACAGCATGACAAAGATGTTTTGTTAACCGGGCATGGTGATTGGATCCGAGGGAGAAAGTGCAGCGTGGCTGAATCAGTGAATCAGCACCACGCCTGACAGATAAAACACACATCCTCTGACTGGCTGCTGTGAGGGATCCAACACGTGTTTAGCATTCTGTCTGCTTGTTTGCTGTAAAACAAGGTAAATCAAATATAAACGGGAAACTGTACTCTGTCTTAAACAGCTGTATACTGGCTACAGTAATAAATAAACAAAAACATAAACAAATAATCATCCGTGTTAATTCAATTCAGTGTTGGCTCCTAAATTAACATTGTTTTTTTTTTGTGTAGTACGTGTTGCATAGTGGATACATTGTCGATGATGAATTTGTTATATTGTCACATCTCATTAAACCCATTAAAGGCTGATACTACGAATGCCTTCTAAATGTTCAAATATAGTAGATGTATACAAGCTTGCAGCGTGTCCTAAAATAACCGGATCTCGTGAGACATCATTAATGAGTCTGGAGTAGGCCTACAACATGATAGTCTGTAGCAGATACACAGATACACGGTGATATTAACACAGTGAATTATTGTATACCATCTCCTACTACTATAGGTTCACAAGTGCCTCTCCAACATGGCAGGCAAGGGCCGAGGTATAGCTGCCTTCTCCTTCAATGTTGATGCCCTGGGCATCACCAGGGGCTCCATGCCCGAGTCCAGGGTGGGGCCCAACGCGCTGTTTCCAGTAAGTATAGCTTATACTGACTGACTGACTGACTGACTGACCACACTCAAGGCTCATACATTTTGGTGGTGGGGTGACCACCGAACTACAACATGACGTCACTGGTGAAGAGCAAACCACCGCCACCGCTCCCATGCAGCCCTTCTCTCTGTTTTTACTCACCACCGCTCAACGTTATTTCAGCTCCGGTGGTCAGCTCACCACCGGAGCGGTGGTCACCTCACCACCGAAAATCCAGACTATGAATAGGCCTTTACACTCACACTCTCTCTCTAGCCTACAGTACTGTAGCTCCCTCATCGCTATGTCAAGCGGTGGAGACCTAAAGTAACTGTAGCCTACTCACTAAAAGGTGTGCCTGTGTGCAATTTGCATTCATACATTTACACTGAGATTGCTTTAACCATTCTTTTGTTTCATTTATTATTTATTGCACATTTGCAAGAGTAAAGGACCCAGATCATTGCTGGCTGGAATAAACCATCCAACTCAATTTCTGTTTAGGTTTTTTATTATTTTATGTTCATAAATCAATGCTATTGAACATCCTTTACGTCTGTGGGTAGGTTAAAAAGTACCAATGAAAAGTATAAAGAAATGATTTGACAAAAACCTCCTAACTCCACTTGAGCTGCATTTGGGATTTTGGGATTTCGGTGGTTTCTTCCAGACAGCAGATACAGAATCATACACACAATATTGCAGTGCAATGTCCCTGTAATGTAGTCTGAAAGTGGAATTCTTGGAGGTAAAGCCACAAAGGCCTTGTTTTACACTAACTGACACATCTAAATGTATTCCACACTTCTGAAACAAAAAAATAATAATATATTTAAGTGTTTTTTTTAACTGCAGGGTTGTCTAATAGGAACCTTGTCCTATATTTCCCACCTCTAGTCAGCACCTTTTGTGTTGAGTCGATTTTTCCTACATGATTTCGATGAGACGCACAACCTCTGCTGCTTCTTCTCGGACAGAAATATCTGAGAAGAATTTCACACAGCGTTCCCTTCCTCCCATACACAAGAACACAGAGTTCAAGGCGGTGCCACTGAAGGCAGGCGAGGATGTGGACTACATGCTGGCTCTGAAACAAGAGCTGAGGGGAGCCATGAAGATCCGCCCGCACTACATCAAGCCAATGTCTGCAAAGGCAGGTGAGGGAGGAAGAAAATCAGACGTATACATGTGCGTTATTAACCTGGCTGACATCCCATACTAATGCCATAGAGATAGAGAGAGAGAGAGAGACTGACAGAGAGGGAGAGAGATGGCAGCTGTCCGTGTGAGGTGAGATAATGCCAAGCACTCAGGATCTGGAGTATTTAATTATGGTCATATCTGGAGATGGAGAGAAAGAGTCAGAGAGGTTTATGATTGAATGACCCGTTCATTGAGTTTAGAGTTACAGCTTCATCTGAGCCCGAGGCTGTTGGTTCAGAGATGAGACGGTATTTCTAAATATCAGATGTAATGTGTGCATCTCTAGATCAGGGGTTGCCAAACTGTGGTGCGTGCACCCCTTGTGGTGCGCCAACGCCCTCTAGTCTAGGCCCTAGACTCTAGTCTAGGGGGTGCGTGACATGAAAAAGTTTGATGGTGTTATTTAACACAAACGGTAAACCACTGTTGTAAGGAGATTTATACAGCAGCTGCATGTCTGTCCGTGGAGTGACATTCAGTGATTATTTGCCATAATCATAATTAAAAATGTATCATTTTCGGACAAATACAACGAGACCGATGGTTGGGGCCGGGGTGCGTCAGCTAGGTCAGGAGGTAACGGGGAGGTGTATATACATTTTACACAAATGGTAGATTGTATTATATGCTTTCAGTGCCATTATGGTTGGTAGGATAATTTGGCTTTTCTTTATGCGCTATTGCAGGAGCCGTTTTTTGAGGGGTGCCAGCTTTGAGTGTTTGTGTAAACGCAAACATTGAATGCCATTGACATTGAATGGCCATTTTTGAGTGTTTGTGTAAACGCAAACATTGAATGCCATTGAAATTGAATGGCCATTTTTGAGTGTTTGTGTAAACGCAAACATTGTAAGTATAAGACACAAACATTGTTTTTCTACCACCACCCATGACTAGTTTTGAGCTGTTTGTGTAAACACAAACATTGAAGACAAAAGTGAGGACGCAAATTGTGATTGGCCAGAATGAGATGATGTATTATGACGGTATGATGATAAGGGCGATCCCCTCACATTCGAATGAAAGTCCTTTGGCGGATTGGATTAATGTGTGTGGGGTGGGATTCATTGGCATAACGACTAAATAAACAATTGTCTACTCTAAATTTATAGGGGGTAAAAAGGTTTTATAGTGTTCCAATGGTGCGCATTTTTACTTTATTCTATTCATCACACATTTCACTTCACTGTAGTAAACCCTGTACTGATCCCAAGACCAGGGCTTATGTAAAGTACAAGTGCATGAGAAAAGTAATGTGCTGTGGTTTGTTTACAGTGTTGTTTTTGGCAGCAAATTTCTATTTTAGTTTAGTCCTATAGTCTTTGGACTGAAACTTAATTTAGTTTTAGTCACATTTTAGTCACCTGGAATGTCTTAGTGTCTTAGTGTTTTAATTTTTGTCAGTGAAAATAGGTAGTCGACGAACATTTTTCGTCTTAGTTTTAGTCGACGAAAACACTGTTTAACTGCATTAGTGGTTGAATGGGGTGAGTTGGGTTCAGACTCCAGAGTGAGTGGGAGTCTGTGTGAAAATGCGTTTGAGGAGAACCTGCTCTTGTTTGCATATACCAAACAGACGTGGAGAGATACAAGGAGAGATACCTGAAGCAAAGCCTGGCCGTGGACGACGCAGAATGGACCCCAGGTAGAACATGGGTTCAGACCCCCTAGAGACCCACAGAGCTGTGAGGTCCCTAAAAGAACGCTAGGAATTGTTTTAACTCCAACCGATTAAAGGCCTGACGTCGAAATAAAAAAAAAATGTCTTCGAAATCCTGACAGTTTTCCGAAAAACCTTATGTTTCTGCATCAGTGGTTCTCAAAAAAGGCAAATTTTCACGACTCTTCAAAAATAGCTAAAGTATAACATAATGCTTAAACACAAATGGGTTCCCGTACAGAATCCTAATGTTTCTGAAAAACCTATGTTGCTACTGTATAACGGTGGTGCTCACACCTTTTCGTGTCGAGGACGCCCAAAATGATATATTTGGCCACTGGGTACATCTCAAAATATTTTTGTCCCAGGGACCCCCGGAATCATATATAAGTTATATTCAAAGGTTTGCACAAAAAAGGTTTTCTAAAAATGGCAGATACAAGCTTGTATATCTGCTATTTTTGAATGGCCAAAGTATAAAATAGGTTTAAAGTGGTTAAAATGTGATGTTATATTAACAATTTTGAACTAAAATGACACGGATGCTTTCCTGTTTTATTGTGGTAATGTGTATACATTTTGGTCATTAATATATCCTAAAGAAACAACCTACAGTAGTAAACATGCCATACCTTCAAAATTAACTAAAGGTATGAGGAATTATTTACAAAGAATATATATGATATTGTCTATTAATCAACAATGGGAACTTAATCTGAACAATGTAAATATAGTTTGTTTATATCAAATGTAAACACTCATTTGGATGTCACAAAAAAGACGGAGAGAACCCTGGATCACGGCAAAACGAGGGAAAGCAATTCGAATAACAATCATATTTGTGACCATTTCAGACTGGAACCTTTTCCCCAAAGAGCTGAGGCCCCAAAAGAAAAAGCCTCGACCTAAACCAGGTATATGACTGTATAAACTAAAGCATGACTTGTATCATTGCTGTCGGGCAGAAACCTTATCTCGTCTCTTTCCGGAAATCGACGGCCCTACTTGATCATACTACAGCGCCACTTAAAAGCATCAAAAGTAGCAGAGCCACAAGCTTGTAGAGCTGCTACTTTAGCTATTTTTGAATTTGAATCCTGAAAGGTAACAGCTTTGGACATGATGAGGTTTCCACCCGACGGACGGATCTGCAACCAGACACTGACTGAGTCAATACTAATGCTGAAATCCAACAGGACCAACGAAGAAATGTGTGAAGATAACGCGCATAGAGTCAGAACAAGTGCTCAAGAAACTGGATGTACGTACCAGCATTTCTTACCTGTAATTTTACCCTGGCCTTTACCAATGATCTGCATTAACCCTATTTAGACCCGAGTTAAAAACTTTCACTCTGAAAGAATATATATTCAAAGATTTGCGCCACATTTTTACGATTTTTCAAAAATGGCAGACCTACGAGCTTGTAGATCTGCCATTTTTCAATAGCTAAATTATAACATAATGTTTAAAACACCAAAGGGGGTTCCTGCCCAAAATGGGTAAATTGGGTGACGTCCAAACAAAAGTGCTGATCTCGTTTGATTTATTTAATTTAGGAGCTGGAGAAGAAAGGTGACGGGAACGACGAAAAATCGGACGATGAGAAAGAGGGTGCTGAGAAGGAGAAGAAGAAAGACGGGGAGGAGGGCGAAGAGGAAGACATTGATGAGGAAGAGTACGACGAAGAGGACATAGAAGAGGTAACCTTGCCATACCCAGCTAAGACCTACAGTATATACTTAATCGTACTATATTTATATAATGGTACGACAATCGCATCTACAATCTCGTAAGCTTGTAGATCTGTATTTTCACATTTTTTGTTAAAGATGGAGTGCCACAATTGTTATGAGGTGACAGTACTTCATTAGACACCCTGGAGTCCTACCTACGTTATCTGAAAAACCTATAACTATTTAGTCTGTCGAGTGGAAACCTAATTATGTCCAAAAGTGTTACTTTTGGCCATGTTTTGAGCTTGTCGATCTGCTGCCTTTGAGTGACACTGTAGTATGATCAAAAAGATATTAATTCATGGAAAAACACAAAGATAGAATATGTATTATGTTGATTAGGTTCCTGCCTGACAACAGTGAGATATATATATATATATAGCAACAACTAAAATGACAGTGGTGTTACCAGCTTGAAAGGTACTACAACAGCGTATAATAATTATGTGTAAAGGTCTAAATTGTTTAAAAGCGACTTCTCAAGCATTCAATGATGTAAGCACACAGATGCTGACCTTGTTGGTCCCGACCCCCCCCACCCTCCCATGTCTTTGTGTCATAATATGAATAACATGTCGTTTTCCTAATATTATAGGAAAACGACTACATCGACAACTACTTTGACAACGGTGAAGAGTTTGGTGGTGCAGGGAGTGACGAGAACATCGATGGTGAAGCCACGTATTGAGACCGTGACAAATCAACGTGGCTGCTTAATATCTATGCAAACAAACCAATGTGCACCGTTTAATTTATCGCCACAAAGTGCTTTTCTACTAATATTCCAGATAATGTGTGAATGTCTGAATGAGTCCAGAGTAGACATTTAGCAAAGTGCTAGCCTATATTTTTGTTGGTTCCGTTGTTACAAAAGTGTGTGTGTGTGTGTGTGTACAGAAGTATTATGGAGGAAATTCTTAACAGGCTTTGTTAATTAAGAAACAAACGTTAAAGAGAGTGAGCCTGAGCAACAATAATTTATTCAAAATAGACTTATTTATTTTCCAGCCTGTTAAAGCATTTCCACAGGTTGAAAGGCACATACTGTCAATGTTTTGTTGTCCCCCAAAATGATAAAAATGCACTATTAATAAAGTCTGACATTTCAGAGGTATGATGAAGTGATTGTGGGAATACTGTGTACTTCCCATTTCCTCACCACGTTCCCCCGTTCATAAACTGGTCATCTCAAGGCAGGCAAAGAAATAAAAACATGTACAGTATATTCCAGAAGTGACTGAGAATTCTGCAAATATAATTTAATTGATAACTTCCAATACTGATAGTAAGTAAAAGACCTTAAAATAAATTATAGTTAATCTATAAAGTATATTCTCATCAATAACACAGTGGCAGCAATCAAATTACATTAGATCTAAATAATCTACTCCCAACAAATTTTTTTATGGCAAAGTTCTCCGTTGCAAGAAAAGTACAACTGGGTCCCAGTGAGTAAAAAGAGCTTTTAAAAAGATCATCCACCGAGTGAATGTATAGTTATTATTTCTGGTCTCCAAAAACCTTTAAAAAACGGGTAGTGTTTAGGGTTGGGATCCTTTTAGAATGTTAACGATTCCCTCTTTAACCGTTCCCTTTTAATCTATCCTAGTATAGAGGGTTCCAAATAGACCCTTACAGGTCTGTAACTACGCGTCCATTTGGTTACATGTGTACACTCGTGAATGGTGGTCCTTTATTAAAAAGGTTGAGTGCCAGCGGTATTGTAATCGTTTAGCAGACGTTTAGTACCACATGCCAGCTCAGACAGCGTGATAAAACCTGGTTCCCCCGGTAAACTGTTCCAATGTGATGGAACAGGATCTGGTTCCTCTGGATCCCAGCCCTACTAGTTGTGTTCCCTCTATGAAGTGACTAAGCAAGACAGCTTGTAGCATTGTTGTTTCTTTTTTTTTTAAGTCAAAAAAAAAAAAAAAAAACGTGCTCCGAAAAACGACACAGGAATATTCTCCGGGTCAGACTGGTGCTGGTTCAGTCCTTGACAAGCATTATGCTGTAGTGTAGGTCTAATGTCTAGAATATGGTCATTTGTCATTATCGCTATGTGTTCTTCTGTTGGTGTCGTTCCTCGCTTGGCTCTCCCAGCTCATGATCCGCTCCGTCTGCCTGACGTTGTGGCTCTCCTGCGTTGACTGGATCCCCCGGCACGCGGTCGTCGTTGCCCACATCCCCCCCATTGTGCCCCGGCGCCGGCCCTGGGTCTGCACCTCCCCCCCCGCCGGCCCCATGGTGGCTGACGTCGGCCCTCACCAGCACCTCGTAGTACAGCAGGTAGAACACGGGCGTTACGATGCCCACCACCACCATGATGGCCACCGCCGTCCACCAGCGCATGCCCCAGTCCGCCCCGTGGTACTGGTCCCTCCTCCGGGGCGGCGCCACCACCGCCTTGTACTCCACCTCCCCCTGCTGGAGGGTCAGCGAGGAGACCACCTCGTTCAGGCTGCTCCGCGACGGGCCCGCGCAGGACGACTTGACCAGCTGCTCGATGTCCTTGTCCTTCTCCAGGAGGAAGCCCTCCACGCTGTCCGTGGAGGACGAGGAGTCCGTGGAGGACTCTATGGGGAGGGCGGAGGAGGAGGCGGTGGCGGCACCGGGCACCGGGGGCACGCGGCGTGTGCTGGCGGGGGAGGCGGACTTGAGGGCCGCCGCCGCCGCGGCACCGTGGGTCTCGGTGAGGACGCTGAAGCGCTTGACGGGGATCTTGACCGAGCGCAGAGCGAAGAAGTCCTGCTCGGTCAGCAGGTTGTTGGCTCGCTTGATGTCAGCCACCTAAAAGAGAGGTACAGACGAGGAATGGAATGTTAACATTTCATCGCGACGTGTTGATTTGACTCTTGCAGAGTAAATATGGATCTACGTGCTTTATCAATGATATCTGATTAACTAAAATAGGTGGCATTAAGTTAAGCATAAATATGCTTAACTTAATGCCACCCATTATCGATATCGTTAATTCCAATGTTTTACTTTCTTACTGTACCATTTACAGTGTGCCATTAACATGTAGCGGCACTTAAACAATTATTAATGGATATCTTTTTATTCAGGTTTTATATAACAGAAGCCCAGGGGCAAGTATTAAACGGACACCATAAAATATATAAAAAACCTCAATCCCCTGTCCCACCCACAATCCCAAGGATAGTCGGAAAACAGTCCATTAATGGATATTGTATTCATTTTTATTTATCAGTGGTTCTCAAACTTTCAGTCTGAATTAAAGAACCGTCTGTAAGGATTAATTTGGAACCCCCTCAAGGAAGCCAGAGAGTCTCTGGACCCCACTTTGTCCTAGATAAAAACATGTACATGTGTACATGTACACAGTGGTACTCGATATCGACACAAGTTACTCGTATCGGGGAGGACAAAAAGGCCTTACAGAGCAGTGGTACTGCAGAGCGATGCTGTTCAGGGTCTCCCCCTCCTGCACGTCTCTGGCCAGGTAGACGATGTCGTCCATCCTCTCCCTGGAGGTGCTCCTCCGCGTGCGCTCTCTGCCGCGTGGCCGCAGCTCGCAGCTCTCGCCGTCCTCCTCGGACAGGTCATTCTCCGACGCGGCGCCGGCGTTGCTCCCAAACAGGTAGGCGTGGCCGCCGTTGGCGGGCTGCACTGTCGTGGCCGACTGGAAGGCGTAGTGCTGACTTCTACTGGCCATCGTCCCGTCTTCACTCTTCTGGAGGGAAGAAAGCTTTAATTACACAGCTGTTGCCTCTGGCAGAGAGACTTCATTCCTTTGAATTACGTCAGTGAAAGAACAAGCATGGTTCCACGTAAGGGCTGGGCAATTCATCAAAACTATTTTGAAAGTGTTTTTTTTTTTTTTTGGTTGGTTAAAGCAATCATTGCTAAAGAGTTGGTCAGGTGCATTCAGTAACTGGAGTCTCCCCGTCTCCCAGCTCTTCAACAAACAGAATAACACTTTTCAGGTGCCGGGTTGTGAAATTTCGGACCAGGAGAGTATTTATCAGCCTTTATTTTTTTACAGTTCAAATTTTGTTTGCTCATTTCTTTGTGTCATCACTTCCAATTCCACTTGTTTAATCTGTATCCTGTGAGTTTGATTAAAAAATTATCCCGACTACCTGAAAATACATTGGTTTAATACAGCACTAGAGAGACAGGGGTTCAGGGGTAGAGTGCCTGGATGGGAACCGCAAGGTTGCCAGTTCGAACCCGGGCTCCCCCAGAGTTACTGTCGAAGTGTCCTTGAGCAAGACACTGAACCCCTAATTGCTCCCGATGTGCTAGTTGGTGCCTTGCATGGTTTCCGCTGCCATCGGTGTATGAATGGGTGAATGTAATGCACAATCTATGTAAAGCGCCTTGGATAAAGGCGCTATATAAATGCACCATTTACCATTTACCATTTTACATAGAATTGCCCTACCCTACCTTATCTTGCTCATGTAGGTTAATTGAATAATCGAGAAGCACGTTTGTTTTGTTATAAGCAAAGGTTTGAAATAATTGTGATACTGACTTGAAGTAAGTATTGCCCAGACATCACATGAAGTCAGAGCTCAACACAGGAGCCAACGTGTTATTATATTTGTTCTACCCTGAAGGGAGGGAACTGAGTAAACTTGAGTGAGTCAAAAGCAAAACGCAAACCAAACAGGGGGCAAAACGCAGTCTACTTCACTGTCATTTTTTTATATTGGGAACAGTCAGGAACATTACATTTTCAGTACACACACCAAAGCTAACCTAATGAAGGTCTGTGACTGTTGTTCCCGTTTCCAATAAATATGTTTACGCACAAATCACAAGTAAAGAAGACAGTGTGCAGAGTGTGCTTAAATTCTTCAGTAATAATTGGCCCATGATCTTCTCTGACACCTATCTTCATAACAGGTATATGCGTGTCCTTGTGTCTGGACTCAAGAGCTACCCGATGAGTGCCAAACACTGTACACGACACGTCGCCAGTACGCCACCGAAGTAGCTACTTTTTTCACGTTTCATACTTTTGTTTTATAAAAGTACGAGATCCATGTTGAAGCCACACTTCAGTGTTGTGTAAATTATACATTTTAATATGTTGAATTCACGTTAATGTGCATTTTCAGACATTTAACTAAGTACTTTCACTCTGTACTCGATCTGCTCTTTTCCCCCTCTACACCAAACCACCTAGCCGAGCTTGTAAACCTGCCATTTTCTGAAGTTCTCAGAATAGGGATTGCTAGGGTTCAAGTGGTTTAATGTTCGATTAAATTATCCTATCACACAGAGTTTGCCCCCTGGCCTGCAGTAAGTCTTGAGGAGCGCCTGTGGAAGACCCCTGGTCTAGTATGAGAAACGTGTTATTGTTACATACACTGACTGAAGATAGCTTCCCTGCTGGTGTAAAAGTACAGTACTTCTATGTTATCATTGGGGCCAGTCATCATCAGCATGCAATCTTATCTTAGCCGTTTGTGCAGCAGGAGAGGTGGACTTTAGTTATTCTTCAGTCTGTGACTGTCTGTCAAATCTCCTGACAGTTAGTGACCGTGACCTATGGTGATTTCAATACAGTGTGTGTGTGTGTGTGTGTGTGTGTGTGTGTGTGTGTGTGTGTGTGTGTGTGTGTGTGTGTGACAGAGGAGGAGGGCAGGCAATTCATATGCTATTGCCTGTGGAGACGCTTCACTGTGAAATCAAACAGATGTATGGACAAAGTGTTGTTCTATGCTTATGTTATTAATCACCCAAGCTACATCTAGAATAGTACAGGACATTCTGAGCACCGCCCTAGTGACCAGGCAATAATCGTTCCCTATTAATATGTGTATATAGTTGCTGTATATAATATATATCAAGTCAAAACTAAAGTGAGGACATTTGCTGGTCCATAAAACTGACCATAACACATTTAGGAAAGTGTTGATTGGGCCCGGGGAATCTGTTAATGCTGTGACAGATTGATGAAGTTATAGCCACCGAATGGCTTGTGAGTGACATTAATGTCTGTTTATGGAAAATGCATGTCTGTGACATTACAATACATGCATTTTCCATAAACAGTAGTCTACTCTTAGATCACCCCGCCATCATTAGCCTTGGATCAAGACCATCTATCAAAGATGTATACAATCAAGTTGGCTTTTACTATTCGTTGATGATTAAGTAAATGTCAGACTCGATCAAATAGAACTATCATCATGCCCTAGCGTTAATCGTGTAAGCATTAAAAGTTGTGCTGCGACTTGAGAGTTCAAATATTGTTCTCTAGTTTCATATACATTCGAAAGTTATGACAATGTAATATTATAAGCTATTATAAGTCACAGAAACAATATGACAACACAATTCATACAGACACAGACGTTCAAAGGACAAGTCGAACTAAAGTTATGTGTAGTTATCATCTATGATATAATTATATAATCATATCCAATAATACACAATACTATGCTTTAGTAAAACAAGCTGTCAAGACTCATAACAGTACAGTCACTTCATCATGACTTCAGTGACGTTAGCTCGGCTGGCTAACGACAGCTAACGTTACTTTTGTTGTTGGCTCGTAGCAAACAATGCGTTTACTGTCGCCGACCGCGCGTGCTAATACACGTCATATATGTCTTTTAAAGTTCAATGTTTCACTTTCACCTGTGAAGATGATGAATAATTCAGTTGTTGTCCAGAGTTACATCCATTCTTCTTCCTCTGGCTTACCTTGACGTTAGCAATACCTGCTACTATAGCTACTGTCTCTGCTTGACGTCTACATCCCATAGCCCGCAGGGTTGGCACTAGCGCTGTGATTGGCTCTTCGGTAGCGTGGCAACCAACGGGGCCAATGGCAAACTAGAACCCGCACGGTGAAGAGAATCCCTTGGCTGTGATTGAGTGGATGGTTGCCTTGGACAACCAATTTGGCTTTCGGGAGATGGGATCTGGACTCTTACCTTTGATTAGCCAACGTTTCACGCCACGTCAACAGAATGTTGACGTGATGACGCAGAAATCGCAGGATACATGAGAATGGTTTGGCCTTAGATATACTCTAAGCGTTTGGCCCACCACTAGATGGCGCTGGATATCAAAGGATGTAAAATTGACTGTTTTAATAGGATCAAATTAATAACTCAGTTGTAGAAGCCAGGAAGCCACTTTATGTAGTTGTCATTATTGTTGGTATATTATTTTATTGGCGGCGAGCATTAGATGGCACTGGTGCAATCCAGTAGTTTTCGAACTAAGGACTTTATACATAGGCCTACCCTGTGAAACGATTTCATACTTTACACACTTGCAAATATGGCATATGCTGCATAATGATACCTTACATTTGGTAAAGTACTAAAGTATTTTTTTTTACCATTAACATCCCATAAGGCAAACTTTTCAAACTTTCCTTATCCTTTAAGTAGCATGTCAAACTAGGGGGTTTTCATGATTGGAATAGTTTGACATGTCACATGTTACTTTAATTAAAGCATAAGGAAAGTTTGAAATGTTTGCCTTATATATATGATGATAATGGTAGGATGATAGGGTCAGATATTATTTATAAACCATTAAACCCCTATAAATGTACGTATATACTATATAATATAGTATATACTATATAATGTAGTATATACGTACATTCATGAATCCACTTAATATAGTAACTATATAGACAATATTTTAGGCCAATAAAAAAAATACCAAATGTCCCACTTTAAACAAAAGAAGCCTAGCTGCTGCTGTGCTGTTGACTACTATACTTCCACGTCCACCACAGGTGCACTCATTAGGAACGTCACAGCCTGCCTCACACCGGAAACGCAGAAGCTAGGAACCATGCACACAAACAAACACAAACAGATAGTTCTTACTTTACCACACTGAGCCAGAGAAACAAATAAAGAACACGGACAGAGAGAAGAACTTGAAAATACAAGAAACTGGACTACAAGAAACCCAAGAAGAGAGAGTGAGACTGTGAACTTATAGCCTCAGCCTGTATACTTAACTTTTTGCGGTGCTTCAAAAGAGTAAGACAACTATGGCGGTAATATCAATTGGACTTAATGTCATTTGTCTGCGTGGAGGATACACTCCCTTTCCGAGGAGGGACACATTGGGATTTTATCGAAAAAGTATTGTAGGCTGCCTTAATTGCATAAGGAAACTCAATAACTGACAGACATGCAGCCTATTAAGTCTACAGCAGCCATACCAACCAAATGTGGCGTCCTGCTGTCTCGCAGGGCGGCGCTGTCCGCCAGGACAACCCGGCGGCACCAGAAGCTTCCCGAGGAGGTTTCCAAAGGGATTAACACATCTTGTTGTGTCATTAACTGGGGAGTCTGTCGTACTTCTGAAGGCAACAGTAGGCAGTCCCACAGACAGTGTCTCCTCCCGTCCTGGGATTCTAGACAGAAAGACAGCGACACAGTAGCACTGCACGAAGTGAAGCCCGCACATGTCTGCAGCCGCTGCACACCACTGGGACCTGCACAGCGCGTAAAAAGACTCGCCTGTTGTTGGTATAAAGTTATTATATCATCTACCTCCACGGAGAGGACCGTTATTTCGCAATTCGCATTATACCCAGTCCCGCTAGATGACGTTGGCGCTGCTTGACCTATTATTATTACCTATGTTGTTCACTGGAGACCGAGAGCTGGCGACAAGGGAATAAAGCATAGCCTACGAATAACGGATTATATATATTTTTTTGTTTTAATCAAGACGATGCAAACATTTATGAGAAGGAGCTTGAGCTGAATCCCTCAACCCTGACCGAGAGAGGAAGTTTATCCATGGTATCGTCCACAACAATCAAGATCTTTTTGTAATCTATATCTTGGGGCAAAAAGGCCACCCTACAAGGTGTCAGGTAAGTTTTCTTTCTTTGTAACAGGTGTTTGTTTTTAAACGATGTCGGGGCATTTTTATTCACTCGCGACCAAACTATATTATTTCTTGATTCATCATTCATTTCACGGTAGCCCATTATGCAGGACTTTAGTTATTTTAATGTCTTGTTTTGGTCAACAAACAAAAAGACAGGAGCCGTTCTTTCTTAATTATTAGCCTACTTGGTGTCAACGTTTAGGTTGAGCGGCGCCATCAATCTAAAAAACAAAAACAACGTGCAACGTGCTGTGGTTAAAAGGCGTTTATTTGTAAGGTCCTAATGACCAAGCATGCAGCGACGACAGAGAATAAACAGGCCGAAGAGAGTGAATAACTTGAAACAAAAAAGGTAATCTATTATCGTTCTCCTCCTCATCTATTATGCCCGACAGCACCGTAAGAAAACGATTAAAAGTGTTCGCAGCCCATACACCAATTAGTAATTTCTTTTCGCGCTGTGCCAAAAGAATAATCTCCCTCGTAAGCAATTAAGCTAATAAAGTTGAAACGCCTAAATATTGATTCAGTGTGATCACTATAGGAAATGAATGGCCCCGGGTAGAAACCCATTGAGGAGCTTCTCCATGGTTACGTCCAGGATCGTCCAGTGTGTGTGTGTGTGTGTGTGTGTGTGTGTGTGGACACTGCGCTTTGTGTCTCCATCCATTGAAATAAAACAACGATTCTCTTTGGGGGAACCACTCACTGCCACACATGGTGCGTAATGCGAGAGAGAGAGAGAGAGAGAGAGAGAGAGAGAGAGACCCTACGGGGACCCGCTCCGCTCATAAAGGCCGGCCGTTGACTAATCTACACCCAGGGGGCTTTAAGTAGTAAATCTTGGCTTCGGTTTGAGGAACGCACATGTGCGGCTATACTGTTGAATGAACGAGTGCAGTGGGCTAGAATGTCGTGTTGTGCTGCATGCTATAGTATTAATTAAAGCCAAGGGTTCCTTTGCGCGTTTTACGCAGAATGCTCGGGACAAGCTTTAGGGGAGGGGTCGTGGTGGTGGCCGCCAGGCGAGTTCTCTTCCCCCATGGTTGAATAATTAAAAATGTCCACCTCATCTGTAATTTATCTGACATGCTGTCATTTTGGTGGTGGTGCTTGTGTGTGTGTGTGTGTGTGTGTGTGTGTGTGCCTGCATGTAAATCTCCTTTGTTGTCACTGTGTGATGGAGCCTTACACAGCTTAGTTAAACCCTTTATCTCTGTATGGGAGGGAGGAAAGCTTCTGTATATCTATTCAGCACTTACACCTGCTTCTCCTCTGTTAACTACTTTAACCTGTATGCTTGAGACCCTCGGGGCTCTATAGCCTTCTAGTAGTGTATGTATTGTCTGCTATTTTGGGGAAAGCTTTCGGAGATGGACAAGCTCACAACAAGATCAGTTTTCTTTCGTTCATGTAGGCTATACAGCAGTCGGTGATCGATGTACATATGTTTTAAATGTAATGATGAGTCCCGGCCGGGATGCAGGGATGGTCTTTTAGATGAGTCCCAGGGACATTGTATGAGTCCCACTTCAACAACGTTAGGACTAGTCATATTTAGCCATTTTTTTTTTTACAAATTGCAGCATTTAACTCCCATTTCATTTTAAATGGTTATAATGTGGTTATATGCATGTAGAAAACAGAAGAAGAAATTATTATTATAACTAATGCTAGCCTAATAATCTAGAATAATACAGTACAGTCGTGCATCCCATGGATGCAGAGGTCGTTGTTTGATTGCGTGACGTCCCTTAACTATAAACTGCGTTTTGGTATATGCAAAATCTCTGAGCAGTTGTACAAATATCGCCTGTATATTCAATTAAAGCAATAAATAATATATAGGGTGTTAAACCCCTTTGCTACTTGGTAAACTTGGCCAGGGGTCTGTACTTGGGTCTGCCTTTTTTCCCCCAGACTGGATCTTGCTCAGAACCCCCCTGGTCTCTTTTGTCCGCTAATGTTTATGTCATCGCCTGGCAGGGGTCACGGGGGTCCGTCTCAGAGTCCCCCCCCCCCTCCGTAAGACCCCCGGCAGGGTCTGAATGGGGATTCACTGGGCGGAAGCGTTGTTTTTAGTGCCTGTACCTCCTTTTCTCGTGTCTCATCGTCCCCCTTTAATGGCTGCTCGCTCGGCACAAAGCGGGACAGTGGCATAAACAAGACGCTGTCCGTGGAGGAGAGGTGCTGCATGGGCGGTGTCGCGCAGAGCATGCAGGCTGAGATTGATGCATGCTGCGGGCGGGATGAGAGAGAGGGCCTGGACTCCCTGTGTGAGAGGATGGATGGATGGATGGATGCATAGGATGTTTGCGAACGCAGTGAGCACTTACTATGAGACCTATAGCAGATCATGTCTGTGTGTCTGTCTGTCTGTCCGTCTGTCCCACTATCCAAATATGGAGTGTGTTGCATCAGCAATCACTCAGCTCCATATATGGGCACAAAAGGGGCCAGGTCCACTCAGCTCCATATATGGGCACAAAAGGGGCCAGTGATTTGTTTGTTGTGGACCTGGCCCCTTTTGTGCCCATATATGGAGCTGAGTGCGTTCGCTTCCCGCGTTCGCGCGTCTTACTCGTTATAGCCTGTGCAAGTATAGCCGATCTACATGGTTGAGCTGTTTTTTATTGTGCAAAAACAGCGCAACCGCAACCTAATAAATCCAACCTCATAAGTATATAGCAAATAATACAAGTGTACACACGCACACACACACACACACACACACACACACTCACTCACACTACATCACTTTCCATGCAGATGTAAACACCTCGCAGGTCACAGTCGTGGTAAATGGTAAACGGACTGCATTTCTATAGCACTTTTCTCCCAAGAGCAGTTTACAATGTACTTCACATTCACCCATTCACACACCGATGGCGGAGGAAACCAAACCAAAAGGCACCGATGTGCTCATCAGGAGCAATTATGGGTTCAGTGTTTAATTTGGGGTTCAGTGTCTTGCTGCAAGGACACCGGGAATTGAACCTGCGGAACCTTCGGATTCCAAGATGGCTGCTCTACCTCCTGAGCCACTGCTCAGTGTACATTGGGGTACCAGTCCAGAGATTAAAAACAAAAGCAAAAAAAGGTATCAAATTGCGGGCCTAATTCAGGGGGCAGTGGCTCAGCGGGCGATCCCCAGAGTTAAGTGTCAAAGTGTCCTTGAGCAAGACACTGAACAGAAATTCTCCCGATGAGCAGGTTGGTGCCTTGCATGGTCTCCTCCGCCGTCGGTGTGTGAGTGGGTGAATGTAATGCATATTGTAAAGCACCTTGGATAAAGCCAATTATATGGGATCCTTAGAATTAAAAAAAGTTTGTAAATCACTGCTTTAGACCAGGCCAATGATCCCTTCCCCTTAGACATTAACGACATAAACATTCACAACTTCAGTTTGTAACCTTGACCTTTGGCTCGATACTTGGTCAGTTGGTCTGCTCTTTTTTTCTCCCCCCTGTACCTCTTAACACGATGGACGCCTGGTCGCCTCGCAACCCGTCAGATGATGGGTTAAGATTTAACCCCGGAGGTCGCCAAACTCGTCAGATGGCTGCTAGACAGCGCCTATGTTCTTCCCATTGTGAGGAACAATGCGCGTGCCTCCCATAAGGATCCACTCATTAGTCATTGTCGTTTCTTTGTTGCTTGTTTTCTCCTTGTTTTTTTTTGCTTTCTGATCGCATTGCGCCAGCCATTTTACTGCTTGTGGTGAATCCTGAGACATGTAGGTTGCTGCTCGAAAAAGTTTTTGTGCCTCTACTCGTTGTATTGGGCTGTATTGACAGCAGGAGGCACTGCCTGAAAGTGTTAATAGTCGATATCCAAGGGTAATATTCCCCCCAGAATATTGATGTGAGGGTTGGGTTCAAGTTGTTAATTAAAAAAAAAGAACTATCACACAAAGATTATCTCTGATCCCCTGTTGAAGACCCCTGCTTTAGATAAGAGCAACGTACAGAGGGTATGCGCATGACATCGTCAAACCCGGAAGTTATGCAGGAATGCTTACGGAGTGGCAAAAAACTACTTTCTGGCCTTGACAGCCCAGACATCCAAACAGAAAAGTCCTGTCTGATTGCATTAAACAATGTTAAACTCACTTTGCATGTTGCTTTGCCACTCGATGTGCCATTCACTTTAAGCATGCGCATACCCTCTATATAGGAGGGATACCATGATGAATATTGAAGACGCTGACACACACATACACATGCACATAGAAAGACACAGACATGCGTAATAAACATGCATGTAATTCACAGAACGCACACACACGCGCACACACACACACGTACGCTAACCACACACACACACACACACACAGACTTTCGGTCTGCGCCCAGGGCATATTTGTTTTATTGTTCTCCCGATTCGGGTTTCAGATTTTGGTGTGGATTAGCCACAGAATATTCATAATAAGCGGTGTATAGTTGACATAAAAAATCACCAGCATCCCTTTGAGGGAAGTGAAGGTTATTTGTTTTCAGTGCTATACGGTTACACATGCGCTATACGGTATCGTGTGTCCCCTACGGTTATAGACACATGAGGGGGGGGAAAACGTACAACTCAGAGCCGTGCCATCAGTCATGGTTTCAGCGCCAACACAGACGTACTGTAAACTATTTCAAAGTATAATGTATGCAGCGTTTGGCGCTGATCGGTTCTCTGGTTCCGGATGCACAATCTGACCCTGTTTTTTTGTGAGTTCAAATCACACCTTTACCTGGTGTCTCTGTTTTTGTATTGTCATTATAGCCAAAGGTGTCAAACATTTTAGGGATGCGCCGAAAGGGAAATTCCGAATATAGGAAACGGTTGGCCCGAAAACCGCATATATACCGAATATGATTCACATTATATATCTTCTTTTCCTACCCTTGCTGTCGTGGCCGTACCTTTTAAAGGAAATCTATGGAAAAAAATTAATGGTTATGGCTAAACTTAAATAAGAATCACCATTATGGGTCCATAAAACATTTATTTAGCTCTTTTGAATGCATTAATTGCATAGACTGTTCAGTGATATATTTTCTGCCTATTCGGGCCCAAACCCGAAGAGTTTCGGTGATATTCGGTGCATCACTAATTTTAAAAGAAAACATTCAGAAATTGCAAATCTACAAGCTCACCACATGAGCTATACTTTGGGAATGCCCTTATAGGCGAAAATGGTCAAGTATCTTACAGTGCCTTGTGATGTTGTAGATCGGCTGTGTGGTTAGCTATTGAAAAATAGCAGATCTACAAGCTCATAGCGCGCCACTCGCGAGCTTGTAGGTCTGCTATTTTTGAAAAATCGAAAGAACGACTGACATTTTTAGAATCTGATCTCGGATCGGAATGGGTTCATCAGACCAGTGTGTGTCTCCAGTGGAAACCTCGTATGAATCTGACCTCGGGTCAGAATGGGCTAAGCGGGTCTTCGACGACGGGTTTCACGACGTCAGTGCGTCGACTGTACTCCACCAGCATGTTATGGGTGACTGATTATGCCCCTTTTTCCAGCCCCATATTTCATCCTCGCGCGTAGACGGTAGTGGAGACAGGCCGGTGCTTCGCTAGTTGTTGTGTTTGGACTCGGTGGAGGATCAGGGAAGCGGTGGGCCCTCCGACGAGCAGCCAACAATCCTGAGGTCTCTTTAGCCGGGGCTGATGAGAGGATCCTCGCTATACCGTCAATGCAGTGTAGTACACAGCCGCCGTGACCTCGCTGTCAACTCTCATACTTCTACACGTGCATGCACAGGCGCACACACACACACACACACACACACACACACACACACACACACACACACACACACACACACACACACACACACACACACACACACACACACTCTCACACTCTCTCTCTCTCTCAGACTGGTCTTTTGTTCTGTATTGTTGTCCGTACGGCCGTGAAGGAGCCTCCCCTGCCGTATTGAACTTGAACTCTGACCTCCTTGTGATGTCGTGGTGGGTTCGGTCAGCCTCCCCCGCTGAGCCGATCCAAGTGGGAGTGACGCCCCTCTTTTCTCCCAGCAGCTCCCCGCCCACTCGGACACACAAACAATTCAAATAATGAATCCTGATACCATAGGGTTGTGAGATAACTCGTAGATTGGCTATTGTCAGCAAAGGGATATGGGGCTCTATTTTCCGTCCATGCTAAACCCCTTATCCCTAAACTACTTTGCCTTTTCTTTTTTTACTATTTTGAAAATACTTTTTGAATAGTTCAACTATAGCTGATCTACATCATCGACACGCTGTGAGCTTTTTTACTGGCTATTTTAACTACCGGTATTCAAAATAGTAAAAAAAGGCAAAGTAGTTTAGGCATGGACGAAAATGGAGTAGAGGGGGGGAAAAGGAAGACCCCTGGGGGACTCCGGTCAACAAAGTATATCGTCACTGTCAAGTGGAAACCTGTGTCCAAAACTGTTACTTTTCAGGATTCAAATTCTAACATAACAAAAGTACTATCGGATTCACAAGCTCGAGCTTGTCGATGTGCTACTTTTGTGTAGTATGATGTTGATGTAGGCCATTCATTTAAAGATGGAGTGCCATGATTTTTTCTCCACTCTAAAACATGATCATCAGGTCTTATTGTTGTATAAGGAGGAAGAATCTTTTCAAAAAAAGATTGACCACCTGTGTAGACTCCCTGTGTAGACTCCCTGTGTAGACTCCCTGTGTAGACTCCCTGTATAGACTCCCTGTGTAGACTCCCTGTGTAGACTCCCTGTGTAGACTCCCTGTATAGACTCCCTGTGTAGACTCCCTGTGTAGACTCCCTGTGTAGACTCCCTGTGTAGACTCCCTGTGTAGACTCCCTGTGTAGACTCCCTGTATAGACTCCCTGTGTAGGCTCCCTGTGTAGACTCCCTGTATAGACTCCCTGTGTAGACTCCCTGTGTAGACTCCCTGTGTAGACTCCCTGTGTAGACTCCCTGTATAGACTCCCTGTGTAGACTCCCTGTGTAGACTCCCTGTGTAGACTCCCTGTGTAGACTCCCTGTGTAGACTCTGTGTAGACTCCATGTAGAGTCCTTGTGTAGACTCCCTGTGTAGACTCTGTGTGTAGACTCCCTGTGTAGACTCCCTGTAGACTCCGTGTAGAGTCCTTGTGTAGACTCCCTGTGTAGACTCTGTGTGTAGACTCCCTGTGTAGACTCCCTGTGTAGACTCCCTGTGTAGACTCCCTGTGTAGACTCCCTGTAGACTCCGTGTAGAGTCCTTGTGTAGACTCCCTGTGTAGACTCCCTGTGTAGACTCCCTGTGTAGACTCCCTGTGTAGACTCTGTGTAGACTCCCTGTGTAGACTCCCTGTGTAGACTCCCTGTTTAGACTACCTGTATAGACTCCCTGTGTAGACTCCCTGTTTAGACTCCCTGTATAGACTCCCTGTGTAGACTCTGTATAGACTCCCTGTGTAGACTCCCTGTGTAGACTCCCGGTGTAGACTCCCGGTGTAGACTCCCGGTGTAGACTCCCTGTGTAGACTCCCTGTGTAGACTCCCGGTGTAGACTCCCGGTGTAGACTCCCTGTGTAGACTCCCTGTGTAGACTCCCTGTGTAGACTCCCTGTATAGACTCCCTGTGTAGACTCTGTATAGACTCCCTGTGTAGACTCCCTGTGTAGACTCTGTATAGACTCCCTGTGTAGACTCCCTGTATAGACTCCCTGTGTAGACTCTGTATAGACTCCCTGTGTAGACTCCCTGTGTAGACTCTGTATAGACTCCCTGTGTAGACTCCCTGTGTAGACTCCCTGTGTAGACTGTGTAGACTCCGTGTAGACTCCCTGTGTAGACTCCGTGTAGACTCCCTGTGTAGACTCCGTGTAGACTCCCTGTGTAGACTCCTGGGGGTGTAGACTCGAGGGGGGAAAAAAGGGACAAAGTACAGAGCCAAACAAATAATGCCTGAAAATACACCATGAGTCCAACTGAAAGATATAACGTGTAAACAAACAAAACAAATAATTTACCATTACCAATGACGATGGTGCTGTCACACAAGTCTATGACGAGATCTATGAAATCTATGAGAAATCTGCTTCATCCCTCTCAGCTAATGAGGAGATGTTGTAGTTTTCCTCATGTTGTAGTTTTCGGTGGTCACCTCATCGACCTAAAACTGGAGTATGAATAGGCCTTAAAGGCTCATTCATACTCCAGTTTTTGGTGATAGGTTACCACCGAAGCTATCACCTAAAACGGTGATAAGAGTTGAGGCCATCACACTCACGGTGATGTCCTTAAGGATTGACCCCGCCTCCCTGTGGTTTACCCAACTTCTAGACCAATCAGTGAACAGAGAGATGAGTCTGATGTGTCCGCGGTGATATAGCTGATCATCACCGCGACTGACGTAATGGTGTAGTTTTCCAACCCTTTAACAACTACACTGGGGTAATAACCTATCGCCAAAAACTGGAGTATGTATGAGCCTTTACGCGTACAGGGTAATTCTGCACGTTTCTAAAGCGACGAAGCTTGTGACGTGGTGTGAAGCGACACATTGTGAGCTTGTAGAGCTGCTACATTGTCACTAGTTTGGGTCCCGGGTAAGCTTGCATCTTAATTTCTCTTCTCGGTCTCGAGGTAAAAAGTTTGGGAACCACTGGTGTAGATGCACACACACACACACACACACACACACACACACACACAAACCCCCTCCCCTCTCAGCGGTAGGTTCCCGCCCTCTATCCGGCCATAAATCCTTGCAGGCTCTATCCCTCCCCTTGGCTGGGTTCTCTTTTCAAAGCCACGTGGAAGGCATCCCACACACACACACACACACACACACACACACACACATCATCCCCACACGTTGATGCTTCCTCCTCCTAATGTTCGCCGGTCAGGTGGAGGAGGGTCACGCGCTGTGTTTTCTACCGGGGGGGAGAGAGAGAGAGAGAGAGAGAGAGAGAGGGGGGGGGGGGGGTGGGAGGGAGCGGCGACGTTGGCGGGCTCATGGCAACCTATCCTTGGCAGGGCCGGATTTACCCTCCCAAGGGCCCACGGGCTAGACAAAATGTCAGGGCCCCCCCGGGCTGTGCGGTGCATTTCGGACGGAAGAATATTTCCGTATTTTGTTATAATTTCGCTGTAATTTTGGGGTACCAAAAGAGAGAGGCTTTTTTTCATACACACTCGCACCATATACAGTAGGCGTGAACTTGAAAAAAAAATCAATGGATAATTGGAAAATACAAAGAAACACCAAATATTAAATGTTCAGGAAATGAACATTTATTATTTCTTATTTTAGAAGCAAAGCAATACTGCCTCATCATAGTTGGTATTGTGACTTTATTGTCCGATACTTGCATGAGAGGGTGAGAGGTGGTGGAGTTGGCTGCTTTAGCACACATCTTGAGGGTCCAATGGAGTTAGCTGGTTTTGTCCGAAGCGCCTTTTAATACTTAACATTGGTTCAATAATGTTCTTAACCAACACACAGATTTATGGTGACAAATTTAGAACCTGAAAGATGGAGTTGATGCCGGACAACAACGATATGGTATTAAGAGTAAAAAAAATCACACCTGTGTGAAGTGAGGGGTGTTCTTATCATCATACATCATCTCATTCCTGCCAATCACAATTTGCGGCCTCACCTTCGTCATCAATGTTTGTGTTACGCAATGTTTGTGTTTACACTATGACGTAAGATTGTCCATTCATTGTCAACGGGAATTTAATTTTTAAGTTTGTGTAGGACAAAGCTTGTGGACACACACTAAAAGCCGAGCATATGAGGGGCTCAAAAACAAAAAGAACAAAAACGAACAGAAAGCGCACACGTGCCCACACACGCATGCACAAATACGTCACAAACACACAATGTAAACGTAAAACTCCATTGAAATCACTATTCAGTGCTCAATATGGAACCATGGATTGTCCTTTCAGACGTTCACTACTGAGGAGTTAAAATCTTACAGGCCTTCCGATTCCAATTTTGTCAATTAGTATACCAAACTCAACATTTATTCTCTGTTTACTGAAGAGCTGGAGACACCCCTCCCCAAATCACTCAATCACTGAACGGACGTATAGCAAAGCAATTAATTTAGAGCTACTTAACACTTACAAAACAAAAAGTGAGAGGCGCTATTATCGTCATACATCATCACATTCCGGCCAATCACTTTTGGCATCCTCACGTTTTAAGCCCTCAGCCAATCAAATCATCGCTATGGGGTACACACAGAGACACCAAGCTGGGAACAGAATGGGCTGAAAAAAAATCACACGTGTGTGAAGTGAGGGGCGTGATGTACTCTTATCATTGTACATCATCCAATAAAAGAAAATATATACTTCCTCATGAATTAATTTGTCAACTTATGTTCTCTTTTAATCATGATGATACAATGTAAAAAAATATTCAATGTTTTTAATGTTAATATAATATATATATATATATATATATATATATATATATATATATATATATTATATATATATATACAAGCACCGAGCTGAATTTTAACAGTTGCACTGTGTTTAGAAAAGTAAATTTACTCGTCCACAAATTACATAAATTATCCTTTCTTTGTTAATGGTTTGTATTGCCCCAAAAAAAAGATTTGTTGAGACACATAATTATGACGTAAATTCTCCTTTCATTGTCAATGGCAAATGTGACACGTGTTGGGACTAAAAGCTGTATATAGGAGAGGCTAGCGCCCCTCAAAAATGCACAGCTTGAAATTAAAACAACAGATCTAATAACGGCATGGTTTCCCTTCCCTGTGAATCTCTGATGTCAATGTCGATGATGTAACATTGAAGACATCATACAGTAAGCGACAGCAGGATGGTGGAACTGAGATGTTTGATATGAATTCACAAAAATGTGAATACATATTCACACACATGTTTTTTACCCCCCAAAAAAGGATATTCAGGGATTTACTTCTTAGTTAGGTAGATTGGTCTGGTTTGAATTTCATTTTGCTCACCCCATAGTTGTGTGACCAATTCGGAACCCACTATATTCAAAGTGGGAAATATTTTGCCTCTTAGTCTTACCCACCAAATTTCCAGTCTAATATCTGCAATGATATTAATCTGGCCATGGCAGGATCTTGACTTCCTTGACGTAGGTCAAGGTAGTCAAAAGCCTACTGGTTTGTGAGAGTTAGCCATGGACAGACGGACACAAGGACACTTCCCCGTCCTTGATAAACCCATTGTAACCTCAAACTCCATTTTAACCATGATAGATTAATCGAAAACACCTGTCCTTGGTACTGGTGTTGACTGATATTGTGTTTCTAATATGTGAGAGGGGCTGCATTCTTTCAATTCCTTTATCATTTTATGTTTGAGTAAATAAAATAAAATAAAATAAAATAATAAATTAAAATGGGTATTGAAAAATCACAGCCAATATCGCTCAACAGAACCAAGGACGGGTGTTTTTGAAGAAAGTGGAGTTTGAGGTTAAAATGTATTGGGGAAAACAATCTCATTTAAATACTGAATCAAGCAAATTCCTGGCGTGCACACGGGTAAAAGCTTTATTTCCGACATACTATTGGTCCGACTGTCATTAGACTGACGACCTACCTCAAGCCATAACCTAACCCTAACCGCAAGCACGGAGCAACGCATGTTCGGGAGCGACGGGTGATTTCCGCATGTCGGATCTTTTGTGTCGGATCTGCGTGCACACAGAAGCCATCGTAGATGTTGAAATGACCCCAAACATGTTTGAAAGTGAAATATCCCTTTAACAATTCCTCCCCTTTTGCAGTCATTTTCTCTCTTCTGTCCCATTGCCTGGAACTTATCCTCATCTGTTGCCGTTGGTAGTCATGGCGGCCAGTTCCCACCTGATGTCATATGGGAGTCCCGACTGCCCCAGATTGTACTGAATCACTGCTATCTTGCATAGCGTCTTCATACTAGGACTCGGATCTAGGATGTACAAATCGGACACCTCTGTGTCGTACACAGATACGCATTCAACGTCCACTGCATTGGGCGTGTATCTGTACCTGTAGCCTCCGAAGAGGACCATGCGTTCTCCCACCATGCAAGAGCACATCCGAGTTATCCAGCACGGGTATTTCCCCTTGGGCTCGACTTTCTTCCAGGAGAAGGTCTCCGGATTGAACTTCCACAGGTCGTTGAAGGTCCGGAAGGTCCGAAAGTTGCGGCCGCCAAATATGTACAGCTCTCCGTTGTAGGCAAAGGCTGAATGACCCTCGCGTCCCTCCGGAAGAGGCTGCGCGACCGTGCTCTGCCAGCAGTTTGTCACCGTGTCAAAGACTCTGATGTTGTTGTTGTGGTCCACGTCCTTCCCATTGCCCCCAAACACATACATCTTAGTCCCGATGACGGTGGCAGAGTGGTATTGGGAAGCGGGCGCTTCCAGAGTGTTCCTGGGGTCAATTAAAGACCAGACCATTGTCGAGGTGTCCAACTTATACACGTCATTGGAGTGTCCGGTCTGCCTGTTGTATCCTCCGAAAATATACATGACCTCGCCCAAGACACAGGCCGAGTGGCCGTACCTTGCCTCTGGAACAGTCCCGGCAGGAACCTTGGGCTTGGACCATCTGTGGGTGTCTACTTCAAACCCGTGGAGCACGTTGCACGGCTGATTGTTCACCATTCCCCCCCAGATGTAGACGTCATCTTGTATCAGCACGGCTGTGTGGCCATAGCGCATAGAGGGAACCTCAGGGGGGCGCTCTCCTGTTCCGGTCGTCACCGGGGGCAACTTGGCCCAGCGCAAAGACACTGTGTTGAAGACGTGCACGTCAATCTGACCCATGTACATGAAGGTGGTCCCATACCCGCCGAACGAGTACACCTTGTGACCTACTGCGACGGCTGCATGGTAGGCTCTCTTTAGTCCGTCCAGGTGCAGTGCCCAACGCAACATTTAATACGCTGGGCAGGCACTGCCGTGGAACAACAAGGGGGGGGGGGGGGCTTTCTTGAGTCTTGTTCTATAGAAAGACCTTTCCGGATTCTTTCCCAAACAGTTATGGGAGAAAACCACAGGAAAGCTTGTGTGTTAAGGTTGTTATTTGACATGTACTCGAGACCATATTGTTTGCAGAATGGGGTCCTTACTGGGGTGAACTATATTGTGCATGGTCAACAGTATTGCGAAGCTTGGCCAATCCGTGAAGCTGATGATTGAGTTGACCGATCAGGGAAGCCCATGCCCTAAAAGTGCAGGGAAACTTTAGTGGTGAATGTCGTGAGACTTGCCTCTCTCTCTCTCTCTCTCTATTCCAATGTTTATTCCAGTGTGCATAACAGAAAAACATATATACTGCATTTTATGTTGTTATACAGTAGTTGCCATATCGGGTCTGTATATTACTGTATGCTAGACATTAAACGGAACACATTATATTTGAGTAATGTGATCAACATATGTTTACACACACATATTTCTTATTCCATTCCGACTTGCCAAAGGCGATTTCACTTCCACCCATGATATACACCACTACAAATGTCAGTTTTTTTTTTACATTTACTGTATGGTGGTGTTGTGCGTCATATGACATTGACAATTAACGTCAAACAGTGTTTTGATATTTGTGTGGATACAGGGCAGTGTTGATTTTGACAGCACATTTTGATTTTAGTTTTAGTGATAGTCCCTTGAATAGTTTCCATTTAGTTTCAGTGATCGTAATGACTCTTTTACACTTGCTGAAAATGGACGATCTACAAGCTCAGCGTGACGCCTTGTTCTCTACTCCACGATAGTCTCTTCTGGTTTTTATTTGTTGACGAAATTGTCAGTATATTTAGTCTTAGCTTTTGTCATCATAGGCAGCATAGTTTTCATTTAGTTAACTTGTCGTCAGTGAAAAAAGGTAGTCAACGGACAATTTTCGTCTTGGCTTAAGTCGACGAAATCAACACTGGTATAGGGGGTGGGGGGTGTGTGGTGTGTGTGTGTGTGTGTGTGGGGGGGGGGGGGGGGGGTGAGTGTGGCCTGAAAAGGCTGAGAACCACTGGTCTACCCTGTGTTTGTGAAAGACAGACTGAGAAAGGGTTTAAAAAGTGTGAGAATGGGGGAGAGAGAGAGAAAGGTAGAGACGGTGAGAGAGAGAGAAACGGCGGGGGGGGGAGGGTTCTGTGTTGAAAACTTGACCCTGCATAAGGAGGTCAGGTCCCCCACGGGTTCATAGATCAGGCTTCCTAAGCCTCTCCATTAGCTTCTTCATTGGCCTTCAACCCTGTTAGTCTCCTCATTGGCTCGCTATAGCCAGACCCCCCCCACAATCAATGTTCAAATGCTTCCGTCATACACTCTGGAGAGAGTGTGTGTGTGTGTGTGTGTGTGTGTGTGTGTGTGTGTGTGTGTCACCCATAATCACTTACTTTTGAATTTCAACCTGGTGTTTTTGTCAGGATGGCGGACAATTATTTTAGCACTTTTGATAGTATTTGTTTGATTGTGTGTGTGTGTGTGTGTGTGTGTTTATTACGGTCTAGGTCTTCAACAGGGGTCATGGGACCCCTAAGGGTTCCTCAGACTTATACTACTTACTTAAGGGCCCTGCCAAATCTTTGTGTAATATAGGAACGTTTTTCATTTCCTTTTTACATGAACCTGCACTTGAGCATCACTTTCTGAAGGGAACGTGCACAGACAATAGCCAATCTACAAGTTCATATACCGTAGATGGGCTGTTTTTGGTGAAGAGGTTTGGTGTGCATGTGTGTGGGGCTGTGGGTTGGGGCAGACCGAGGCCAAAGGTCAAAACGATTATGTATTGAGCATTAAGAGGTTAAATGTCTGAACATACACATTCACATGAAAGATGTGGAAACCAACACAACACTGAGGACAATGTTGTCAAACAAGTCTATCTTTGAGATCTATAACAACGTAGGCTATATTGACATGCGACACAATGTCCTACAATATGTAGTGGGGGGCTTCACACCTCTCAGCTGAGGGGTGTGGAACTGAAAACCCTTGAAGACCACTCGGTCTAGTAGTGTAGTGTGAGCAGACCGTTATCTAACATCTAACAATATAATTCATAATTAAAGGGACATTTCACCACTGGAAGAAACTGCAGTCACTCAATGTCAATAGTATTTGTAGCACAATTTGATGTTTGCACCCTATGGCCAGAAGAATAATGTAGTCTGTGTTTTTTTTGTTTTTTTTTTAATATTTAAAATATCTAAAAGCACATTATTGCACACATTTAAAAAAAAAGGTCTTGAACATCATTACAATAAGATCTGGTTGCAAAAGGGGTGAAGCGGCCCTTTATTAAGGCAATGTCTGTCTGAAGACTCTGTGGCTGCACCAATAGCTCTCAATTTCCACACATACATTGACCATTGCATTATGGAGGGCATAACAATCAAGGACCTTTGTAAATCTCACACATTTTAATTTAACTACTAAAAAAACAAAAACGTTTTTCAAAGGCAAAGAGGTTTAGGGATAAGTTTAGGGATAAGGGGTTTAGCGTTAGTGGTGAGGAAAATGGAGCCCATATAGTCTCTCTTCCATTGCCGGGTAGGACACCTGTATTTTATTATTATTATTTGATGATCATATATTTTTTGCAGAATTTGTACACACACACAGAGTTACAGACCTGCCAAGAGTCCATTTGGAACCCCCTGGAACCGTTAATAAATCAGGAGGAGGTATAGTGGAGGCCTGCATGCCAGAAAGCGAGACAGACAAAAGTAGAACGAAAGAACACAGAACGAAATAGAAGCGCATAAAAGAACAAAAGTGCCCTGGCCCTTACAATCGAGCGTTGGTCAGTGAATCGTGAAGTACCGCAGTCCTCCAACCAACCTCCTCATATACCCTCTCCAACCCAACCAGCCAGCCAGCCAAACGCCTCCCGGCGTTGAAATGCAATTAGCATTTCCTTCCCAACCGACCGGCTATACACGCGATGAAGTAATGTGCCCCCCCCCCCCCCATTCTAAATTGGGGGCCCTCCTTTTAGCTCCCCAGAGAGGAGGAGGAGGCTGTGTGTAGTGGAGGAACACATCCCCATGTTTTTTTTTTTAATCCCCTGAAAGTACTCCCTCTTCTGTCCGCCCCGGATCATTGTTGTGTCATACCAGGCTAATCAGTCAAACGGGACCACCGCTCAGCGCAGGGCCGAGACACGGGGGCAACTCGCCCTCATGGCTGGCCTGGCCCGCCCGCCCGCCCGCTCACTCAGTCACTTTGGTGGCATCTGCTCAACTGGAACTGGTCTCCCTTTTTTATTCCTGTATCCCTTTCTTTTCCCACCATTTCCCCCAAAGAAGACGGGGGGGAAAATAAATAAAATAAATAAAATAAATAAAATAAATAAAATAAATAAAATAAATAAAATAAATAAAATAAATAAAATAAATAAAATAAATAAAATAAATAAAATAAATAAAATAAATAAAATAAATAAAATAAATAAAATAAATAAAATAAATAAAATAAATAAAATAAATAAAATAAATAAAATAAATAAAATAAATAAAATAAATAAATAAATAAATAAAATAATGTTTGAGGGACGTGAGATGCCATTGGGTGCAGCTTAACTCATAAAGGCCTGACGTCGAAATAAAAAAAGAAAAAAAAAGTTTTCTAAAATCATGACACTTTTCGGAAAGATTTGAGGCAACATTTTTCAACGATTTTTCGATTTATAACAATGGTATAATTTGTAACACCAAAAGGGGTTCCCGCGCTCAAAATGGGTTAAGAAGCACCAGACCACAGCCTCGTGGACAATACCTCGGGGAACCTCCCCCCCGCCCCCCCCCCCCCCCCCCCCCCCCCACACACACACACACACACATACACACACACAGTTGGACACTTTGATTGGCAGCCTCTCACCCCCGGCTGGCAGCATACACGACTAGCCTGACTTGAAACGGTATCGTCTTAACAAATGGCTCCAAGGGGCTGATCTCATGCATTTTTCTCTCTTCCCCCACCCCTCGCCACTTCTTAAAAGAGGTTTTTCATTCATGCGTTGTTTTGTATTTTCCCTTCATGATGTGGACTGACATCATTTTGTCTACCATTCAGCTCTTTGCCCACACTTGTTTTCCCTTAACAAGACGACCCCCTTGTTGTATACTAATGCTAGGTTTTCTCTTTTTCAACCACAAAACAAATAGAAAACTGTTTTTGAGAGTATAGCTTTCCCAAAATGGGATCCCATCACCCCCATCATCCCATCAATCTAGTGGTTTTCCAGAAGTTTTGTCAGATTTAATGATGTATGTTTTAGCTCCTATACTCACTTATTAAGTCTTTTAACCCATTTAGACCCGAGTTAAAAACATTCACTTTGAAAGAATATATATTCAAAGATTTGCGCCACATTTTTTACGATTTCTTTTTCAAAAATAGCAGACCTACAAGCTCGTAGTATAGATGAGCCTGTGTAGATCTGTTATTTTTCAATAGCTAAGTTATAACGTAATGTTTAACCCATTCTGAACGGGAACCCATATTGGCGTTGGCACCATGTTATGCTTTAGCTATTGAAAGATAGCAGACCTAGCTCGTAGCGCGCCACCGAGTGGCGTGCTACGAGCTTGTATGTCTTGCTATTTTTGAAAAATCGAAGAACGACTGACATTTTTTTAGAATCTGATCTCGGGTCAGAATGGGTTCATCAGACCAGTGTGTGTGTGTCCAGTGGAAACCTCGTTTGAATCTGATCTCAGGTCAGAATGGGTAATTTTCTCCTCCCAGACGACGACATGGTGGCGAGAGGCATCATCCGGCTGGATCTAAAAATACCGGCGGGTGGAGAAGGAGCTAAAACGGGAGTTTGCAATTATGGGGCTGGCGAGTTTGACCCAGCATGGCGGTACATACAGTCACCCGCAGCCACGCCAGGGGGCTGAGAGCGGACCGTGTGGGTGGTACACTGTACCCAGTGGTGTTCTCTGGCAGCACATTCCTATTTTAGTTTTATAGTCGTTGTCTCTTGAATATAGTTTTCTCTTAGTTTTTAGTCACATTTTAGTCACCTGGAATGTTCTAGTGTTTTAGTCTAGTTTTAGTCGACTAAATGTCATACGATTTCAGTCGACTAAATCTACGGTTGATTTTAGTCGACTAAATCTACGGTTGATTTTAGTCGACTAAAATGTGTTTTGAGTCTTGACAGGCCTTGATGTCGTCGTAATGACATATTTTTACACTTTGGGTTTGCATGCTGAAAATAGCAGATCTGCAATTTGCGCGACGCGTTGTGAGATTGTATAGATCTGCTATATTTCCAGCATGCAACCCAGCATAAAACTGGATCTCTTGTCCACTATAGTCCCTTCCTAACATTTTAGTCTAGTTTTTTATTTGTTTGACGAAATTGTCAGTATATTTAGTCTCAGTCTTAGTCATCGTAGATTCGTTTTTATTTCGTTTTTATTTATAGTTTTAGCCAGTGAAAAAAGGTGGTCGACGAACATTTCTCGTCTTAGTTTTAGCCGACGAAAACGACACTGTACAGAACTGTACACTACCCAGTGGTGTAAAGTACATTTAGTCTGTACTGAACCCGAGTAAACTTTCGAGGCATTTCTAATTCCCACATTTTCAGTCGTTTTAACAACACGTCCCACTTCATCTAAGATCCAAAATATTGGATATACTTTCACTCCACCACGATGCATATATAAAGTGAGAGGCGGATGGCGTGAGTTTAATGTAGTTCATCATTGTTTAACGCAATCGGAAACGACTTTTCTGTTTTGGATGTATGGGCTGTCGAGTAGTTTATTTTCTCCTGCATTACGGGGTATATGATGACGATGTCTCTATTATTCGAAGACTTAACAGTCACTACAGTTAACAGATTTTTGAAAATGGCAGATCTGCAAGCTCACAATGTGTAATACTTTCTACTGTATACATCGCAGCATTGATCCTTTTTACTCAAGTAAATGATTTTCCCACGACACGGCCCGCCAGGGGTGGTGGCCCCGCGCGGGAAGCAGAGCTGGAGCTGTGACGGGAGAACAAACCCTTAACCCATTCTGACCTGAGATCAGATTCTGAACATGTCTTCTACATCCTGACAGTTTTACCATTCTGACCTGAGATCAGATTCTGAACACGTCTTCTACATCCTGACAGTTTTACCATTCTGACCTGAGATCAGATTCTGAACATGTCTTCTACATCCTGACAGTTTTACCATTCTGACCTGAGATCAGATTCTGAACACGTCTTCTACATCCTGACAGTTTTACCATTCTGACCTGAGATCAGATTCTGAACATGTCTTCTACATCCTGACAGTTTTACCATTCTGACCTGAGATCAGATTCTGAACATGTCTTCTACATCCTGACAGTTTTACCATTCTGACCTGAGATCAGATTCTGAACATGTCTTCTACATCCTGACAGTTTTACCATTCTGACCTGAGATCAGATTCTGAACATGTCTTCTACATCCTGACAGTTTTACCATTCTGACCTGAGATCAGATTCTAAAAAAAATGTCTTCTACGTCAGTCGCTCTTCCATTTTTCAAAAATCGCAGACCTACAAGCTCGTAGCGCGCCACTCTGTGGCGCGCTATGAGCTTGTAGATCTGCTATTTTCCAATAGCCAAAGCATAACACAGTGCCGACACCAAAAGGGGTTCCCGCCCAGAATGGGTTAAAGATGCAGCATGCTCCGGTTTGGTTCCCTGGCGTCAAAGCACACGCACATACCCAAAACTGTTGAAATGACGTGGGTTTGATTATGGGTACACCTCCACATTAACTTATTGATTTCTCATTCATTTTTCGCATGTTCCTTTGCTCGGGGGTTATTTAAAGCTGTACTATGTATAACTTCCCTCTTATTGCCCGTATTTGAACCCGGTTTCATGCACTGTAGTGCTGATTTATTGTCTTTTTTTTCTTTTTACCATTGAGCTCGTATAGAGAGCCTGCCTGCTTGCTCAGTGGATGCATTCAGGTCAAAATGTGTGTCGTGTCTATAGGTGAACTTTGACAGGAAAAGACCCGCGCTCACCGTATAGAAAATAGAAGTGAAACTCCTTAGACTGAGACTTAAGAAAATATTTTCTCATATAAGTCTCTATTTTCTATACGGTGAGCAAAGTCTTTTTCTGTCAAAGTTTCCCTTATGTTTTTGAGACCACCGTAGTCAAGTTTGAAAGAGAAAAAAAAGGACGAAGTAAGGCGCAGCAGTTTTCTCAGTGTTTCAGTGTCTATAGGTGAGACATGACCTTTGACACAATCTAAATGTCTTGCAGTAGAAGAGCAGGGAGCCCAATGTACTGTATGACTTATATGTTGTGTAGTTCTACCATGTAGATTGGAGAACATTACATTGTATATATACCGGTATATATTTTTCTTTAATTCTTTTTTTTATCCCACGATTTTGTAACCCATTTTTCACCCCTGTGTCAATCATCTACTGTGACCTGGGCTCTACACACCCTCCGCCAACCTGGGGAGAGCAACGGACTTAACTCATGCTCCCTTCATGCTTGAGTGTCCAAGTTGCAAGGTGCAACTCTAGCTACTACTATTCGGACAATCTCCGTTGTTTTTTTTCTCTTCATATTTGAGTCCAAACTCTTTCTTGACCACCATGCACTTTCATTTTCCGCCGTTGTGTTTGCTATACGTACGCATGCAGACATATCGGTATAGTCTTCAACAGGCTAATGATCTGCCATAATTATGATGTCATAGATAGAGACACAGCGTCGCGATAGATTGATGCGCAGTGGAGCCACCGCTGCTTCCGTACCACTCCCTAATACCAGTGGTTCTCTGAAAGAAAAAAAGGAGGAAACCTTTTATTTTTTGGTTAAAAATGTGTGCTCTAAAATATTCTATTCAAAGATGTGCACACATTTTCACAACTTGGAGAAAAAAAAATGTCCTTATACCCGTTCGAATATATGAACACCACACACACACACACGCTCGCGCGACCCGTCGTTGCAAAGACGCAGAAGCAATGTGTGTGCAGACGTTTGCGTCATCGCGGTCAGTACAGAAGAGTCCATGGGTCGGTTTTATTTAGAGGTGAAATGGAACAATGTAGAGAGACGTAGGCATCCAAAAACATACGGCTGTGAGTGTCCAGCGGCCCGCCTCAGAATCCGATAGGCAATCAATTTACAATTTAGGCATTTGGCAGACGCTCTTGATCCAGAGCGACAACAAAAAGCATGCCATACATCATACATTATATCAAAAGGGGTTGTCATGAATCATGTATAAACTAAGAACGTAACAGTGGAGTATATCTATGTCAACTATACATACTAATATACTATACTATATTATATATTATACAATATACATGTGTACTATAAAGTGCTATGACTACATAGTAATGCAAAATGCGTTTTTTAGTGAAGGTACCTCCAGCTTCCCTGCGTTGGCTGATCGTTGGCAATGCCCTGAATTACATGATGGTCGATGGCTAAGACACACACACACACACACACACACACACACACACACACACACACACACTGCCACAATGTAAAAGCATCCAGTGTTAATATTGCTCCAAGAGTATACAACTGTGCGGGTCCATTTTTGGTTCCATTTGAACCCTGTCTTGGTGAAGTCACATTTGTAACCTCGTGACTCTCTGAGAATGTTGGGGTCCGTTTATAGTTGCTTCCACTCTTGGAGTTGGATTAAGAACACTGAGTAATGTGGTTCCATTTGGAACCACATGGAGTTAATGTAGTTAAACACACGTTTGTCTGAATGACGGTCTGTTTGTAAACCTGTCTGACATAAAGACAGTATAATACTTTAAGGCCGCCTTTATTCTGTCTGCAAGCTTGACCTTAGCACACACGCATGCGCGCGCGCACACACACACACACACACACACACACACACACACACACACACTGTGATATTATCAGATGGTAATGACAGAGCAGTCTGGCTGTGGCCAGACTGACTCCAGATCAGCCTCCTCAGAGAAGTATGATTGATGAATAGGAGCCCACAGTAGGCCTCTTGTCTGTGTGTGTGTGTGTGTGTGTGTGTGTGTGTGTGTGTGTGTGCGCGTGTGCGCGCACGCGCGCTCATATGTTTGTTTGTTTTTGTGTGTGTGCGCGCGTGTCTGTGTAAGTCTAGTGTGCTCATAATGTTTGTGTGTGTGTAAGAAAGCGAGACTGTGTGGGCTCGCGCAACTACTAGATGTCACCGCGAACTCATCACTAAGGGCGTCTTGAAATCGGGGGAAGCCTGAGAGCTGAGACGGGAAGTGAGGCCGCATGGGAAAGCCCTTGATTAGAACCTGCAGAACCACAGCACAGAACCCCTCAGGGCCACACTGATGTCCCACACATGGGAGTCTATATACAGTGCAGAACCCCTCAGGGCCACACTGATGTCCCTCACATGGGAGTCTATACAGTGTAGAACCCCTCAGGGCCACACTGATGTCCCTCACATGGGAGTCTATACAGTGCAGAACCCCTCAGGGCCACACTGATGTCCCTCACATGGGAGTCTATACAGTGTAGAACCCCTCAGGGCCACACTGATGTCCCTCACATGGGAGTCTATACAGTGTAGAACCCCTCAGGGCCACACTGATGTCCCTCACATGGGAGTCTATACAGTGTAGAACCCCTCAGGGCCACACTGATGTCCCTCACATGGGAGTCTATACAGTGCAGAACCCCTCAGGGCCACACTGATGTCCCTCACATGGGAGTCTATACAGTGCAGAACCCCTCAGGGCCAGACTGATGTCCCTCACATGGGAGTCTATACAGTGCAGAACCCCTCAGGGCCACACTGATGTCCCTCACATGGAGTCTATACAGTGCAGAACCCCTCAGGGCCACACTGATGTCCCTCACATGGGAGTCTATACAGTGCAGAACCCCTCAGGGCCACACTGATGTCCCTCACATGGGAGTCTATACAGTGCAGAACCCCTCAGGGCCACACTGATGTCCCTCACATGGAGTCTATACAGTGCAGAACCCCTCAGGGCCACACTGATGTCCCTCACATGGGAGTCTATACAGTGCAGAACCCCTCAGGGCCACACTGATGTCCCTCACATGGGAGTCTATACAGTGCAGAACCCCTCAGGGCCACACTGATGTCCCTCACATGGGAGTCTATACAGTGCAGAACCCCTCAGGGCCACACTGATGTCCCTCACATGGGAGTCTATACAGTGCAGAACCCCTCAGGGCCACACTGATGTCCCTCAGATGGGAGTCTATACAGTGCAGAACCCCTCAGGGCCACACTGATGTCCCACACATGGGAGTCTATACAGTGCAGAACCCCTCAGGGCCACACTGATGTCCCTCACATGGGAGTCTATACAGTGCAGAACCCCTCAGGGCCACACTGATGTCCCACACATGGGAGTCTATACAGTGCAGAGTGGACACACATGGGGGTCTGTGCTGCTACTGCACAGCACCACTCCCTTCAGACTGGGTCTGATCTTTTCCCTTCTCCAAACAATATTTACACATTTCTATCTGTATTAACACGAGGACTGAGGACACTGGCTTCCATTATAGCAACTGTCGAGGAATATAAAGCCCTGTTTCTATTATAGCTTTAACCCATTCTGACCTGAGATCAGATTCTAAAAATGTCTTCTATATACATCCCGACAGCTTTCTGAAAAAGCCATGTTTCCGTGTCAGTCGTTCTTCGATCTTTCAAAAATGGCAGACCTATACAAGCTCGTAGCGGCGCCACGAGCTTGTAGTCGTCCTTTACCGCACCGTTCTTGAGTATATCTACTTAATTACTTTACACCGCCGCGTGTGCTTTACTCATCATCGGCAGCATCACATGACTGACCACAGATGCCATGTGGCGTCCTACACGGCGCGCACGCACGCACACACACGCGCGCACACGTGCGCACTGCGTTCCTGTACGCTGCTGACGGTGAAGTCTTGAAGGCTGGGGGTGAATAATTGATGCCGTGGAGATTACATCACCGCGTCAGTCAGGAGAAACCCTAGAGGCCTCGGGGCTGGGCCCTGCGGCACACCCGACACCTCTGCCTGGGGTCATCCAATGTAACTGTGTGTGTGTGTGTGCGTGCGTGCGCGAGCATTGTATTCACTTGTGAGTATGTGTGTGTTAAGAGAGTGCATGTTGGATAATGAGATGTGTGCGCGCGCGAGCATGCATTTGTATAGTATGCATGTACTGCTGTATGTGTGACTGAAGTGTGTGTGTGTGTGTGTGTGTGTGTGCGTGCGTGTGTGAGAAGTGTGCCAGGGTCTCAGTTTCGCTAAAGCCTCTCCAGTAAGCAGGCTGTCAACCAGCCTGCTGTCATGGTGGGTTGACAGGTGACAGAGAGGTCAGGGGTCAAACCACCAGCACCCAGCACCACCGCTGGCCTTATCAGCGTTCTATCCCCGCTATCAGACTCCCCTGCACAGCTCACATGACTCTCCATCCATCACTCTCTCACACACACACACACACACACACACACACGCACACACACACACACACACACGTGCGCGCGCGCACGTACACGCACGAGCGTGCGCACACACGGAAGAGGATAGTTCGTCTTTCCCAGAGTATAGTTGAGATAAATGGGGTTGTGACAGAAAGAGAGCACTCTGACCCAGGGCAGGTGTGTGTGGGTGTGTGTGTGTGTGTGTGTGTGTGCATGTAATGCACATTGTAAAGTGACTTGGTAAAAGCGCTAAAGTATATATATATATATATATATATATATTATATATAAATAAAACCATGGCAGACGCTGAAAGGCTATAACGCAGTAAGCCTGAGGGCTTGTATGCAATTCAACAAGACATGTAAGACATAAGCCTATATACATTACAATGCTGTGCAAGAAAGGAGCAGTATAAAAAAAGTCCAGAAAAAACATTTTGACCCGAGGACGATTCCACAAAATGTCTTCTAAACCCTATACACGGTTTTCTGAAAAACCTATTTTTCTACGTCGGTGTCCGTGTCAAACGACCCCACACATTATGTGTAAAAATGGGTCCCCGCCCGCCCCAGTATGGGTTAGGGGCTGTTCCACATTTTTGATGGCATATAGGTATAGCGGGTATATAGAATGTGACAGACTTATCGGTCCCTGTACTGCTGCCCGCGGCCCGCTGGCACAGTTGGCACTGCAGGCAGAACCAACGCAGAACCTTCCAGAACCACGCCATGCCACCCATAGCAGCATCTGCCTCGCATCTGACCCGCTTTGAAGGCGGCTCAGTGTCTGGGTCACTGAATGTCTAAAGGAACACCCCTCTCTCTGTCTCTCTCTCTCTGTGTGTGTGTGTGTGTGTGTGTGTGTGTGTGTGTGTGTGTGTGTGTGTGTGTGTGTGTGTGTGTGTGTGTGTGTGTGTGTGTGTGTGTGTGTGTGTGTGTGTGTGTGTGTGTGTGTGTGTGTGTGTGTGTGTGTGTGTGTGTGTGTGTGTGTGTGTGTGTGTGTGTGTGCGTGCGTGCGCGATGGGAGGCATGCCGGCTACCATGGCTCTGAAAAGATTGCTTCGTCGAATCCTTAAGTGGTCTTGAGTGGTGTCTTTTTTTTTTTCTTTATTTCTTTCTGCAAATCAATCGTTAAACGGCCACAGAGGTCCTTTATAGGACTTCTATAGATTTATTTACTCCCTTGAAGAATTAAAAACAAAAAAAAAACAGAAACCAAACCCTCTGCCGAAAGTTTTTTTCCTTTCTGTGTAGACTTCAAAGGGAGACCAGTTAGGCCTTTTTTTTTTTGCCTGAGAGTAAATGAGTTAGATTTTAGTCCTTTTTTTTTTTTTAGAGACAGGGAGACATGTGAAACAGGCTGCTGATTCAGGAGCTGCCGAAGCAGGTGGTCGCACCGTTCTATAATGGGTCTCGTCTCTTTTCACTAACATGTCGTGTTTTCTTAGCGTACTACTAGTGGCACACAAACATAGCCGAGTATGGCTGAATCTGAATCCTGAAAAGTAACAGTTTTGGACACATGAGCTTTCCATTACAGTAGAGTATTTATTTGTACACCCATGGTGTGTGTGTGTGTGTGTGTGTGTGGTAGTCGGACACCTCGCCTGCCGGTTAACAGGAAGCCCTGCCTGAGGCGTATACTTTTAGGTCTCATAAGTGGTAACTTATCCGTTTGTAACTCTTGACGGTGAGAGTGTGTACACAACATGTAACCCAGCGGCATTTCCGTTTGTACAGTTTACACACACACGCGCGCACACACACACACACACACACACACACACACACACACACACACGCACTTGCGTTCACGTCTTTGTCCTGGGACACTTATCACCCCCTCACTCCCCCCCTGCCTCCCCGCTGTCCAGCCCCGGCTGTACCCACAAGATCCTAATCCACTTTTGATGGATTTCACAGCACTCTGTTGCCACGCACACACGCGCGCACACCTGCAGTCTACGCATGCAAACGGTATACAATCACCCTCACAACATGCTCGCACGCGTGTATCGTCAGTGATGGTCAGGCTGTGCTGTGTTAAATCCAGGTCGGACAGATTTGACTGATCATTGTTTGGACTGTGAAGCACCCACCGATATGCCCCCAGAATAAACCCTCCTCCAGATTGATCTAACAGCCCACGGTGGAACATATGAAAAACGGGATGTTTTTAATGGCCAAGTTTCCTAAAATCAAGTCTTTCTTTTTTCTTTTTCTTTTTTGCCCCCATTAGTGAAAAATAGAGAAGCACAATGACCTCATCACTGCCCCGAGTCGTTGCTATATATGCTGTCGGGGCAGGAACCTCTTATCTCCTTTACTCTATATAGCATGTTGTGTGTTCTGTAGGCCTACTTTTGAACCCTACTTTCTAACCCCATGGAACATATGAGGTTTCCACCCCGACAGAGAGACGGTTATGCTTTTAGCCTCGGATTTATACTTTGACCGTTATAGTCACTTGCCAGTGTCTCATACACACACACGCACACACACGCACACACACGCACGCGCGCACACACACACACACACACACACACACACACACACACAAAAAGCTCGTCTCGCCGAGCTTGTATAGGTCCGCTATTTTCAGCGTGACGGTGTTGCGCACGAAGTGTAGCAAACCCCCTTTTTTCCCCCAACTTTGTAATTTTAAGCTAATTTGTGTTGAGAGAGAGAGAGAGAGAGAGAGAGAGAGAGAGAGAGAGAGGCAAGGGCCTTATTTGTGCATCCATCCATCCATCCATCCATCCAGTTACAGGCAGAGCTGAGTGGTTCACATCAGGATGGGGGGGGGGGGGGGGGGGGGGCAGTGTGGCCACAGCTTAGCATTAAGGAGGACCCACCCACTTGTCGTGCTGTGCTGTTTGTTGTGCCACGAGTAACCATGGCAACTGTCTTAATGCGGGCTCCCTGCTTCAGCTCCCGGGATTTAGCATGGGTGAGAGAGCAGAACGCATGGAGGACAGAGGAGGGGAGGGGAGGAGAGGAGGGGGGGAGTTGAGGGGAGAGGAGAGGAGAGGGGAGGGGAGGGGAGGGGAGGGGAGGGGAGGGGAGGGGAGAGGAGAGGAGAGGGGAGGGGAGGGGAGAGGGGGGAGAGGAGAGGGTCAGACAGTTGGATGGAAGAGCAGATGAAATACAATAGAGGTGAAAAATAGCAGATCATAGCTCGTGTCTGCTATTTTTGAAAAATCTAAGAACGACTGACACGGAAACATCATGGCTTTTTTCCCAGAAAACATGCCATTTTCAAACACATGCTGTATACCTTAATTTGAACGGTGAGATTTACGACAGAGGGACACGTGAAATGCGCGCGGTCACAGAAAGTGTGGATTTTGGCCGCGCTCCTCACGGTCATGACAACGATGAGGACAATAACATGGCCGTCGGGAGGGTGGAATAACGCCGTCGTTCCACACAGTCGTTCCCACCACCACCACCACCACCACCACGGTCCTGTCCAGACCCTCCATCCCGTCCTCCAGGCCACAGCCTGACTGCACACTTTTCGTTAATCCGTGTGTGTGTGTGTGTGTGTGTGTGTGTGTGTGTGTGTGTGTGTGTGTGTGTGTGTGTGTGTGCTCGCTGGTCTGGGCACTCGACCGGGGTCGCTGTGTGGGCGCTTTACAAGCCTTAACCCATTCTGACCTGAGATCAGATTCATACGAGGTTTCCACTGGACACACACTGGTCTGATGAACCCATTCTGACCTGAGATCAGATTCTAAAAATGTCAGTCGTTCTTCGATTTTTCAAAAATAGCAGACCTACAAGCTCGTAGCGCGCCACTCGGTGGCGCGCTGTGAGCTTGTAGATCTGCTATTTTTCAATAGCTAAAGCACGACATGAGGCTACCACCAAAATGGGTTCATGTTCAGAATGGGTTAACCAAAATGGACCGTGAGGGAGGGGTCCATTTGGTTTCCACATGTCCAACACACTGTCGGCGTTGGAACCAACGGTCTTATCGTGGCCTTTCTTACTAAACAAATAAGGCCACCGTTTAGTCGGGGTGGTGTTGCAGTCTATTGTTGTTGCTGTATAACTCGCACGTCGCCAGCTCTCTCTTCTTGTAAGATTCAAATACTCACGGAGATCGGATAATTCGGTTGCATCAAAACATTTATTTCTCCGTCACACATGAATTAAACTTGTATTCAAATAAAACAAAAAGAGCCTGCGTGAGCGCGGTCAGCAAACTGTGACGCTTCCCCCGTCTGTGTGTGACATTCCATCTCCCAGCCAGGGAGTCATCACCCGTCTGTCGTCAGGTGCACCTGCACCTAACGTTATCCTTTCTCAAAACCTCCATTCAGCACGTCTAATTCATAGCATAATTATAATAATTAAATAACCACAAAAAATGTGTTTGTTTAACTGTATGTAATGTGTTTTATTTTTTTCCCGTTTTGTCATTATTTATTTATTTTTGGTTCTGTACTTATTATTGTCAAAACATTTCGTGATAAGATTTTGTTTGTATTTGTGCTGCCATGGGGATGTGTGTGTGTGGGGGGGGGGGTATGTCAATTGTTTTGAATATACTTCTTTGTACTGTAAAGAAAATGAATAAACATATGTTTTAAAAAATAATAATAATAATAATAACCACAAAAACATACAGTTCATAAAGCAGGCAATAATAAATCGGAATAAACACACAAAAAAATCACGAATAGAAAATGGCTCAAACGGGTCTATAGTCAAATTGTCTATAACATTGCATATATACACCAACACCATGCGTTCTTCAGTATAGTTGCATATATACACCAACACCATGCGTTCTTCAGTATAGTTGCATATATACACCAACACCATGCGTTCTTCAGTATAGTTGCATATATACACCAACACCATGCGTTCTTCAGTATAGTTGCGATCGTTTTTCCTTTGCCATGATATGTCCCTCCATCCACTGACTATACCATGCATGTCCACTTGTCTCCTCTCCTCTATATACCAACAGGAATGCCCGCCCCCCCTGTCCTCCTGCTAGCCGGGTTGATTCTGGCCGTGTCCGTCCTCCCTCATGGCTCCAGGTCCGAGGAGGCCCTGCTGCGGTTCCTGGGGCAGACCCACTTTGTGGTGAACGAGAGCAGCAGGACCGTGGTTCGGCTGCTGGTGGAGAGAGTGGGGGACCCCGTCAACGTGACGGCCCTGGTTCTGGTGAGCGCTGGTGGTGGTGGGGTTTTTTTGTTTTTGTTTTGTTTTGTTTTGTTTTTCCTTGTGATATTGACAGCACATTTTGATTTTGTTTTAGTCATAGTCTTTCGACTAAATCTACATTTGATTTTGTCGACTAAAGTGTATTTTTTTACGGGCCTTGATGGCGTAGTGTAAACGGCAGATTTTACATTTGGTTGCATGCTGAAAATAGCCAATCTATAGTATAAGCTCAACGCGCTGTGAGTGTGTTATTTTCGGAGCGCAATTGCAACCCGAGCACAACTAAACATTGAACGATCTCTCCTCCACTATAGTCCCTCCCCTAACATGTTTGGTTTTTAATTGTCGACGACATTCTCGGTATATTCACTCGTTTTTAATTTAGTTGTGGTCAGTGGAAAAAAGTTAGTCGACGGAACATTTTCCGTCGTATATATAGTTTTAGTCGAAAGAAATCAACATTGCTGGCGAGAAGAACACGACGGGACTTCGAAAAATCGAATGCACAATGAGAGCCTCACTCATGGAGGGGGGCTTCTTCTGCCCGCGGGTGAGAATTCTGGGTCAGAATGTGGTGGTTGTTTTTTTGGTCTCGTGGTTTAACCCATTCTGAACGGGAACCCATTTTGGTGTTCAGCATCATGTTATGCTTTAGCTATTGAAAAATAGCAGATCTACAAGCTCGTAGCGCGCCACCGAGTGGCGCGCTACGAGCTTGTAGGTCTGCTATTTTTGAAAAATCGAAGAACGACTGACATTTTTTTAATCTGATCTCAGGTCAGAATGGGTTAATCAGACCAGTGTGTGTCCAGTGGAAACCTCGTATGAATCTGATCTCAGGTCAGAATGGGTTAAGGATTGGGTAACTTTCTGTCACACTCGTTCGAAAAAGGCGGTTGTGCACATCAACAATGGGTTTTCTGCAGTGCAGCGCTATGGACCCAACATCCATTGTACATCTCAAAACCAGGAATGTAATGCTTCCGGTCTCTGTCGGCTGGACAAGATACCTTTTTTTTATTGGCACACACCGATAAAGAACACTTACCGTTTCGGCTATAGGAGCCTTCATCATCAGAGCCTTCATCAGAGCCTTCATCAGAGCCTTCACATCAGAGAGATTCAACACATTTTTATACAACAGTTAACCACTTTCAACCAGCTGGCTTCCCTGGTTTGGGCAAGACATTGATTAGAGTGTTATAGGTGAAGAATTTTCCATAAATCTGTGAGCTATAGTAGATTGACTATTTTTTTGCTATTCGTCGCATATGACAAAACTATTTAACAATTAAACCCTATATATGCAATACATACTTTGTTAACCGGACTTAACTATACACCGAACTTTACACCAAATCTCTTCAGCAAAAGAATTTGCCGATTTACAACGCGTTGTGAGGACGTTGTAGATTGGGCTATTTTAGAGGGCATGCGCATGCATGAAGTGAATGGCAGATCCAGTGGCAAAGTGAGTGACAAAGGGAATTTAACCCATTCTGACCTGAGATCAGATTAATACGAGGTTTCCACTGGACACACACTGGTCTGATTAACCCATTCTGACCTGAGATCAGATTCTAAAAATGTCAGTCGTTCTTCGATTTTTCAAAAATAGCAGACCTACAAGCTCGTAGCGCGCCACTCGGTGGCGCGCTACGAGCTTGTAGATCTGCTATTTTTCAATAGCAGATCTCGATAACATGATGCCAACACCAAAATGGGTTCCCGTTCAGAATGGGTTAATGTTGTTTAACCCTGTGAGACCCAGCGTTGCTTTTCGGTAACATTTCTATTATTATTTTATTATATTACTTATTATTTTTTTTTTCTGTTCTTTTTTTCACCTAAACGTCATCAGTGATGTTCATTGGCAATGCCATTCCAATGCCATTGGTCATGATATTTGCATATGAATACCCCCCACAGAGGGGTTCAAAGAGGCCAGGGTTTCTCGCGCTTGCTATATTATAGGAGCAATATGGTGACACCAGGCATGCAGGCACCCTGGCCCACACATCCACCATTTGAAAGCAGGGGAGAGAAGAGCGTCTCTGGTGCCAGTCAGACTGCTGCTCTCCGCTGGGGGGGAGGAGGAGGAGGAGGAGGAGGAGGAGGAGGAGGAGGAGGGGGAGGGGGGGGGGAGCAGGAGGAGGAGGGGGGGGGGAGGGGTGACCTTATAACTGTGACAGCCAGCAGTGGTGCCATCATCAAAGACTCCACAGTGGCTGCGTCTGCAGAAGCTGTTTCCCCCCCACATCACAACATGGGTTCTGGTTCAACTCCCTCCACGGTGGTGGAAGAGATACTTCAACTTTAGTACAAGTGGCAGTATACGCTGCTGTCCCGCCTCCATATTCTAACTTTTTTGAGGGGTTTTTTTTTCTCCCCTGTGAATTAACGCCCCTACTTGATCATACTATCGTGTCACACAGAAGCATCAAAAGTAGCAGATCTGCAAGCACGATATGCGACACAAAGCGACACGTTTTGAACTTGTAGATCTGCGACTGTTGACATTTTTTTTTTTTTTTTTTTAACAGTTTGGGACTTTTCCACCTGACTGAGACGAATACGTGCAGTGTAGAAATTATCTTTTAACAATTTAACGCTGCGCATTCAAAAGGCATACAAAAGTACTGGCATCAGACCTTTACGACACGTTGTGAGCCTGTGCGATCAGCTGTTTTTGAATAGCCAAAGTATAGATTTAGCGCTTGTAGGTTTTGCATTAGCAATCTACATTTTTGCTGCATGAATAAAATGTGATTTTGTCCAATCTGTATGGTAGAGTGTGTTAATACAATATAACATAATATAATATGTTAATACATGTACACTTGAGGTGGTTGTATTTAGTCCCCCTGCTCTTCTATTGAGACATTTAGATCATGTCAAAGGTCATATCTCGCCTACCTGACATGAATTTTGACCCGCCGGTCAATATCCAATTTATCCCCTGAGCAAGCAGGCATAGGCTCCATTTGCTCACGGTTAGCGCCTCTAAAAAAAATCAAAACATGACACCCCCTAGGCTCCCCCTACTGGTACTAATAAGTCATATACTCGTGCTCAATGACCACTGCTACATATAGATATGCCACTGCTACATAGATGCCTAAAGTGCCGCCAAGCTCGTAGCGCGCCACTCGGTGGCGCGCTACGAGCTTGTAGATCTGCAATTTTTTTCCAATAGCTATAAATTATAACATAATGTTTAAAACACCCAAAGGGGTTCCCGCCCCAAAAGGGGTTAATGATGATTCGATGAACATTGTGTGTGTGTGTGTGTGTGTGTGTGTGTGTGTGTGTGTGTGTGTGTGTGTGTGTGCAGTTGGAGGGCGACGACACCGGAGACTTTGAGGCCACCACGGCCGCTGCCTTCCTGCTGTCGTCCGAGGCCAGCAAGACCATCTTCATCGCCGTGAGAGACGACGACGTCCCTGAGGCCGACGAGACCTTCACCTTCAGCCTTAAACTACAGGTACCCGTGTGTGTGTGTGTGTGTGTGTGTGTTAGGGCATTCACTTCTAGTCATTTTTACTAGTTGGCTAGTTGCCTATAGTTTACTAGTCGACTATTTTGATTTGGACGAAACCTGTTGCAATAAGTTGTGACAGCATGCAGGGTTCGAAGCCACAACCTTCCGCATTATTAAAGCTCTAACCGCTACCCTATAGGGCCCGGAGACTAAAAGCATAATATCACCACATGGCTAGGGAGGGATTCCATCTCTCCTTAGATTCTCCCATGCCTTAGAGAGACCCACAGATTCAAATCCTGGGTGTTACGTTTCGTGTAGTGTGTGTGCTTTGGTGCGTGTGTGTGTTTGTGTGTGTGCATGGGTGTGTCTTTGCACATGTTTGATTTCCCATTGTGGTCTTCTGTGTGGTGTGAGCATGTGTTGCTGAATACCCGCCTGCCTCACGCGGACTCACACAAACATGTCCCTCAAGCTATATAACATAACGCCACTTTTTGTGGGTTTTTTTTTTTTAAATAAATGAACGCTCCTCCTTCATCATACTACAGCGTCACACCAAATCGCATCCAAATTAGCAGATCCACAAGCTTGTATAGATCTGCTTTATAGTTTTGCTATATATTTGCCTTTGAAATCGTGAAAAGTAACAGTTTGCGACATACGAGGATTCCACTTGGCGGCACTGAGGGGAAATCCGCAGGCGCCAAAGACGGTACAGCAGTTAAAAAATGAATTACAGGGCAAGAAAGAGGAGAAGAAAAAAAAGGGTATACCCTCTGTCCTCTGCTCTCTTCTCCCCTGCTGTCTGGAACTCCAGAGACCCACCAACTCGGTGCCACAACGTTGTACTGTTCTAATTGTTAAACCTTAACCCCCCGGAGCCTTTTTCAAACCCTTTTCAAAGCCTCCCCGGGAGGGGGCTTTCATATAGGCTGTGTACGGCCCCTTTGATGTGTGCTATATATGGTGGGTTCCAACTCAGGGGCTGTGCTTGGGGTGGGACGACCACGTGGGCTGTGTTCGTTCCTCTCATGTCTTCTTTAAGTTCTTTGAGGTTTATCAAAGAGGTTCGCCGCCGGTAAGACACCTTCTGTCGAAGCCCAAACCGTCTTTGACAGCCTTTCGCCACACAAGTCAAACACACTGCGTTATATTGTCTCTGGGATCCCACACTGACTTCCAGGGACGCGTCCGTCCGTTGTGTGGACCTGCGTCCCACGTCTTCCAACCATTTGTGACTGAGGGACTGCCATTGGATTTTTTTTTTCTTTTTGTTTTTTCATGCCCTGAAAGCAGGGAATCGTAGCTTCAAATTGACATGGTGGTTGTTCGGTTTGACCCACCCGTTTTGGAGATATGGCTCATAGAGTGATGTCTTGCAGAGAAACGGCGAGTTGGGAAAACAGACTTGAAAGGTTCACTTCTGTGGTCTCTAACATTACACCTAGCTATATGTTTAGGCGTTTATTTCATATTTACATGTCGATTTCAGCTCTGACACTTATTTCAGACATGTTCTAGTATGTGAAGAGTCTGCCTGTGCTATTAACTCATTTTGAAAAAAAAAACAACGTAAAAAAACGTTTTTCTCCTCTGGTGAAAAGCTGGAATTTGCGCAATGGCAGTCTCTCAGTCAAATCTGGTCACATTTTGAGCTCCACCACCATGGAGAATCCTTATAGGATGCTACTGTTGTATTCACAACTTTTTAAATAGAGACAATACAATTGGCTCTCTGTGCATAACTGTAGTCCCGGGTTTCCAGGAGGTTTCGGTTCCGGTTTATCTCCCCTATGAGTTTAATTTGATTGGCTCGGCAGCAGATTGAAAACGGGGACTATCCCTATAAGCACATCCCCGTGCTGGATCTAGTGCAAAAAATAGCAGACCTACAAGGCGCGCTATGAGCTTGTAGATCTGCTGTTTTTCCATAGCGCACTGGTTCCCAAACCTTTTCATGTCAAGGACCCCCAAATTGACAATAATTAGCCCCGCGGACCCCCCATTTGAAAAGATATGCCATGGACCCCCCCCCCCCCCCCCCCATGAGAGAAGATTGGTATGGCTCTAGCAGTGATTCTCAACCCGTTTAATTTCAAGGACCCCCCAGTTTGACATGCATTAGTCTACGGACCCCCCCCCCCCCCCCATTTAATGGCATTTCTACTCTGGGACCCCCGATTTTAAACTGTAAAATCAATGTTATTTTAACTCTGAGAGTGTTTCAAATGGAACCAAATAAAAACGGGCCTGTTTTTTGTCAGGTTTCACCTGACAAAAAAAAAAGCTTCATAAATAAACTTAACTTGACATAAAGCTATCATTTGACTTTCCCAAAGAAACTACTACCAAACCCATTCCTGGCCAAACTGTAAGGTGCAAAGGCAGTGTCATGTTTTTATTTTTATTTTATTGATGGCATGTGGGTATTTTTTTTACAATGTTTGTCCCTCTAGGAGAGTGTCTGTGTCAGAGTCTGTCTTTCTGCAGCTAATCTCATCTCGCAAACCCCTGGGTATCATAGTAACGCATGATGTCATACATGTAGATGACCGACATCATGGCCACATTGTATGTATGTATATGTATATTGTAGCGACCACTTCTTCCCAAATAATTATGCAAAGAATTTTACGTAGCAGTCAAGTAGCGCTATAAGATACTGGCTGAGCTCTGGCAGGAACTGTGTGACATGTTTCCAACTCCAAAACAAAAACCAGAGAACGTCTTGCTGTTAAGGCGATTCATCACCACACAAAAACAAATAATTAAGGTCCAGAAATGTTGTACTGAAACGTATTCACTCACACACACTGAAACTCCATTCATCTAAGTCTTAGATGAATGGGCCAATAGGCTATAGTGTGTAGGCCATACACTCGCGAACAATAGGTTTAAAATACAATGCATACACCAAAACATAATACATATATACAATATAATAGGAATACACACATGATTTCCCTTTTTGAAACTGGGCTAACTTTGTCAGAGAAGGAGGAGCCTTGATTTACAATGTATGTTAAAGGAATGGCCCATTTAGCACCATGGCGCCGGGATGCCTTACACCTAGAGGCTATCTCCATGGTTATCGTTTAGCCTTTAGCTGTCACCTCGTGATTGATTGCTTATAGGCTTTAAGCTTCCGGGATAAAGACCACTTTAACCGTGTATCCACTTCAGCATATCGGCGAGAGAGAGAGAGAGAGAGAGAGAGAGAGAGAGATTTTGAACAACTTTATAATTTCAATGAAGAATGTGGGTTCTTAATTTAATGTAACCAAAATGGATCCACATTATATAGGTTTTTCTTAATGTTTTGATTTATGAAGTGAGAACGGATGTTTTGTTGTCACCATGCAGTCCACAGTTGGTATGTGATCGAGAGAGAGAGAGAGAGAGGGCCAGATGACACAGAGAGAGAGAGAGAGAGGGCCAGATGACACAGAGAGAGAGAGAGAGGGCCAGATGACACAGAGAGAGAGAGAGAGAGAGGGCCAGATGACACAGAGAGAGAGAGAGAGAGAGAGAGAGGGCCAGATGACACAGAGAGAGAGAGAGAGAGAGAGAGGGCCAGATGACACAGAGAGAGAGAGAGGGCCAGATGACACAGAGAGAGAGAGAGAGAGAGAGAGAGGGCCAGATGACACAGAGAGAGAGAGAGAGAGAGAGAGAGAGAGGGCCAGATGACAGAGAGAGAGAGAGATGGCCAGATGACACAGAGAGAGAGAGAGAGAGAGAGGGCCAGATGACACAGAGAGAGAGCCAGATGACAGAGAGAGAGAGAGAGGGCCAGATGACACAGAGAGAGAGAGAGAGAGAGGGCCAGATGACAGAGAGAGAGAGAGAGGGCCAGATGACACAGAGAGAGAGAGAGAGGGCCAGATGACAGAGAGAGAGAGAGAGGGCCAGATGACACAGAGAGAGAGAGAGAGAGGGCCAGATGACACAGAGAGAGAGAGAGAGAGGGCCAGATGACAGAGAGAGAGAGAGAGGGCCAGATGACAGAGAGAGAGAGAGAGAGAGCCAGATGACACTCAGTTGGACAGAGAGAGAGAGAGAGAGAGAGGGAGGGCCATATGACACAGAGAGAGAGAGAGAGGGGGAGGGCCAGATGACACTCATTTGGCCTCGACTGTTTACCCCACAAAGATGAGACAAAGCTGGGGCCAAACGTTGGCCTATATCGTCTTACTGGAAGTCTGCCTGGAGCGGTGACAGAGGGGTCACCGCTCAAACCACAGGTGACAGAGTTCCCTAATTGGCCTTGCAAGGCTGACGTCACGGTATAGGCTGTCACGCTTACCGGCGTGATTGTGATGGCCTACCAGCCCTACATAATTATCAGATCTGCATCAAGTGTATATGAAGTTGGTGTTTGAATTTGCATACCAAAGGGTGCGAGGTTTGCGAGCCCTATTGAACCCATTTAGACCCGAGTTAAAAACGTTCACTTTGAAGGAATATATATATATTCAAAGATTTTGCGCCACATTTTTACGATTTCTTTCAAAAATAGCAGACCTACAAGCTCGTAGCGCGCCACTCGGTGGCGCGCTACGAGCTTGTAGATCCAGACCTGATATGTAGCCTAGATGTTGTGTGCGTGCGTGCATGCGTGCATGTGTGCGCGCGCGTGTGTGTGTTCAAATTCAGAGGCGCTTCATTGGCATGAGAAGACATACGTACGCATTGCCAAAGCATTGAAGTGTCAAAAAATAAACTCAATTTAAGAACAAGAAAATGGGGAACATTGGTAAAACAGAGCTATGTTTAGGTCTCCATCTCCCGCATGCACAGACACATAAATGCATGCGTGCACCGCACTCTCGCTCACACGCACGCACACACACACACACACACACACACACAGTGGTTTTTGCCTCGGGCTTAACCTCTGGTGTGTATTTGGATAAGAGAGCAAAACATCTGGGAGAGCAAATGCTTGGTGTTGTTGCTTGTGTGATGGTGCCACGCACGCACGCACGCACACGCACGCACACACACACGCACACGCACACAGACACTGCTCGGTGAAACCAATTTCTTCGGAAGACACGATACCGGAACGGTCACATCGGTCGTCGAACGACGCCGATTCCGAAGCGGCTTTCGGAAACATCTGTAAAGCCTTTTACCAACGGAAAGCTTGGCGAACCGCACACACGCACACAGACACACACACACACACACACACTGACACACACACACACACACACCCCGAATAAACTTTCCCTCTTCACTCACAGCGGTGTGGAAACACGCCGACCTCTCTGCAAAGGTCACAGGATATAATGCCTCAGCGTTTAGTTGGAAAAACAGCTCGCTGTCGAAAGCTCCTTGGATGACTTTTTGAAAGGATTTGCGGCCCCGCCCATTCCGACCACTCACTTGGTCTTTTTTGGGTGTTTTTAATGGTCAACCAATCGATTACAGTCCAGCTTGGATCAGCGTGACTATAACGTTGTATACTTTTCGGTTACTAATCACCGGTTGGTATATATGTAATAATGTATGTATTGCTCCTATAGATGTTGTGCAATACACTCATTATCATTACACATATATCTCTGGGATCATGTGATCAAGATGTGCAGATTTTTCAATCCCAATCTGCTGTGACTGCCTTCCATAACATTCCTATATATGCAGGCAACCCCCGGCAAACATTTCCATTATTTTCTTTTAATACTTTAATACCGTATTATCAATATACAAAAAAAAAAAAGTTTGTGTTTTTTTGTTTTGCCAAATATTTATTCCCACAGTTTGGGGGAAAAGCTGCCTGGGAAATCCCTTGTTGTTGTTTTTTTTGATATTTTGATACTGAGCTATGCGAGAATTTGAGGAGGTTTAGAGATGATCCCTGCTATAGTACTCATAATAATCAATCAATAGAGCTTTCTCACCCAGCGCATATACCGTCGCTGTCGGGCAGAAACCTCTTATCTCCATTATTTCAACCTTTTGTGTTTTTCTTTTTTTTTTTGTATTTTGTTTTTTTCATAAATGAATGTCCGACTTGATCGTATACTAACGGCGTCACACGGAAGCATCGACAGTAGCGGATCTGCAAGTGTGTGTCTAGCTCGCTAATTGATGCTTTTGAAGTTGAAATCATGTTATGCTTTAGCTAGTGAAAAATAGCAGACCTACAAGCTCATAGCGCGCTACGAGCTTGCAGGTCTGCTATTTGTTTTGAAAAGTCGAAGAACGACTGGCACACAGAAAACATAGCCTTTTTCAGAAAACTGTCAGGATGTAGAGAAGACTTTTTTTTTTTTTTTTAATAATCTGATCTCGGGTCAGAATGCGCTAACCGATTCACTCCTCGTGCCTTCCAGAGCTCCTCCAATGGGGTGACGCTGGGGACGCCAAACAAAGCCACCATCACCATCCTGTCCAATGACAACGCCTTCGGGATCATTGGCTTCAACTCCGTAAGTAATTCCGCCAGCCGTCCACTTCCTTCCACATCGACGTCGGGAGTTTAAACGGAAACATGTCCCCTTTTTCTCTCTCTCCTGCTTTCGAAGAATGCAGAGAAAACCCTAATTATGTGCAGTTTATACTTGTGTGCCGGTCTGCTGTCTGTTCGTCCGCCCTCGGGCCGCGATCTCGCGAGCCCCAAAAATGTGATGGTTTCAGACGAGCATTGAGCCGAAGCTCTCCACTATACCATGGAGTGTTTCACAGAGACATTCTGGGGGAGACTATAGTCTCGTTCGTACACCAGTAGTTCTAGTTCGGGGGGGAGGGGGTTCCAGCCTCCAGGTGGTCTAAAATCTCTAAATGATGGAGATTTTAGTTGGCAATGGTAACCAAAAATTGACCCCTACAGATCTTTAACCCATTTTAGGCCTGACGTCGGAAATAAAACAAAACTCTCGCCGTGAAAGAATATATATTCAAAGATTTGTGCCGCATTTTTTGCCGCAAAAAAATAGCAGACCTACGAGCTCCTAGCGCGCGCTACGAGCTTGTAGGTCTGCTAGTATTTTCCAATAGCTGAAGTATAACATAATGCTTAGTTAAAACACCAAAAGGGTTTCCCGTACAGAATGGGTTGACTCTTAAGTTTCAGGCCGAGACTCTTGTTTTGCACCATGTCCGTCCATCCGCGTGTGTATCCGTCCGTCCGTCCGTCTGTGAGCAGCTAATCGTTGGCGTGATCGGCATTTCTTTGAGCGGCGCTAGTCCCTCCAATACGTGGCTTTTGAAGAGTATACGGGTATAGCCTTATGGCAGCCAAGTCTATGGACTTTACTGCTTGTTTAGGGCACAACGTGACGACATAAGACGCCACGTGGCCGATATAAACGTGTTTGTGTAAACGCAAACATTGGCTTGTGATTGGCTGATCGCCCCATAGCGGTGATTTTATTGGCTGAGCAAAGCACTAATTGAAGATAAAAGATGAGGGCAGGATTTTTGTGTTTCTTGTGTGAACATTTGTATGTCCGTCCCAGCACGGAATGAGCACGGAAAGTTGCAACGCGATAAACTCTGTCATTTCTCGACCGTTTTGGACGTGGGAAGGCTCGCCGGAACCCGGGCCGGCCCCCCTCGGAAGGGGTGTGACAGGTGTGATTCTGACGTTATCGAAACTCGTGGCCTAATTACAAGCGTATTTTTAGGACATGTTTACTATGCTTTATAATCAATGTCATCATTGTTTTATCTTACAGTCCTATATGCATACAGTCCAAAGAACTAAAGAAATGAGTGATGGAAGTGGGTGGGTTTTGGGTCATAAGTCACCCTGCAAGGGTCCACCTGTGTGTGTGTGTGTGTGTGTGTGTGTGTGTGTGTGTGTGTGTGTGTGTGTGTGTGTGTGTGTGTGTGTGTGTGTGTGTGTGTGTGTGTGTGTGTGTGTGTGTGTGTGTGTGTGTGTGTGTGTGTGTGTGTGTGTGTGTGTGTGTGTGTGTGTGTGTGTGTGTGTGTGTGTGTGCGCGCGCGTGTGCGTGCGTGGTTGCTAACGGGGGTTTTACAGAGCTTTCTGGGGGCCTTCACTTATCCGTGGGAGACTTTGCGGGGGTTTCTATGGTAACCGTGCTGTAGTGATTTGGCTTGCCTGAGAATCAATAATGCCCTCCTGGCCTGCATGGGTAGAGAGACGGACATGTTTGTTTAACCCATTCTGACCTGAGATCAGATTCTAAAAAATGTCTTCTTAATGCTGACCAGTTTTCTGAAAAAGCCATGTTTCTATGTCGGTCGTTCTTCGATTTTTCAAAAATAGCAGACCTATACAACCTATGAGCTTGTAGATCTGCTGTTTTTCAACAGCCCTAAGCACAACATAATGCTAACACCAAAAGGGGTTCCCGCCCCAAAAACGAGTTGACCTACAGGCCTTCTATAGAACAGTATAGTTCTCAAACGTTTTTCGTGCCCAAGGAAGGTATATAAATCATGTTGTGAAAAGTAAAACCTCTGGATTTTAACGGAATATTGACCTGCGTGTTTCCTTTTTTCATGAGAAAAAGACAAATATTCCTATTGGAGAACAAGTAAAATGAGAGTAAAACAAGTAAGAACAGTATTGTGACAGGTTAAAAACACATCAGCTCGGGAATGCTATTCCGAACAGGTGGGTTTTCAGTGTCTAATGTGTAATGTGTAAAAAATGAAGTGCATACGTGTGAAGGTTAAGGATGTCGTCATAGGCAGTGGGAGACTTCTCACATGCCCTGTTTTCCTGAACAGCTGTGTCGTTGTCATTCTTAGCGCAATAGTCGAGCTGTGTATAATGTATACAATGCTCGCCATACTCACGTGAGATGTGACAAGTATATAGCAGACTATGGACATTTATTTGGTAAGCATCGATATATATATTATAGCATCCCTGATAAGTCTGGCAGACGGCTGTAACTTTTATTCACAATCTCCGTTTTCCTGCTCTGTTCTCCCCTCCTCCTCCTCCTCGTTCACCCCGCACTCTCTCTCTCTCTCTCTCTCTCTCTCTCTCTCTCTCTCTCTCTCTCTCTCTCTCAGAGTGAAGAGATCATAGTGGATGAGCCCACGCGGGGGAGCAGCCAATATGTCCCCGTCACCCTGCTCCGTGAGAAGGGGACGTATGGGACGGTGACGGTGTACTTTGAGGTGCGAGAGGTGCACTGTGGGACACGACGGGACTGACCCGAACGCAATGCTTCACAATGTCCCCTGATATTGCGTGGGCATTGTTTAAGATGACCTTTTCACCCACAGTGGTGGAAAAGGTTATAGTTATGATAACTGTATTTGTATATTTTTTGGTATTTTTGCACTTGAGCATTTCCAATTTCCAAATACTTTTACTTCTACTCCACTATACATCTCGGATCCAAATATTGTGCTTTTTTTCCTCCACTGCCATGTATTTCACGCCTTTTTGTTACTAGTTACTTATACTACTTAACCATTTTGGACTGAGGTCGATAAAAGAAAGGCTTCTAAATCCTAATATTTGTTTCTATGTCAGTGGTGCTCAACTGCTGACCTACAAGCCCCGTAGCGCACCACTCGGTGGCACGCTATCAGCTTGTAGACACTTTCTATACATTTTAAAACTTGAAATGGCTCATTCTGCTCAATGAGTGCCATACCAATATTTTGTACTATTACTCGAAGTACATTTCGAATTGTACTTGTAACAGAGTAGTATTGGTACTTGTACGTGAAGTAGAAACGAGTACTTTTTTTTAAGTTAAGTTAAACCTGTACGTGACCAGCTCAGGGTCCCATTGGTTGTCCCCGCAGGTGGGTCACAAGTGGACCCCCCCCCCCTCACGTTTCACATGAACCCATTCTGACCTGAGATCAGATTCTAAAAATGTCTTCTACTTCCTGACAGTTTTCCATTCTGACCCGAGATCAGATATCTAAAAATGTCTTCTGCGTCGGTCGCTCTTCGACTTTTCAAAAATAGCAGACCTATACAAGCTCGTAGCGCGCCACTCGGTGGCGCGCTACGAGCTTGTAGGTCTGCTATTTTTCGATAGCTAAAGCGCGACATGATGCTAACACCGAAATGGGTTAACGCAGACGCACGCGCACACAATCGCACATGACAAGACATTGACCAGACCTGTACCGTGTGTGTGTGTGTGTGTGTGTGTGGTCAGATCTCTGGAGGTCCAAACCCGGCCGTTGAAGACCTGAGACCAGACCGAGGGAACATCACCATCCACCCTGGGCAGGCTGTGGTCAACTTCACCGTCCTCATTGTGGACGACCAGGTATAGGTCCAGGGTTCCCCAATTAATTTTCCTGAAGGGGCCATATTTTGACTATAGGGTACCAGGCTGGGGGCCGAGTTCGGATCACACCTTAGAAAGCACGAGTGTCTATTTCAAACAGTGTTTTTTTTTGTTGACCGGGGGTCATATTTTCATTTAGATCAAGAGTTATTCACGTTTTTTTTTAGATTTTCGATCTCATCCACTAAAATGGATGGATGACGTCCCAACCCGGAAATGTCATCGGGTCGTGGGTTTCAGAGTAAAAGCGTCCAGACAACTCTGGGCACCCCAGAGCTCCTATTTTGAAGAACTTCCGGCACCGATTGTGTTTTAATGGGTTAATGGATGGTGTCAAAGGCATTCCACACGTTGGTGGCTGAGCAGCAGCAGAAGGACAAACGTATCCATGGGTGTCCATAACATCTGGGTGGTGTCAGACAGGCATGTAACGATGCACTCAACTCACGATGCGATACGTAGTCACGATATGAGGTTCACGATACGACTTTTCACGATATTTTAAAACGCAAAATAAATGACAAATGACCGAAGAATCTTTTTTTATGATTTACCTCCCCCCCACAAGCTTTTTTCATAATCTTCGTTTACTGTTCATGTAAAATGACTTAATCTCTGTGCAACAGCTGTAGAACTTGTTTAGAACCTATAGCTTGAATTAATGTTTAAGTGCCAAGGACGTCAAGACGTCTTGGTTTTCAACCCAAAAAAAATCCATATTCATCCATATTTTGAAAATTCCTCTAATCTGGTGTACAGGTGATGACGTGCACATTCACATGCATAATAGAATTACAAATTCTTTCTTTCTTTATATTGGGCACTCAGAGCCTAAACTGGCTCTTAAGGGAGGCTTCTACTGTTGAAAGTGACTGCATGGAGGAATATGATTAAAGCTCACATTTAATATCTCACACACACACACACACACACACACACACACACACACACACACACACACACACACACACTACAATTCACTAGCCCCCCCCCCATGGTTACATGCCTAAGTATCAGATCATGGCCCACTACCTCTGGTGTGGCGTGGGCTGTGTGGGCGTCACTCCCTTCGGAGAAGCACTATAGTTCCACAGGTTCTGTGCGCTGCTGACGTTCCGTGTCATTCCTCTGCCACTCCTCCTCCTCCTCCCTCTGCCCCTCCTCCTCCTCCTCCTTCCTTCCAGATCCCCGAGGACGACGAGGTGTTCGTGGTCAGGCTGACGGGCGCGGCGGGCGGGGCCCTCCTCAGCCCCAACGCCAGCTCCGTTGGCGTCCGGCTGCGCATCCGGCGCAACGACAGCCCGCTGCGCTTCTCCCAGTCGGTGCTGGTGGTGGCCGAGACGGCCGGTGTCGTCGCCCTGACGCTGACCCGCGGGCGGCTCACCGACGGCGGGCCGCTGGTCGGCTCCGTTGACACCGAGGTCATACTGTTTTTGAGTTTTTATTTATTATTTTAAACCCTCTAAAGACCCACATTAATTTCAACTTGCAAAAAAAGAGATTTCAACCTTACTACTACGTTGTACTACTAGGAATTAGGTTAAAAAAAGATGTAAAAAAAAAAAAGGTTTGATGAAAATGTTATGCACATTATATGATAATTATATAATATAATAAATTAATAATTTACATTTGGGGATATCTTTCACAATAATGAATAGAACATGTTCTAGACATTCTAATGATCACAAAAAAAAAATATTACAATCATTTTACTTACTTTTATTAGGGTTAAAGGTCAAAAGTCATAGGTTGAAATTTGTTCAAAAGTCCAGACATTTTTAATTTGTGTGAATTTCAGCCTCTGTGGGGGGGTATTTATATGCAAATATCATGACCAATGGCATTGCAATGAACATCACTGATGACGTTCAGGTGAAAAAAAGAACAGAAGAAAATAATAATAATTAAGTAATTAATTAAAATATAACAACTATAAAGCAACGCTGTGTCTTAGAGGGTTAAGCACACGTGATTATTCCAGTGGTTCTGAAGAAATGCGGTTTGTCGGAGCTTCTCGGGTGGCACAGGGATACAGTTTTCAGACTGTGAACCCCCCCTCCCCCCAAAAAATTATCATTTGAACCCCGACAAGCCCTTAGTTTGTGAAAATATCCAAACTACAAGCTCACAACGCCTTGCACTGAGACCGGTTCAGTTCTTTTTGGTTTTTAGTCCATGAGCCAGAGCTCCAAAATTGGTGGGCAAACTACACCCTATATTAAAAGTAGAGTAAGTGATTTCACTCAAAAAACCTTAGGTTTCGTTTTTGGCTGTGGGACCTAAGCCTTCGTCCAATCAGGATAGAGAGTCAAAAACGAAACCTACGGTTTTTTGACCCCCAGGGGTTAACTGGGGACAGGGAGGAACTCCTTATATGGTCAGCACACTCTATAGTAGAGAGGATTATCACAACAAAACAAAAAAATAAGTGATTTGAATTAAGTGAAATCACTTACTCTACCTTTAAATTGTTTATAGGATCAATACAAGTAAATTAATACATGATAACCCTTCCACAGTAGTAGCTTTTTCATATTTTTGATTATTTGGCATATTTTCCTACATAATGCCTCATTTGCATATTTAAAAAAATGTAAAATTTGTAATACAATAAATCATCGTCTTCGCGTATAAGTACTCAATTGGGGAAGTTTAACGGTGATAACAATCTTAATATACAGTAGGTATGGTTTTGCCTACTCGATTCATCTAATTTAACATTTGTGGAGTTGGTCACCTGACCAAAAGCGGTTAACAAAACTGGTCGACATGTTCTGTTGCCCCAACACGGGCAGAAACAAGGCCTTTTAACCAGGCTACTTACACACACTACAACTCGCTTACAATTCGCAAACCTGGCAACACTGTTCCGTGTTCTCATAGGCCCTCCAGGCCCGCCCCCACAGCTACTTTTCAGTCTCACAATCGGCCATCTTGCTTTTTACTTCGATGCGCGAGTGGACATTTAATGCAAATACATTAATTATAGCTCCAGCAAGCAAACACAAACACCTCAACTCCATCTCATTGTGAATAAGAATTCCGAGGGGAAAAATAATTTTTGGAACGCCACTTTCACCCAGTATGAAGCTAAATGTGGAAGCCGTGTGTGTCACACCAACACTGGTGACCCAGAGAATCCTGTGCCGATTCTCAGGCATCTGGCCTGAGGCACTGCCTGCGAGTTGGCTCTGCGTGCGCTTTTTCCAACTCTCACTGATTTATCCAGCTCACACGTCAATCACAGTCAGCAGCTCTCAGCCTGCACACACACGCACGTCTGTCTTGCGCACACGCGCACACACACACACATACACACACACACACACACACACACAGAGACACAGAATAGGCATGCAGGCTAAGGCGAGTGGCAATTTAATGCAAATAAATTATTTATAGGTCCAGCAAGCAAATCATGATGGTCTGTAGGTCACAATCACATTCCGATTTGAGGGGTTGTGTTTTGTATGACATTTTGGCCAGTAGTTTTATATCTATCTCAGCTTTTGCCTGATAGCACACATGCTAACAGTGCTGACCACAACGTTAGCAGCATTTGATGACAGCTTGCCATAGCAACGTACAGTGTGCGCAGACCTAACGTGAGCTTCTGGGACAGAAACTTGCGTTTTCATGACAGCAGCAGCTGCTGCACCCTGTGATAGATACTGTGCTAAAGATGCTAAAGCAACACAAAACAACATCCACACGCAAAACAAACCAGGGACCAGGGTTGCCACATATCGTGGATGTGAGAGTGAAACAAGCAACCAGGCCTAAAAAATAGGCCAGTTCAAAGTAGGTAAATCAGAAATGGTCCGGAAATTAGTCTTAAAATAATCAATTATAGTGTTGACTGTCACACTTTGTTGTCTAATGTTGTTTCAGAGCAGTGGAACTCAAACATTTCCATGTCAAGGACTACCAATAGATAAACAAGTCCAAAGTAGCTTATAATGATCAGACTTGGCAACACTGTCTCTAGGTTGAACGTTCGACTTTACAAGCTCACACATATGAAATATGTTTTTTTGAATCTTCAAACTGAGACATATTTGATGATAATACTGTTAGCACAGTCATCATACTCCAAGAGCATACAAATGGAACCAAATGGACCCTGATTTTCCCAGAGAGCAAATGGTATCAAATGGGGGTCTGTGGCCTAATGCATTTCAAACTGGGGCTTCTTGCTATTATATTCTCTGCATATCTTATCAACTTGGGGTGAATATTTCACCACAATACTTTACTGAATATTTCACAAGAATATAACACAAGAGTCAAATGTACGGTCAAATGTAATCACAATATAGGCTACAGATGTACATATTTATGACACAGTAAAATGTCGAAAATTAGTGCTATCCCCCCCCCCCCACACACACACACACACACGACAGGCAAGGCTGTTGTTTGCATCGTTAGCAGGCAGCAGCTACCTTGCCACTGCTCTCTGTGACTGTAGTTGTTTCACCATGTTTGCGTATTTATGAGAAATAAAAAACACTTTCTGTTATTGCAACGACACTGGGATGAGCCCGGCGAAGCCGGGCGAAATTCTAGTAATTAACGTTTCAATTTTGGAGCTCATGGACTATAAGAACCAACAAAGAACTGAACCGGTTCCCACTGGGAAGCAACCGGTTTGGAAAAAGGTGGGCCGGCTGAGAGGCATTCGGCACAACGATGCCCGATCGTGCACAACGTTTGCCCTCTTCCTCACGTCAAAACATTTTTTTTGTACAATTTGCCCCGGTGGCCGTACACAGGTGTCCGTGCAGTACGCGGTGGTCACCGGCGAGGGCGCGGGCAGCGCCACGCCGGCCGTGGACTTCGTGGACCTGCAGCCGGCGCCCACCGCCACCTTCCCCCCGTTCGTCTACGAGGTGCGGCTGCTCTTCCGCGTGCGCGACGACGACGTCCCGGAGATCGCCGAGTCCTTCACCGTGGTGCTGCGCGAGGCCACGCTGCGAGGCGACGCCGTGCTGGCGGCGCCGCCCGGGGACGCCGTGCTGGTCACCATCGAGCCCAACGACAAGCCCCACGGCGTGCTGTCCATCGTTGTCGTCGGCGGCGGCGGCGGCGGCACGCCGCCCGGCCACCCGCTCAGCATCAACGAGGACTCCATACAGAGGTGTAGTATAACCGCCGTGTCTCCTCCACTCTCTCCGGAATAGTCCTTTTCTTTGCTATTATATGCCGTCGAGGAAAAGGAGTCCGTTGTTTTAGCAGAACTGGTGATTTAACTCCATTCTGACCTGAGATCAGATTCATACGATGGTTTCCACTGGACACACACACAGGTCTGGAAAAAAATGTCAGTCCTTCTTCGGTTTTTTAGCAGACCTATACAAGCTCGTAGCGCGCCACCGAGTGGCTATTAGGCCTGTCAAAAAAAATCGATTCGAGTTAGAATCGCGATTCTAATGCCGTCCGATTCAGAATCGATTCTTTTTTTTTTTTTTTTTTTTTTTACAAATGTACCTGTGCATGTATAGTGCATTTACTACCAGCTAAGCTAAGCCTGCCAATTGTATTTATTTTACACCTGTTTTAATACTAATGTATTGTTCTGGTATTGAGTGAGAAGAGATTTTGTAACTTTTGTACTGGTTCAAATTTGTGCAAGCTAAATAAATTAGACATGTTCTTACTCTTGGATTTAACCTTTGTGTGTTTAAATCATTCAGTTGATAAAACCTTTACAATTATACAAGCTTTTTACTAAATGCACTCTGCTTTCATGCCAGAAGACTGGAGTAGATCATGCTAAAATTCTATTTAATTGTTTTTAATAAAAAAGAAAAAACTGCTTTAGAATCGAAAAAAATCTTTTTTGAATCGAGAATCGGAAAAATCGAAAAGATCGTTTTTGAATCGAATCGTCACCCCAAGAATCGGAATCGAATCGAATCGTGGGACACCTAAAGATTCGCAGCCCTAGTGGCTATGCCTCATTATAAAGGGCTTTATCGTGTTTAATGATTGGATTATGACCGCTTTGCACCTGTAATTATACGGAACATCGCGGTGCATTTGTGCTTGACCTCGGTCGTCCATGGCTTAGTGGCTTCATGTATCATTGCCGTGACACTTATTCCCGTGTAATACGATTATTCTTTTCTTTGAAACCTCAAAGTGTGGCTCATAATAACCAACATTCTCTTATGTTAAACCGTCCCTTCATAACCAGCAGTGGACACAGTGATGGAAGAAGTACTCCATTAGTCCATTATTTGACTTACTTGCAGAAATTATTAATTATTAGTTTGTGTTAAAAATCCACTTGACATGCGCCTTAAGCACCAAAAGGAAAAGTACTCATTATGCAGAATGTCCAATTTCACACGTTCTCATTATGTATAAAAATCCTTAAATTGCAGATGTGCTTGTAAATCGCCTATTTTCAAATTGCCAAAGGATATATATATATATATATATATATATAGGACTGCAGTGGTTTTAGAATAATGAGCACGCTTCACAGGCTGAACAGCCTCTCGTCTTCAGTAAAAAAAAAAAAAAAAAATTTAAACTTTCGCTTCTCGCTTACTTTTCTTAGTGGGAACACACCTCACATCTAAAATACGGGGTGCATACTTAGTTTAGACTATAGTCATTGGTTAGACATGGGTTAAGGTTATAGGTTTAGGTGTGCTGCCCCCGTGGGAGGTGAGGGTTTGAGATAGGTTGTAGTTGTATAGGACTAATGACTGGTCTAACCAATGACTAGTCTAAACCAAAAACTGTCTAAACTAAGTACTGCACCCCTAAAATACACCTTTTGGCCAAAATGTAAAAAAAGAATCCCCCCGGGGCGTCACGACACGAGGCGCTATTATAGAATAGCGCTTGCTGTCTTTACGGGGCTGCCTGGAGCCACACATTATCATTATGATGATTATCATTATGAGCCGGGGCGGTGCTTATACACGCCCGCACGGCATGTGCTTGTAAGGCAATCAAGCGCTCCCCTTCCCCATGATGCAGTACAGCTGCGGAATCAGCTGCGGATGATATATAAAGTGATTGAAGGAGTGGCGTTATCGGTGTAATTTACACCGGTCACGTGACGGTATAACCAGCCAATCAGAATCGAGTATTGGGGACTATACCCATTTTAGAACAGCTATATTTTGACACTTAGTTTAGCTTCAATCCACATGGGAAGACCAAGAAGTGCCATCTCTCTCCCCTCCCCCTCCTCCCCCTCCTCTCTCTCCTCCGTCAAGGTTCGAACCACAAAACGCGCGTTAGAGATTAAACAACAAATAACAGCCAGAACCAGCAACTGCATTTACTTAATCACATGTGAAAAATGTGGTTTACAATATGTCGGAGAAACGGGTAAAACAAGAGGTACTAGGCTGGGACGACACGGATACAATATTAACAATGCCAAAAAAGACAACCACAAGATTCGTGCAACATTTCATGGCTCACGCCATTGAAGCTCTAAAATGCGCTGGACTTCAACACAATCCCAACTGGACAGTAGGACAAAGACGTTCTAATGAAAAACAGTGGATTAAGAACCTCAACACGGATTTTCCTGGAGGCTTAAACATGCCTAAAATCAGATCTCGAACACAACAAAACTTAAACTCGGGATTAAACTGGAGTAAATCTAAAAGTGATTGGATCAGACTTCCTTCGGATACATGGCGAATGCATTTATTCCTTGCACTGTGCCTACAGTCACTAGGCACAGTGCACTGAAGTTTTTAAATTCTCCCCCGTCAAGGTTCGAAGGCATCTCCGTGGTGAGGAACGGGGGGAACTATGGCGACGTGTCGGTCAACTGGACCATCAGCCGGAACGCCTCCGGCGACTCCTCCCCGGTGTCGGAGGACCTGAGCCCCGCGGCGGGCACGCTGCGCTTCGGGGCGGGCCAGACGAGCGCCCCGCTGCCCCTGCACGTCGTGGCGGACCAGCTGCCCGAGGAGGCGGAGCCCTTCGTCCTCCGACTGCTGCCCGACTCGGTGACCGGCGGGGCGGAGGTGGACGAGCCTATGGAGGTGGGTGTGTGTGTGTGTGTGTGTGTGTGTGTGTGTGTGTGTGCGTGTGTGTGTGAACATGCACATTATTACCACTCTTTGCTGGGGAGAAGTCTGCAGGGGTTGGACAGCATCTGGAGGATGTGGTGGTCGCGGCGTGTGTGCGCGCGCGTGTGTGTGTGTGGCTACTGTCAGATGAAGTGTTAAAGTTGGCACACTGCAGAAATGGACGTCTCAGTGTGTCACTGACTCTGCACCATGGGTGTTCCCTTAATGTGGCTGATCGAAAAACAACGCTCAGACACCAGGGATACTCTGTGTGTGTGTGTGTGTGTGTGTGTGTGTGTGTGTGTGTGTGTGTGTGTGTGTGTGAGCGCGCGCTCATGTGTTTTAGAACTGCCATCTTTGTCCCAGCGTGACCTGGCTCTTTCTGTGAGGAAAGGGTGCACTTATATAGGAAGCAGACAATTGAACACCAAGATTGACACCCAGACCTGGTTTAATCTTTAATGCTGCAGGCTTAAAATGTAGGTGCTGCAGCCCTCAAGCTCTTGGGGGCACCAGGCCAAAAATGGACTGGACTATAGTGCAAGTAACAGCGCCAATAATGTCTTGCCAACCAGAGGAGAGACGCCATATATAGGGTCCGTGTGGTTCAAGATGCTAGATGAGACACATCCAGAGCTCGGCCTCGTGGGTGCAAAACACACTAAACAAAATGCAAAACATACGTTTAGGGCAAACCCAGGTGGCTGCGAAGGCCGCAGAGTCTGCTTGTCATTTTGTTCAGAGAGAGAGAGAGAGAGCTGTCTCAGCACAAACTCCCTCATATGCGGATTAGAGGAGGGGCGGCCTCCTTTGAAGCAGGACAACTTAATCAGTGTTAAGTGTCGTCCATGGCATGCTTAATCCATCACACCCCTCTGAAGAGCAAATCAGTCAGGCGATGCCGTAGACGGCCGTGCGTGGGTCCATCCATCCCCCGTGGGCCAAATGAATGAGCTGCACTTTTTAAAAGCTCATGAAAACTATTCTGGCAGACTTAGTAGGGGTTTAATTAGAGAGGATGACTCGCTAAAATTAGCTCCGGGTTTCTGTTTTACTACTCTATATGCTTCCTTCTGATGCACTCTCCTTACATCTCTCCTCTCCTCTCCTCTCCTCTCCTCTCCCCTCCCCTCCCCTCCTGACAAGTGTCATTAATTTAAAAAAAAAGTACTACGAAGCACAGTAAAATTTATTTATAACGATGCCTTTTTCTGTATCGAAATCTATCTGTTTTCCGTCTATAATGCTCGCAATGCATTGTTAACTTGCAGATCTGCTATTTTCACTATTTTAAATTGTGGTTCATGTGGCTAATTTAAAATGTTTTGGTCAATTTGGGTTCCGGGGGTCCCTTCTTAGAAATGTAAGTGTAGCATATAGTGGCTCTGTGGAGCCCTCTGTCTGACGGTCAAAAAGCCTAATATCTCCCCCATCCAAAGGGGGGTTCACCTTTTTTTAGGTTATAGTGGTTAAGATGTTGGCTTTCCAGTTGGGAGACCTGCAGGGTTCGAATCCCGGGCATTACTGTAGTACTGTAACGAGTACAGTACAGATACTTAGAGCTTAAGATTTCAGCCCCGCCCCCAGTTTGTTCCAATTATGTCACGGGCGTTGGGTTTGGACTCGGGCTGGATCTTTGTTGGGCTGGGCCGGGTCGGGGCTCAAATTATTAGACCCGGTTTAGAGCTCCAACGGGGTAGTGGTGGACAGTAAGGCAGTTAACCCGTTCTGACCTGAGATCAGATTCATACGAGGTTTCCACTGGACACACACTGGGTCTGATGAACCCATTCTGACCTGAGATCAGATTCATACGAGGTTTCCACTGGACACACACTGGGTCTGATGAACCCATTCTGACAGACCAGATCAGATCAGATTCTAAAAAAAAATGTCAGTCGTTCTTCGACTTTTCAAAAAATAGCAGATCTACAAGCTCATAGCGCGCCACCGAGTGGCTATTTTTCAATAGCTAAAGCATAACGTGATGCTACCACCAAAATGGGTTCCCGTTCAGAATGGGTTAAAACTGTCTTACTGACTGTCTACCACTTATCCCCGTTTTCAGTGTTTTGTGTGTCCACACACTGAGAGTGAGTGAGTGAGTGAGTCGCCGCACAGCGAGGTCATCGCACACGTGGGGCGGGGTGGTGGTTACAGGTCCAGGGGCAAGGCAGAGGATTCATTTTGGTTAAATAAGAGAGTGCAGCAAAACCCCAAACTGAAGGAGAACGTCAAGTCATTGCCGTTAATCCTTTTGCGATGACAGAAACCTCAGCCTCATTTGATTCATTGATTGAAACCTCATTAGCTCATCTGTGTCTCTCCCTCCTTTTCTCTGTACTGTACTGTACTGTACTGTACTGTACTGTACTTCTTCTAATCAAGACTTAATGACCGACGAGGGTTGTGTGGTGGTGTGACCATGCACACATGAGGACAGGGTTTTCCCAAATGTCCCTCCATCCTCTCTTGTCGCTAAATGCAACCGGTGTAAAGACCATGACTTTCAAAGCGGAAATACTATACATTTCACGTTGTTTAATCGGATAAGTAAGGAAAGGTTATTGTGACTGGAACAATCTTCCACTTTCACTCAGATCAAATGACTCCTCCTCCTCCTCCTCCTCCTCCATCCAGATGGTGTTCTACCTCCAGGACAGCGACGACGTCTACGGCCTGTTCCGCTTCCACCCGGAGCGGACGCAGGGCATCCGGAGCACGCCGGACGGCGGCCGCTTCCTGGCGCTCAGCTTCGCGCGGGAGGGCGGCGCCCTGGGCCGCGTGGCCCTGGGCCTCACGGCGCTCTACGTCCCGGCCGCGGCGGGGGCGGCGGCGGCGGCGGCGGCTCCTGACCGCGTCCTGAACGGGAGCGGCGCGGTCAGCGTGCTGTTCGCCGGGGGCCAGCGGGAGGCCAACCTCACGCTGCCCATCAGGAACGACGCCTTCCTGCAGAACGCCGCTCACTTCTTCATACAGGTATACAGTGGTGTCCCCCTTCGTCTGTACCAGGCTAGAACCTGTAGCGGTACCTATCAAACTAACCTCGCTCACCTCTTCATACAGACACACTAACCTCGCTCACTCCTTCATACAGACACACTAACCTCGCTCACCTCTTCATACAGACACACTAACCTCGCTCACTCCTTCATACAGACACACTAACCTCGCTCACTCCTTCATACAGACACACTAACCTCGCTCACTCCTTCATACAGACACACTAACCTCGCTCACCTCTTCACACAGACACACTAACCTCGCTCACTCCTTCATACAGACACACTAACCTCGCTCACTCCTTCATACAGACACACTAACCTCGCTCACTCCTTCATACAGACACTCTAACCTCGCTCACTCCTTCATACAGACACACTAACCTCGCTCACCTCTTCATACAGACACACTAACCTCGCTCACTCCTTCATACACAGACACACTAACCTCGCTCACTCCTTCATACAGACACACTAACCTCGCTCACCTCTTCATACAGACACACTAACCTTGCTCACCTCTTCATACAGACACACTAACCTCGCTCACCTCTTCATACAGACACACTAACCTTGCTCACCTCTTCATACAGACACACTAACCTCGCTCACTCCTTCATACAGACACACTAACCTCGCTCACCTCTTCATACAGACACTCTAACCTCGCTCACCTCTTCATACAGACACACTAACCTCGCTCACTCCTTCATACAGACACACTAACCTCGCTCACTCCTTCATACAGACACACTAACCTCGCTCACTCCTTCATACAGACACACTAACCTCGCTCACTCCTTCATACAGACACAGTAACCTCGCTCACTCCTTCATACACACACACTAACCTCGCTCACTCCTTCATACAGACACACTAACCTCGCTCACCTCTTCATACACACACACTAACCTCGCTCACCTCTTCATACAGACACACTAACCTCGCTCACTCCTTCATACAGACACACTAACCTCGCTCACTCCTTCATACAGACACACTAACCTCGCTCACTCCTTCATACAGACACACTAACCTCGCTCACCTCTTCATACACACACACTAACCTCGCTCACCTCTTCATACAGACACACTAACCTCGCTCACTCCTTCATACAGACACACTAACCTCGCTCACTCCTTCATACAGACACACTAACCTCGCTCACTCCTTCATACAGACACACTAACCTCGCTCACTTCTTCATACAGACACACTAACCTCGCTCACTCCTTCATACAGACACACTAACCTCGCTCACCTCTTCATACACACACACTAACCTCGCTCACCTCTTCATACAGACACACTAACCTCGCTCACTCCTTCATACAGACACACTAACCTCGCTCACTCCTTCATACAGACACACTAACCTCGCTCACTCCTTCATACAGACACACTAACCTCGCTCACTTCTTCATACAGGTACACTAACCTCGCTCACTCGTTCATACAGACACACTAACCTCGCTCACTTATGGTTAGCTTAGGGTTTGAGGCAGCTTGTCGTTTGTCGGAACCAGTGACTAGACTGAGCTAAGTACGGCACCCTCCCAGGCTAGCATACCACTGCTAATCTATTAAAGTTGACAATAGTCGGCATTATGTCATTGCGTCACACTAGACCAGCTAACCAAAAGTTTCAAATGATTGTAGTGGATTGTAGTGTAGAGTAAAAGTACAATATTTGCCTCTGAAATGTAGTGTAGAAGTAAAAGTATTGCAAATGGGAAATTCTCCAGTAAAGTAAAAAATAGTGTGTGTGTGTGTGTGTTGCATAAAGTGTGACATGTGTAAACACTGTGAACAGGACAAGGGTCTCGAGTCTGGCCTGCTTCCATTGGACAGCGTCCAACTGTCCAAGCCCAACAACAAACCACATCATTCAAAGACATGAACCAAAAAAAAAAGTACCTGCTTCACATTCTGTTAGCGGTGCTATAATTCTGTCCCACACTTTCACACACATTAGCAGACGCACGCACGTACACACGCACGCACACGGAAGAGGCAGAGGCAGATTGACGGTGACAAATGGCCAATACAGTCATCCATCCAACACACATCCGTAAAAAAGGGACAGAAATTGTAGCGCCAAAGAGCGGTTCGTTAGCGAAACAAAGTAGTGGCAATTAAACCTGAGAGATCCACCGAAACACTAACCCCCATACAACAAGCTGAAGGGAAAGGGGCCAGGCACTCTCAAGTGAACACATTCCCTCTCTCTCTCTCTCTCTCTCTTCAGTCTGTATACTATAAAAAGGCTTTTAAACAGCCAGGATGTTCTGCTGTCCTAAAGCAGCTCCGACCATGTTGTTACCGTCGTGTTACCGGGCATATTTGAACTTTCTTATTGTGTTGTTTTTGAGTGGTGCAACCACTCCAAGGAACGGCAATGTCCGTGTTCACCTGTGTGTTCTCCTATGTGACGTTAACCTACCTAATACGTATGTGACTATGAGCACCAGTATGAGTACCAGTAGGGGCGCTGTTGTGCCAGGAACAGAGAGAGAGATAGTGCTGCACTGTTGCCTGCTAATGAGAGAGAGAGAGAGAGAGAGGAGGGTGTGATTTTTTTTTTCTTGATCATACAGCGTCACACTAATCCAAAGTAGCAGACGGTACGTCAAAGCTCACTGTACGTCTGCTGTATGTTGAACATTCAGAAAAATGTTGAACATTTTTGTACAGTACATTTGTGTACTTCCAATGTTCGATACTTTTATTTTTCCACTACATCGGAGACAAATATTGTACCTTTACTCCACTACATTTATTTGATCACTTTAGTTACTATGTTACTTTGTAGATTGGGATTATCATATGTAGACCACATAATAGGCCTACGTTACCCACGTCACCTCTATATACATTTCGGCCAAATACAAGATTTTTATACATTTGAAAACTTGGGACAAAAATGGGACATTCTGTATAATGAGTACTTTTGGTACTTTTGGTATTTAACCCATTCTGGGCGGGCGGGGAACCCCTTTTGGTGTTTTAAGCATTACGTTAAACTTTAGGTGTTGAAAAATAGCAGATCTACAAGCAGTGAACTTGTGTAGGTCTGCTATTTTTTTTAAATCGTTCAAATGTGCCTCAAGTCTTTCCGAAAATTGTCCTGATTTAGAAAACTTTTTTTTTTTTTTTTTTTCGACGTCAGGCCTGAATGGGTTAAGGTACATTTTGACGCCAATACTCTTGTACTTTTACTCAAGTATACACTTTGAATTCCGGACTGATGCGTGACTCGTTTATCTCCCCCCCCCCCCCCCCCACACACACACACACACACACACACACACACACACACACACACACACAGCTGGACACAGTGGCGCTGGTGGACATCGTCACGGCCATACCGCCCATCAGCCCTCGGTTCGGCGGCGCCCTCAACCTGACGCTGACCGTCACGCCGGACATCGCCAACGGAGAGATCGGCTTCCTCAGCAACAGCACCGTGGTGGTGCACGAGCCCGAGGACGCCAACACCAGCACGGTATGTATATACGACACATTAAGGCCTGGAACGCATCTGTGTCGCCTTGTGGCGTTTCAACCACTTTTAACCATCGTTTATAAAACTTTAGCTGTTGAAAGAAAAATCTGAAAATCTTGAAAACGTGAGCGCAAATCTTAGAATATATAGATTCTTTCACTGCATATTTCACTCGTATCTTTGCTTACGAGTTTGGACTCAGCTTGGACTCCTCGTACATAGAAGGAAGCATGAGGTCATGCTTCGTTGTCTGGTCCAGCCAATGGCCAACTGCGCCCCAAATGGATCTAGAAATATGGCGACTTATATACAGTGCAAGGAATTACAGGCTTCATTTTATGTCCATGTTAGACCCGGGGAACGCTTTGTGTCCATATTCTCTTTACAGTCTATGGTTTTCCCCACACAGTTTTCCCTCCCGCTGCGGCGCGACGGCACGGACGGCCGGGCGGAGGTGTTCTGGAGCCTCCAGCCAATGGGAGAGAACCAGGAAGACGTGACGCGCGACGACCTGGACCCCCTGAGCGGCTCGGTGGTCTTCCTCTCCGGGCAGAGCGACGCCGCCATCAACTTCACCGTCATGGCCGACGACGTCCCCGAGGTCAACGAGACCCTGCTGTTGACCCTGGACAGGTAACGGTATAGTATAGGTACCTAAGAACCTTTAGAAACCTCTAGGTACCTCTAGGTGTCAGGCCGGTAGTAAGGAAGGGAACACCACTGTAGGAGGAGGAGGAGGAGGAGGAGGAGGACGGAAATGACCATGAGACGTTTGGGATGTGATTTGACCGGGGAATGTACAGTTAGATGGTGGGAAAACGTACCACATTCAATTGTATACTTGAGTAAAAGTATGGATATACTGCGATCATGTAGAAACACTCTCCATCAGGGTTGTCCCCGATCGGATCACGTGATCGGAAATCGGGGCGGATCACGTCATTTTCACACGATCGGGAGCAAAAATACGTGATCGGGGTCATCCTTAGTATCAATATTAAATCCATATCATGATATTAGACTGGATATTGTCTGTGATTTTGGATAAGTGTTCTCTAAAAAGTATAAATATCCAAATGATTGCTAGAAGAGATGGATTGTCAATGGATTCTGTTACTATTGGGTATGCTAAATAACATCCTAAAATGTCTGGAAAATCCAAGTTCTGGAAAGGCATCATTTTCAAGATGGCGTCCACAGTGGCTTAACACGTCCTGTGTGTACCATAAACCTTGCACGGAATGCATTACAATAGAGTACCGTAATAGACAGCGTATCAATAACTTAAAGGGACACTTCACCCTTTTTGCAAAAAAATATATGTTAATGACGTTTAGGAGCTTTAGAACACTTTCCTGGGGGTCTTTATGTGTGTAATATGTGGTTTTAGATATTTTAGATTGTAGCAGTGAGCCTGTTGTCTCTGATGTCATGGACACTGGGCTCACTTCCTTCCTGGACTACATGTTGTCTCAGTAAGACAGCTCTCCCCCCTATCCACAAGGAGGAGCAGTGCACCAAAGAATTATGGGAATTGTAGTCCAGGAAGGTAGTGAGACCAGTGTCCATGACATCAGAGACAACAGGCTCACTGCTACAATCTAAAATATCTAAAACCACATATTACACACATAAATACCCCCAGGAAAGTGATCTAAAGCTTCTAAACGTCATTAACATATATTTTTTTGCAAAAAGGGTGAAGTGTCCCTTTAACACCCCCTCTTGCATTTACCTTGAAAAATTAAATAAAATACAACACTGTTACTGCGAGAGTGAGGTCTAGCCAACACCAACTCGGGATTTCTGGATCTCTGCCCTCCACAATTTCCTATCCAACATCAGGTTCTTGAGCTCTGTAGTGTAGGTGGTACGTTTCTTTCCCCTCCTGGCTTTGCCCTGTGGTTGGCTCCCATAGGGTCAACTTAACTTGCCTCCAGTCCTGGGTGCCTGACGCAGTGCCCTGCCAGCCTCATCCTTCTCTCTCTGACTTTGTCCGTGACGCGTGGTAGATCCCCATAGAGGTCCACATTTCGTAGCATTCTTGTGTAGACTCCATCCAGGTATTTTCCCCTGTTGTACTGTGAGGGTCTATGCATACAGCAGTACCTACTGACTCCACAGTAGCTATGAACAGCCGCCTCTTAAAAGAAATGATCAATGGACAATGGTTTCCCTTTCCCATGTTGACAAAAACAGTGCACTTCTAAGTGCCGAACGCGAACATGTCCTGAGCAAACATCTTTCGCTTGATGCAAAATGCTAAAAATAAAAAACTTCAACAAGTGCAATATTAAATCCCAGTTTATACTGTAGGTATTTTAAGCCCCCGGCAGACATCATGCATGCCATCTTGAAAAGGATGCCTTTCCAGAACGTAGATTTTCCTAAATGTTATTTATTTAGCATGCCCAATAGTAACAGGAATTGTATTCTATCAATTGTTTGCGGTTTCAACCTAACTTATCTAATATTGGATTCATTGCAAGCAGACCACTAGGGGGTGAGCCCAACTCGTCCGCGATGGTTTTTGAAAACCTTATGCCCATACCTACAGTAACGGCACGTAAACAAATCTAAAACTGGTCACCTAGTGCACACTGTTGATGATTGTGGCCCGAATTCCCTCCCAGCTAAATATTTGCATTTGAGATGTAGTGGAGTAGAAGTATTGACCATCTTAAATACTCCACTAGTATACTAGCAATACCTCAAAAATGTACAGTACTTGAGTAAATGTACGTGGTTACTTCCCACGCACTAGAGTAGACTAGATTAGATGGAATCCCAAGATCCAAGTTAACATTATTCTGGTCATTTCAGTAGCTACAAGAAACGCAGGAAAGCAAAATATCCTCATGATGTCAATCTCCAAAGCCTCAATAACATTAACATCACAGCGACAACGGAATGATTTTGCCATTTTTAGGGTGCACATAGTACTCTTTTGATAAGAGTCAGGCCTGACTCGATATGTGATATCCAGGCCTGGGCTCGATATGTGATATCCAGGCCTGGGCTCGATATGTGATATCCAGGCCTGGGCTCGATATGTGATATCCAGGCCTGGGCTCGATATGTGATATCCAGGCCTGGGCTCGATATGTGATATCCAGGCCTGGGCTCGATATGTGATATCCAGGCCTGGGCTCGATATGTGATATCCAGGCCTGGGCTCGATATGTGATATCCAGGCCTGGGCTCGATATGTGATATCCAGGCCTGGGCTCGATATGTGATATCCAGGCCTGGGCTCGATATGTGATATCCAGGCCTGGGCTCGATATGTGATATCCAGGCCTGGGCTCGATATGTGATATCCAGGCCTGGGCTCGATATGTGATATCCAGGCCTGGGCTCGATATGTGATATCCAGGCCTGGCCCTTCACAATATCGTGATGACGGACATCATGGAAAGGGCCAGGTCGCCGTTATTCAATTCCAGTATGGTTCCAGTGTATAATATGTACTGTGCATTCGTGCGTGCGCTGTGCATACTAGTCTACGTGTTGCATGTTGCGAGCGTGCGTGCTAAGTCAGACCTTAGAACCTTAGAATGCGTGTGAAGTTGTGACGATGATGAGAACGGAGGCTGTTCTTTCCTCCCACCTCCACGACGACGACGCGGCGGGGCTGCAGAGTGAAGACTGCACGCTTTATAGTGTACTTCGGGTAAGTAGGCAGAGAGAGAGAGAGAGAGAGAGAGTGTGTGTGTCTAGCGAGCCCCACTGCATGGCTCTCCTTTGTGTGCCGCGTGTGAACCAGGGGCTTTGTTTATCAGAGAAGGGCCCACTTCAGGAGCTCTTCTGGGGCCTTTTTGGTGGTGGTGGTGGTTTGGTGGTGGTGGTGGTGGTGGTGGTGGCATGGCCGTGCATGGACTTGAGGTGAGGTGGAGGAATGAGAACGGTTTGCTCAAGTAAAAGCGCAGCAATGCACCAACGTGGAAATACTTTACTTGAGCAAAAAGGTCGTGTGTGTGTGTGTGTGTGTGTGTGTGTGTGTGTGTGTGTGTGTGTGTGTGTGTGTGTGTGTGTGTGTGTGTGTGGGGATGGCTAGTAAACGGAGAATCTTCTTTTGTGCATTTCACCCCTGAAATGGCGCCACTGTTCGGTGTGTGCATGCAAGAGGGCCGCTTGTTTGGAGTGCTCTTCAATCCTGTCCTGTGTTTGTTTCTAATTTACTTGCTCTGTGGTGCTCCTCTTGGCTGAGGTTTCCTCTCAACGCACGCACGCACACGCACACACACGGACACACACAGACCCCTGCAGAGATGGTGGAGTGGGGGTTGATTGACACGGTTAATAAGAGTGGTCTAAACAGCAAAGGCCTTTAACCCATTCTGGGCGGGGGCCCGTTTTGGTGTTGGCATTACGTTATGCTTTAGCTATTTAAAAACAGCAGATCTGCAAGCTCATAGCGCGCCACCGAGTGGCGCGCTACGAGCTTGTAGGTCTGCTATTTTTGAAAAATCGAAGAACGACTGACATTTTTTAGAATCTGATCTCGGGTCAGAATGGGTTAATCAGACCAGCGTGTGTCCAGTGGAAACCTCGTGTGAATCTGATCACAGGTCAGAATGGGTTAAGCATATATGGGCCGCCCGGGGCCGGCAAGGCAGGCAGCGCTGAATGACCATGAGCACAATACAAAGGAATGCTGCTGATTAACATGTTTCCACGTTAACCCACCGAGTGGCGCGCTACGAGCTTGTGGCTCTGCTATTTTCCAATAGCTAAAGCACGACATGATGCCAACACCAAAAGGGGTTCCCGCCCCCAAAATGGGTTAAACAAAGTGAAGTGAAAGTGGCTAAGACTTGGAGTGTGCGTGGTCTAGTACGTATCGACACGACGACATGCATTGACAAGAGCTTGCGACTGTCTCTAAATAATGCAGTATATAGGTCGATTGGAACGCGCCGTGCATTCAATTCCCTGAAATGTAAACGCACGGCGGGCCACGGTAATTATGACGTTCACCTTTTAGGAAAGGAGAAACATATAGTGATTTAAATACATATACAAAGTCGTTTGGACATTGTGTCGTGACCAAGGAAACTAACTGTGTGTGTGTGTGTGTGTGTGTGTGTGTGTGTGTGTGTGTGTGTGTGTGTGTGTGTCTGTGTGTGCATGTGTGTCTGTCTGTGTGTGTGTGTGTGTGTGTGTGTGTGTGTGTGTGTGTGTGTGTGTGTGTGTGTGTGTGTGTGTGTGTGTCTGTCTGTGTGTGTGTGTGTGTGTGTGTGTGTGTGTGTGTGCGCAGGACTAACGCGGAGAACCAGGTGTTGAAGGCAGGCTTCACCAGCAGACAGGTTGTGATCGTGGAGAACGACGACCCAGGTGGGGTGTTTGAGTTCTCTCCGTACTCCAGAGGACCCTGGGTCATCAGCGTAAGACCACCCCTCAACTGAAAACACCATATAGAACTGTCTGTATGTGACCGTATGTTAGGACCCTCATGGGTCATCAGCGTAAGACCACCCCTCAAATGAAAACACTATATAGAACTGTCTGTATATATGACTTCATGTTATCATCTGCTGGGACCGTGGAAGTGTGTGCTATAGCAGTTTGTTCTCAAAGTGGGACCCGGGGACCCCCGTTGGAGTAGTTGGCTGATGGCGTATACCCTATAGCCTCTAGGGGGGGCCGAATATGTCCGTAGATACAAACAAATTAACCCGTTTTGACCTGAGATCAGATTCTTAAAAGTGTCTTCTACATCCTGACAGTTTTCGGAACAAAATCCATGTTTCCGTGTCAGTCGTTCTTCGATTTCTTCAAAAATAGCAGAACTATACAAGCTCGCAGCGCGCCACTCGGTGGCGCGCTACGAGCTTGTAGATCTGCTATTTTCCAATAGCTAAAGCATAGCACATATAACGCTAACACCAAAAGGGGGTTCCCGGTCCAAGTTATAACGGCCAACTTCTGAATGGATCAGCTGGTCGATGTCAACGACCTCCCTTTGAGAACCCCGTTACGAATAGTCATAATTAAAGGTATATTCAGTGATTTCACTTAATTCAAAGATCACTTATTTTTTTGTTTTGTTGTGATAATCCTCTCTACTATAGAGTGTGCTGACCATATAAGGAGTTCCTCCCTGTATCCCAGTTAACCCCTGGGGGTCAAAAAAAAACAACCTTAGGTTTCGTTTTTGGCTCTCTATCCTGATTGGATGAAAGGCTTAATTGCCACCTAGCCAAAAACGAAACCTAAGGTTTTTTTTAGTGAAATCACTGAATATACCTTTAAAAAAAGAGCAAAAAAAAAAACGTTCAGAAACCCCAGGTGTGACCAGAATGTCGCCCCCTTCTGCCCTGTAAAGGAAGGGGAGGCGGTGGAGCTGCACGTGGTGCGCGCCCAGGGCCAGCTGCTCAAGCAGCTGGTGCGCTACGCCGTCACGCCCGCCGCGGGCAACGCCGAGTTCTACGGCGCCACGGGCATCCTGGAGTTCAAGCCGGGCGAGCGGGAGGTGGTGGTGGCGCTGGTGGCGCGGCCCGACGGCGTGCCGGAGGTATGGAGAGGCATTGGGTTTTGTTGATTTTTATTGAACACGTTATTCGGTTGTTGGACGGGTAAAACGGCACGCGGTGCAGTCTGACATTAAAGGAGAATTCCATGCTAGAACGCTTTCTTATCTTTCTTACCTTTCTTTGTAGTCGTTACGTCACCAACAAAGAGGTCCAGGTGTTTTTTTTGTGCAAAAACTCCTTATTGGCTATTTTCCCTACCACAAGCCCTCAATGAATTGCATTGCATTGAATGGGAATTGAATGGGGCTATGGGGTGTTATGCTAGTTCGCTTATTTCCATCGAAATAAGTAGTAAAGTGTGCGGCTTGGGATATTATTTACATTATGAAGAGAGGATATATACAAAGAAATTATAATTTTGAGCAATGGAAATAACTCGAATTAGCACAACACCCCATAGCCCCATTCAATTCCCATTCAATGCAATTAATTGAGGGCTTATGGTAGGGGAAATAGCCAATAAAGGAGCTTTTTTGCGCAAAATAACACCTGGACCTCTTTGGTGGGGACGTAACAACTACAAAGAAAGGTATAAGAAAGCCTTTTAGTATGGAATTCTCCTTTTAGCGCTAAAAAAGGATGACACGAAAAAAAGTCCTGTGAAATCTTTTGAAAGAAAACCAGTGATACACAATCCTTTAATGGATGTGTTTAACCCTCGCGGGTTAAATTTAAGAAAGCAAGTATGTATAAACCGCAGGTTTGACTATAATGATTGCATGCGTGTGTCGTTGAACTAAACCTAAGGTGGAGCTATAAGTGAGTTATTCTGTAGTGGTGGCCCGTGATTATACACTTTTCATGCCCTATACGGAGAAACTTGATGTATAAATGTATATGTGTCGGCTTGATGAGTCTCAAAACTGCATAATTATGCTGCTATGTTATGTAACCCCAGCTTCAGTAGCACTAGGTACCGCGCTCTTCTCACTGGTATGAATGTTTATTGTAAAAGTGTGTGTGTGTGTGTGTGTGTGTGTGTGTGTGTGTGTGTGCGCGCGCAGCTGGACGAGACCTTCTCGGTGGTCCTCAGCAGCCACAGCACCCCGGCCAGTCGCCTGGGCGGCCACCGGGAGGTGAGCATCACGGTGAGGCAGAGCGACGACCCGCACGGCGTGGTCCACTTCCCGCGGCCCGCTCTGAGCCGCGCCGTCGACGAGGCCACGGGGACACACGACGACACACGCCCAGGTGTGCAGCACACACACACACACACACACACACGCCGTCCTCACACACACAGACACACACACACACCAACACACTTCATTTGGACGGCACACGTTGATTTAGTTCAGTCACAGCCTAGTCTGGGCTGGCCTGACGGCGTGTCGCGGGTTCGACTCCCGATTCCCCCCCCCCCCCCCCCCATCGCTCTTCCCCTATCCTGTCAGTCTACTTTCAACCTAGCGATAAAATGCAGGGAAACCCCCCCCCCCCCCCCCCAAAAAAAATTCTAAGTCAATTTACTGTATAGTCATTGACTAAAATCCACAGTCAATTCCACACGCGTTTTTTTTTTTATCAAATAAAAATGGTATACCATAATGGCTCTCCTCCTCCCTCCGTGCATATAACACAGCGGTGTATCCAGTGGCGAGGACCGGGGGCCGCTTCGGACGGGTGTCTGTCTCCTGGGCGCTGGAGCCCGCCCTGACCGGAGACGTGCACCCTGTCCGGGGAGACGTCGTCTTCGAGGACGGAGAGCACCTGAAGAACATCACCCTGTTCTCCGTACCTGACCAGGTTACAGTATAAACCCTATATAGAGCAGAGGGAGCCTATAGCCAATGACCTGCTTATCCCATTCTGACCTGAGATCAGATTCTAAAAAGTCTTCTCTACATCCTGACAGTTTTCTGAAAAAAGCTACGTTTCCGTGTCAGTCGATTTTTCAAAAATAGCAGACCTGCAAGCTCTCATAGCGCGCCACCGAGTGGCGCGCTATGAGCTTGCAGGTCAAATATATGTAAACGACATGACATCAGATTGTGACTGCAACTTGTTCCTGTTCGCAGATGACTGCTGGTCTCGGACAGGAACAAACTGCAGGTTGAAAAGGCCCTCAGCTCTGAACTAGGATCTGCACCTGGCTCGCTGATAACAAACTATCTCTTTACACCTGGGAAAAACTGAATCCATTCTCTTCGGATCAAATAGTAATCCCAGCAAGGCAGGGCAGATGGCTTCTTGGTTAGAGTGGGTGACAACATTATCACACGTAAATGAAAATATGAAATTACCTACCTATAGTTCCATCCTGGAGGCCAATCTTTCCGGTGATAAAATGGCCACCAACGTAATCAAAAAAGTCAATCAAAGAGCAAGATTCCTTTACAGGATCTCCTCACTGGTCAACAAAAACACCTTGAAGACCATAACACAATCCATGCCCGTACACTACAATAGAAATGCAAACCAGTGGCCAGCGTTTCTATTGTAAAAAAAAAAAAAAAGGCCTTTTCAGGTCATTTAACCACTTCAACCCTCGATACCTAATGCACTTGACCTTTGGCTACATGTGCACTGTGTGCTCTTTGTCTCCCTCTATATATTTGACACATCAGAGAGAACAATGTATGCTGCAGTATATACTGTAAATCGCCTACATGACATTGTTCTGTTTTGTTTGGTTTGGTGTATAATGTATACGTGAATGCAGATCCCAGAGGAGATGGAGAGCTTCACCATCACCCTGCTGAACGCTACTGGAGGAGCGCGGCTGGGAGACCACCTCAATGCCACCTTAAACGTCAACAAGAACGACGACCCCATCTACTTTGCCGGTAAAAAACACCTCTCATAGTTTTAACCCATTCTGACCCGAGATCAGATTTAAAAAAAAAAAGGTCTTCTACCTCCTGACAGTTTTCCATTCTGACCTGAGATCAGATTCTAAAAATGTCTTCTATACGTCAAGTCGCTCTTCGAATTTTCAAAAATAGCAGATGTACAAGCTCGCAGCGCGCCACTCGGTGGCGCGCTGCGAGCTTGTAGATCTGCTATTTCCCAATAGCTAAATCATAACGTAATGCTAACACCAAAAGGGGTTCCCGCCCCCAAAATGGGTTAAGCAAATGACCGACAAATGTCCAAGTTATTTGACGCAGTCGGCGCACCAGCTTGGACCCGATGCATCGCCGTCTTTGTTGTAGTTTGAACATTGATTGATTAAATGATCGATTTAATTTAATAATTGAATAATTTATTTCAAATGAATTCAAAAGGGATACAGAGGATTCAGACACAAGAAAGCCAGCAGACTTGTTTCCATCGTGGGGGAAGTGTGAAACAATATTGTCATGTGTACTCAAAACAACTGAATCTAAAGCGTTAAATGGTCCTTCAGAAGCTGTGGGAGATCATTTGGAATCACAATCATTAACGTTTTTGTCCTTCTCTCAATCTCCCTTTCTGTCTCTCTCCCATCCCTCTCCCTCTCTCTCCCTCCCCCTCCTCCCTCTCCCTCTCCCTCTCCCTCTCCCTCTCCCTCTCCCTCTCCCTCTCCCTCTCCCTCTCCCCCCCTCCCCCTCCTCCCTCTCCCTCTCCCTCTCCCTCTCCCTCTCCCTCTCCCTCTCCCTCTCCCTCTCCCTCTCCCTCTCTCCCCCTCCTCCCTCTCCCTCTCCCTCTCTCTCCCTCCCCCTCCTCCCTCTCCCTCTCCCTCTCCCTCTCCCTCTCCCTCTCCCTCTCCCTCTCCCTCTCCCTCTCCCTCTCCCCCCCTCCCCCTCCTCCCTCTCCCTCTCCCTCTCCCTCTCCCTCTCCCTCTCCCTCTCCCTCTCCCTCTCCCTCTCCCTCTCCCTCTCCCTCTCTCTATCTCCCTCTCCTCCATCTGCCCCTCCTCCATCTCCCCCTCCTCCATCTCCCCCTCCTCCATCTCCCCCTCTCCATCTCTCTCCATCTCTCCCTCTCCCTCTCCCTCTCCCTCTCCCTCTCTATCTCCATCTCCCCCTCCTCCATCTCTCTCCATCTCTCCCCCTCTCCCTCTCCCCCTCCCTCTCTCTATCTCCCTCTCCCTCTCCTCCATTCTCTCTATCTCCCTCTCCCTCTCCTCCATCTCCCCCTCCTCCATCTCCCCCTCCTCCCTCTCTCCCTCCCTCTCCCTCTCCCCCTCCCTCTCCCTCTCTCTATCTCCCTCTCCCTCTCCTCCATCTCCCCCTCCTCCATCTCCCCCTCCTCCCTCTCTCCCTCTCTCTCCTCCATCTCTCTCCCTCTCCCTCCCCCTCTCCCTCTCTCTCTCATGTCGTCTCCCTTCTCAGAACCCGCGGTCGTATGGATCCAGGAGGGGGGCGTGGCCAACTTCACCGTGATCAGGGCGGGGCGGGTGGACTCTGTCGCCACGGTGATGTACCGCGTGGAGTACGTGGGCGACGCCACGCCGGGCGACCTGGCGGCGGCGGCGAGCAACGAGTCGCTGACGATGCAGCTGGTGTACGACGTGGGAGAGTGGACGAAGAACGTGTCGGTGGTCGCCGAGGACGACGACGTCCCCGAGACGGACGAACCCTTCTACATCGTCCTCTACAACGCCACAGGTCAGAGCTAACCCGTTCTGACCTGAGATCAGATTCATACGATGGTTTCCACTGGACACACACACACTGGTCTGATTGACCCATTCTGACCTGAGATCAGATTCTAAAAAAAAATCAGTCGTTCTTCGATTTTTCAAAAAATAGCAGACCCACAAGCTCGTAGCGCGCCACTCGGTGGCGCGCTATGAGCTTGTAGATCTGCTATTTTTCAATAGCTAAAGCACGACATGATGCTAACACCAAGATGGGTTCCCGTTCAGAATGGGCTAAATGAATAGTGTCGCTGTCGGCCAGAAACCTTGTATCTCCATTAGTGGGTTTTTTTGTTTTTGTTTTCGTAAATAAATGCCCTGCTTGATCCAGAGCATGTGAGCGGCGCTACCCTCCCACGCCTCGGCGCTCGTCTTATGCTCTGACTTGATCGTACTACAGCGTCACGCTAAATGTAGCACGTCTACAAGCGTTCTAGCATAGCGTAGGATGCAGTGTTGTTCTCGTCGACTTTAAAACTAAGACGAAGAATGTCCGTCGACTACCTTTTTTCACTGACAAAAACTAAACGGAAAACTAAATGAAAACTAAGCTCTGCCGACTAAAACTAAGACTAGATGTACTGACAATTTCGTCGACAAAATAAAAACTAGACCAAAATGTTAGGAAGGGACTATAGTGGACAAGAGATCCACATTTTACACTTGGTTTGCATGCTGGAAATAGCTTCAGCTTGTGTCGAAAGCGGTCATTACGGCGGCATCAAGGCCCACTAGAATACATTCTAGTCTACTAAATTAACTGTAGATGTAGTCGACTAAAATCTCATGATATTTAGTCGACTAAAACGAGACTAACACTAAAACATTCCGGGTGACTAAAATGTGACTAAAACTAAGTGAAAATGATTCAAGAGACTGTGACTAAAACTAAAATGTAAATTCTCTGCCAAAAAACAACACTGGTATGGATGCCTGTAGTAATGAGTAAAGTAACTAAGTAGTAACTAAGTACACGTCATGTACTCAAGTACTCTACCTAAGTGCAATGTCGAGGTGTTTTTTTTTTACTTTACTGGACTATACTACATTTTCAATACTTCTACTCCACTACATCCACAACGTAGTACTTTTACTGCACTATACAATTATTGCAAAACGTGCTATTTACTTTGTAGATTGCTAGTTAACAGATGACTTTGTTACTTTGTAGATTTTGATTGTTATTACAAAATAACCAACACATAATATACTTTGGCTATTTTAAAATAGACTTATATTTAGTGGTATTCTACAAGCACAACACGTACAGTGGCAATGCGACTGTACAGTACCTGCTGTAAACTTGTACAATGGGACAATCTGCATAATGACTACTTTCTACTTTTGGTACCTTAAGTACATTTTGAAATCAATACTGTTGTACTGTACTGTACTGTACTGTACTGTTCGGACTTTTACTTGTAACAGAGTATTTGTATATTATATACTGTAGGCTATTGATACTTGTACCTTTTCCACCACTGTCCTAGTTGAGCTTTCTCTCCATGTTCTTATCAGTCATTTCCGTAACACTGGAGCCGCTAGCTTAATTTAGCGGCGACTTCGGTGACACAGGAAGCCCTCCTAATCCCTGGTATTGTGTGTCTGGGATGGGGGGGGGGGGGGGTGGGGGGGGGGCCTCCGCAGATCCTTAACCCATTCTGACCTGAGATCAGATTTAAAAAAATGTCTTGTTTCTAATGTCGGTCGTTCTTCGATTTCTCAAAAATAGCAGACCTACAAGCGTAGGTCGTAGTGTAGCGCGCCACCAGATCTGCTATTTTTCAATAGCTAAAGCATAACGTAATGCTAACACCAATACAAAAGGGGCTCCCCGCCGAAAATGGGTTAATTAACTGGACTCCAAAGCTTCCTGAGACACAAAGAGAGACCACTGCGCTGGCGCGGTTGCCACGTCCGCTTATTATCTCCGTTGTTGGGCAGAAAACTCCCAAATGTTCCTTTTGTCAGGAAATCTAAAAAAAAAAATATATATATATATATTTCAGGAAATGAAGAAAACCTTCTACGGTAGGCTATGTTTCAAACAATGCAATCAACTGCCCCATCAAAGTTGCCATTGTCACTTTGAATTTATTGTCAGACACTTGTGTATAGCAGACAGTTTGACAGTCCAATGGAGCTTTTTTTTTATGTTGCTCCTACAGATCTTTTCCAAACATCACAGAAATCAGGACACGTCGTCTATATAGTCATAGCTCAATGTTCCATATTTCATCGTGCGTGTGTCTGTCTGTGTCTGCTGTGTCTGTGTGTGTGTGTGTGTGTGTGTGTGTGCGTGTGTGCGTGCGTGCCCCCAGGTGATGCCGTGGTATATGGAGCTGACACAGCCACGGTGGTGATCGAGGCCAACGACGACGCCAACGGCATCTTCTCCCTGGACCCCGCGGAGAAGTCTGTGGAGGAAGGCCACACCAACGACTTCTAGTAAGGCTCTGGTTCAGCCTCCTATAGCAGACCATGCAGGCATTTAGCAGGACGCTCTGGTCCAGCCTCCTATAGCAGACCATGCAGGCATTTAGCAGGACGCTCTGGCTCAGCCTCCTATAGCAGACCATGCAGGCATTTAGCAGGACGCTCTGGTCCAGCCTCCTATAGCAGACCATGCAGGCATTTAGCAGGACGCTCTGGTCCAGCCTCCTATAGCAGACCATGCAGGCATTTAGCAGGACGCTCTGGTCCAGCCTCCTAGCAGACCATGCAGGCATTTAGCAGGACGCTCTGGCTCAGCCTCCTAGCAGACCATGCAGGCATTTAGCAGGACGCTCTGGCTCAGCCTCCTAGCAGACCATGCAGGCATTTAGCAGGACGCCTCTGGCTCAGCCTCCTAGCAGACCATGCAGGCATTTAGCAGGACGCTCTGGCTCAGCCTCCTATAGCAGACCATGCAGGCATTTAGCAGGACGCTCTGGTCCAGCCTCCTATAGCAGACCATGCAGGCATTTAGCAGGACGCCTCTGGCTCAGCCTCCTAGCAGACCATGCAGGCCTTTAGCAGGACGCTCTGGCTCAGCCTCCTAGCAGACCATGCAGGCATTTAGCAGGACGCTCTGGCTCAGCCTCCTAGCAGACCATGCAGGCCTTTAGCAGGACGCTCTGGCCCAGCCTCCTAGCAGACCATGCAGGCATTTAGCAGGACGCTCTGGTCCAGCCTCCTAGCAGACCATGCAGGCATTTAGCAGGACGCTCTGGCCCAGCCTCCTAGCAGACCATGCAGGCATTTAGCAGGACGCTCTGGCTCAGCCTCCTATAGCAGACCATGCAGGCATTTAGCAGGACGCTCTGGTTCAGCCTCCTAGCAGACCATGCAGGCATTTAGCAGGACGCTCTGGCTCAGCCTCCTATAGCAGACCATGCAGGCATTTAGCAGGACGCTCTGGCCCAGCCTCCTAGCAGACCATGCAGGCATTTAGCAGGACGCTCTGGTCCAGCCTCCTAGCAGACCATGCAGGCATTTAGCAGGACGCTCTGGCCCAGCCTCCTAGCAGACCATGCAGGCATTTAGCAGGACGCTCTGGCTCAGCCTCCTATAGCAGACCATGCAGGCATTTAGCAGGACGCTCTGGCTCAGCCTCCTATAGCAGACCATGCAGGCCTTTAGCAGGACGCTCTGGCTCAGCCTCCTATAGCAGACCATGCAGGCATTTAGCAGGACGCTCTGGTTCAGCCTCCTATAGCAGACCATGCAGGCATTTAGCAGGACGCTCTGGCTCAGCCTCCTAGCAGACCATGCAGGCATTTAGCAGGACGCTCTGGCTCAGCCTCCTAGCAGACCATGCAGGCATTTAGCAGGACGCTCTGGCTCAGCCTCCTAGCAGACCATGCAGGCATTTAGCAGGACGCTCTGGTTCAGCCTCCTAGCAGACCATGCAGGCATTTAGCAGGACGCTCTTCATCCCGAGCCACTTGACTGTTTTCCGCGCCATTGCCGAAGCCTAATTTTGATACCGACACTTGCCGCCATTGCCGATTGTGCTGTTATAGTTGCATTCGATGGAGCGACCCGTAATGCTACTCGCGTTAGCCGGGTTAGCTAGCTGTGTTGTTAGCACAGCACTGGATCGTCCATCTTAGATCGCCGTCGCCGTAATAATCCATTCTAATGATTTCCTCACGGTGTTATTTTGAGGTGTGCACACACCGCTCAGAGCCCTGACGTCACGTCATTTGGAGCGACGCCTACACGGAAGGGTTGACTCCCACTTTTAGACCAGTGCAGCCCCATGCGTAAATCCACGCTTTAATTTTTCGCGCAGACGAAATGAAAGCCTGGGTATCGAGGCTACCAAGAACCTAGCATCAGTAAACGGTACAATATATTTTTTTAAAAGGCAATAATCTGTACATTGAAACTATATAAACTATAGGACGTCATGTCAACAAATGCATCTAAGTGGTATTTGCGTAGTGCTACGGTATGTGCTACGGTATGTGCTACGGTAAGTGCTAAAGGGGAGTCTTCAGATTACGGCAGAAGACCGGGGAGTGAGTCTGTAGTTCTAACTGCAATGGGACGTTTTGGTCCTCCGTTTGGGAGCCAGAAGGGGGAAGAGTCTGGGACGTGTGGCGGAGCGGGTGTTTTTAAGGGGAAGATTCTGACGGCTCGATCTGGAGCATAGCTTGTGCTTAGAGTAAATAAAACTCTTTTTTTACACCTGTAAACGTGCATGATGTCAAGTCAAGTCACCTTTATTTATATAGCACATTTAAAAACAACAGAAGTTGACCCAAAGTGCTTTCCATAATAAAAGTTACATCATAAAATACAAAATTAAAATGTAAACGTCTGGCAATACTTCATATAAGAAAAATACAATATAACAACATTTTAAGGAACATGAAACAAAAAAATTGCCTACTAATTACAAAAAGGTATGTTTCACAGAACTAGGAGCTGAAGGCAATGGAGAAAAGGTGAGTTTTTAGGGAGGATTTGAAACTGTCGATGGTTGGGCTGGATTGGATCTGTAGTGGGAGACTATTCCAGAGTTCGGGGGCAATTACTGAGAAGGCCCCTTAGGTCGCCTTTGGGTTTTTTTGGCTCGTTGAGGGGAAAAGCAAGAGGCTGGAGGTGCAGAAAGCAGGTCACAAATGTATTCCGGTGCCAGGCCACCTTGGAGCTTTAAAAACGAACGGTAGAATTTCTTTTTTAAATGCATTCTAGTGTTTCACTGGTGAACCAGTGCAGTTGAGGCCTGAGCCTGACCCTCTGTGACTGTCCCCCACAGTGTCCTCCGTGCCAGGGGTCACTTTGGAGACGTGACGGTGTTCTGGCGGCTGTACGCCAACGACTCGCTGACCCCCCTGGAGGAAGGCCAGGAGTTCCGCAACGCGTCGGGCTCCGTCACCTTCGCCACGGGACAGCAGACCAAGCCCATCGTCCTGGAGGCCGTCTCCGAGGGGCTGCCCGAGTTCGACGAGTTCTATGTCCTCAGGCTGCTCAACGTCTCAGGTGAGTTCTATGTCCTCAGGCTGCTCAACGTCTCAGGTGAGTTCTATGTCCTCAGGCTGCTCAACGTCTCAGGTGAGTTCTATGTCCTCGGGCTGCTCAACGTCTCAGGTGAGTTCTATGTCCTCAGGCTGCTCAACGTCTCAGGTGAGTTCTATGTCCTCAGGCTGCTCGACGTCTCAGGTGAGTTCTATGTCCTCAGGCTGCTCAACGTCTCAGGTGAGTTCTATGTCCTCAGGCTGCTCAACGTCTCAGGTGAGTTCTATGTCCTCAGGCTGCTCGACGTCTCAGGTGAGTTCTATGTCCTCAGGCTGCTCGACGTCTCAGGTGAGTTCTATGTCCTCAGGCTGCTCAACGTCTCAGGTGAGTTCTATGTCCTCGGGCTGCTCAACGTCTCAGGTGAGTTCTATGTCCTCAGGCTGCTCGACGTCTCAGGTGAGTTCTATGTCCTCAGGCTGCTCAACGTCTCAGGTGAGCGCCCCGGCAGTGCTGTTTTCGTCGACTAAAACTAAGACGAAAAATGTCCGTCGACTACCTATTTTCACTGACAAAAACAAATGGAAACTAAATGTAAAACTAAGCTACGGTGACAAAAAACTAAGACTAAATATACTGACAATTTCGTCGACAAATAAAAACTAGACTAAAATGTTAGGAAGGGACTAGTGGACAAGAGATCCAGTATAAGTCATTTTTACACTTGGTTGCAAGTGTAAAAACACTCATTACGACGGCAACAAGACCCGCCAAAATACATTTTAGTCGACTAAATCAACTGTAGATTCAGTCGACTAAAATCTCATGACATTTAGTCGACTAAAACTAGACTGACACTAAGACATTCCAGGTGACTCAAATGTGACTAAAAGTTTCAGTCCAAAAGACTATGAATAAACTAAAATAGAAATTTGCTGCCAAAAACAACACTGGCGCCCGGTTTAGGTGTGTGATGTGATTATATACATTTCCACAGTTTATTCAGAAATAGCAGATCTACGTGATATATATGAAAACTTTATTGACAGCCGTATAGCCAGTGGAAGACAAACGACAATTAAAAACATACAAAACAGTCACAAATAAATACATTGGTTCATAAGACTCTCAGAATCTCTCGTAAAAAAAATAATCTATAAGAGGCACTCATACCAATGTTTCGGTATCTAACAGTGCTAAACCTAGGATTAGTCGGCACCTTAATCACGTTATTACGTGACTCATCGAGTCTGCTTTTAAAGCTGAACATGAGGTTTCTCAAGAGAGCCTGGAAGAGCAGAAGTCGCAGAAGAGCTGTGACTAGCACTGCCACCCCTATATATAGGCTTCTTCGGGAGAACTCTCTTTTTTTATATATATATATATATATATATATATATATATATATATATATATATATATATATATATATATATATATATATATAACTTGTTTTTTCACAGAAGCATTTTTTAAATACAGGAGTTGAAAAATAACAAATGGTGGCATTAACAGCTTCTCCTAAATAAACCCCACAAGTATGACATGACAGGAGTAAAACACATTGAAAGACCGCAGACTCTCTTTTTGTAATAATTCACCCGTAATGGGGGGCTGTATGCAGCTCTAAATAGGTTCACCTTGTCGGTCATAAAATGCGTATAGTTTCTGCGAACGCGACTCATAACATGAAACGTCGCTGGACGTATGATACCACAGGCGGTTACCCCGGCGAAGGCGGCAAGCTGGCGGCGGAGGCCTCCCTGAGCGCCTCGGTCCTCGTCCCCTTCAACGACGACCCGTTCGGCGTCTTCGCCATCGCCGAGGACGACCTGGACCAGGAGGTGGCCGAGGACGTCGAGGGCGGCGAGGACGGCGAGGACGGCGGCGACAACGTGGCGTCCTTCACCGTCCTCCGGCGGCAGGGCGCGTTCAACGACGTGAGCGTGGCCTGGGAGATCGTGTCGGCGAGCTTCCCGGGCGGCCTCCCGGCTCCCATGGACGACCTCGTCCTCCTGGCCTCCTGGCCCCCGCCGGGGTCTCCCGGCGACGCGGAGCTGAGGCCGCGCGAGCGCCGGCGCCACTCGGCCACGGACGCCCGCTTCCTCTCCGGCCGCCCGGGGGCGTACGGCCGCGTCTCCCCCGAGGTAAGAGTCGCCCCCCCCCCCCCCCCCCGCGCCGCCCCGTCGCCACCGCCGTTGTTTTTTACGGAACGGTCGTCTTGAGACCCACCGGGTGTAGCTGTGTTTCTGTGTGTCAGTCGTAGTTTCGATTTTTCAAAAATAGCTAAAGCATAGCATAATGCTGACACCAAAAGGGGTTCCAACCCAAAACCGGTTAAGAGGTGTTTCCAGTGAGCCAACATGCATTGAGGCCCATTGAGACCTGAGACCACAGTAGTCTATACATGTTTCTTTGTCAGTTGTGCTCAACCTTTTTCATGCCGAGTACCCCAGGATTATCTGTATTAGGCCGAGGACCCCCGTCTGACAACATTATGTTGTTGTTCTAGTCAGAAGCACATAGATATGAGTTTAAAAAACATTCGCTGTGAAAGAATATATATTCAAAGATTTGTGCCACGTTTTCAAGAATTGCAGATCTACAAGCTCATAGCGCAGCACTCTGTGTGCTATGAGCTTGTAGACCTGCTATTTTTCAACAATTTGAGTTTCAAATAATGGTTAAATAAGTGGTTAAATTATTTGAGATAATCTTAATTATTGTGAGTAATCGTCACAATCATTTGCATGTATTTTCAAGTTTAGAAACAAAGCAGAAATGGCAGATATACAACACTTTATTTAGACTTGTAGCAGCTATTTCCGCCTTTTTTTTTTTAAGCGTAACCTTATGCAATTGTATATTTAAGTTATTTGCCACATCTGACCAGTGCCATTTGCAAAGCCTATAAAAGCCTATTTGGTGGCAATGTTCAATGCCACCAAAAAAAACACAATGAAATCATTGACAATCTGGTGTGACAATCGTTTGCCAATTTAGGATGCGCCCGCTCCCCTGGGGGGGAACTTCACCTTCTCGGCTTGGCTGGTGCCGCGGCCGGACACGGACGGCTTCATCGTCTCCAAAGGCAACGGGAACGGGACCTTGTATTACGGAGTTAAGGTGATTTTAGAGGAACGCCCGTGTACAAAATGTTGTGCTGCGAGTTATACACTCTCAGAGTTACACGCCTGCATTTCGGTGCATATCCCTATAGATTTGCAGTGTTTATTACATTATTGGCACAACCCCGTATACCTTTTTTTGCCACACCTGTTAACAATGTGTCCAATCGATGGATCCAACAACAGGTGCACACCGACGAGTCCCACGTGACCGTCTCGCTGTGCTACACGGCCGTGGGGAGCGGGGCCAACGTGGGCTCCGCCCCCCAGGTGGCGCTGACGGCCACCGCCCGGAGGCGGTCCGTGGAGGAGGACGCGTGGACGCAGGTCATCGTCGCGGTGGACGACGGCGGCGCTGTCCGCTTCTACCTGGACGGGACACCGATGCCCGGAGGGCCCGGGAGCCTGGGGGGAGGGGCCATCGCTGACGGTGAGTCGAAAATAGCACCCCGGGCGCAGTACCCCCTGTGGCCACAATGGGGGGGGGGGGGGGCAATATCTCATAACTTATTAAAGTGACAAAAGTGCCAAAATGTAATGACCTCAATGGGTTTCAAACTATGACTTCTACTCTGAATGGTAACCGGAACGCACGCTCGCCCCCTTTATTTCCTTTGATTTAACTGCGCATAAGTTTAGAAATAAGTTTAGGGTTATAGGCATACTGTTTCTGGGGTTACGTTTAGGAATAGAGTTAGGTTTTTGCAGAGGTTACGGTTATGCTTAACAGTTTAAGAATAGTTTACTGGGGTTACGTTTAGGAATAGAGTTAGGTTTTTGCAGAGGTTACGGTTATGCTTAACAGTTTAAGAATAGTTTACTGAGGTTACGTTTAGGAATAGAGTTAGGTTTTTGCAGAGGTTACGGTTATGCTTAACAGTTTAAGAATAGTTTACTAGGGGGGCACGGTGGCACAGTTGGTAGTGCTGTCGCCTCACAGCTAGAAGGTCCTGGGTTCGATTCCCGCTCGGGACGCTGTGGGTGCTGGCGGCGTGTTTCCTCCTCCTTTTCATCAGTGCCCATCAGGTACCCTCACAAAAAAAATGCAGTAATCCTGGTCACTAAACTGCCTCCCCCTGGCCAGCCGGGGGCGCCTGATGGAGGGGAAAGGAACTGGTTGGAATAACGTGTTCCTTCCACGCGCTACGTCCAACCAGGGAAACTCCCCCTGTCAGGTGTAAAGGAGCAACTTGGACACTCAGGCATGAAGGATGCATGAGTTCAAGTCCGTTGCTCTCCCATGTCCCCCATATATGGGGACTAGGTTGGAGGAGGGTGTGTAGAGCCCAGGATCACATTAGATGATTGACACAGGGGTGAAAAATGGGTTACAAAATCGTGGGATAAAAAGTATATTAAGAAAAATAGCAGATCTACAAGCTCATAGGAGCTTGTAGGTCTGCTATTTAAAAAAAATTGAAGAACGACTGACATAGAAACATGGCTTTTTCAGAAAACTGTCAGGATGTAGAAGACGTTTTTTTTTAATCTGATCTCAGGTCAGAATGGCTTAACTCACTCAAACTCACTACGCGTACGGCATGCACATTCACACACACACACACACACACACACTCATGTGACACACGCACGCACCCTCACACGCACACGCACCTCCCGGTCCCTTGCCCATCCATTGTTCCCCTTCCAGAAGACTATGTGATGCTTGACTGAGCGCTTAGCCTCTGCGCTCTGCTGGATACTGTTACAGCAGCTAGGGAAGACACAGCCCTGTGTCTCTGTTTGTCTTTCCCTTCCCTTAAGCCCAGAAGGTAAAATGGCAGACCTATTAAGCTCACAGTGTGTCGCGGTGTCAACAACCAAAGACTCGAGACCAACACGAGCACAAGCGAGTGACATGGTGTTTGGAATTGTCACACAAATCGTGCATTCTATAGCGCAATGACGATTATGATAATACAGGCAGAAAACAACTGAAACAATAGCACGATGCAAGACGACCGTATACAATAATGGCCAATTACACAGGAGGTTGGAATTTGCTGCAGACAGACAAGGTGGTTGGTAATCAAAGCAGTGACCAATCTGCTATGCAAAGGAGTCAAGTATGCTTGTATGAATCTAAGCCTATAATCAGTGAAGACAACAGTGCAGCTGTCTGCTGTGGAACGACGGGGGGGGGGGGGGGGGGGTGGGGTGACGCTCTGATGGCTCCTTAACTAGACTAAACTTCAGTCCCAGTGCAGATGAACATCCATCATGTCACACGTTGGGGGGTGTGTGTGTGTGTGTGTGTGTGTGTGCGTGCACGCGTTAACTCTGTCTGGATCACACATGGATGGCTTTGTCTCGGGCTTTGTCTCTGATCGCCGTGGTGGACTTCCTCCACTTGTGTTGTGTTCCCCCCCCCCCCCCCCCGCAGACAGGCCACCATGCATGTGTATTCACCTTGAAGCCAGACCAATCTGCCTGCAGTGCAAAGTTGTTGTGGGACATGATGACGTTTTCCACCACCCGACAGAGACCGATACGTGTATATACTCAAAGGGGGGGGGGGGGGGGGTAGCTAAAGTATTTTTCGTCCTATTGTCCAGAAAGATGATGGCTATTCTGGGGGTCCTCGACATGTAAAGGTACGGGACCCCCCGCGATCTCTACAACACCTTTTTGTAGCAGGAACAATGGGAACAGCAACAATAGGAACAGAAGCAATAGGAACAGGAACAATAGGAACAGGAGCAATAGGAACAGGAGCAATAGGAACAGCAACAATAGGAACAGCAACAATAGCAACAGCAACAATAGCAACAGCAACAATAGCAACAGCAACAATAGCAACAGCAACAATAGCAACAGCAACAATAGCAACAGCAACAATAGCAACAGCAACAATAGCAACAGCAACAATAGCAACAGCAGCAATAGCAACAGCAACAGCAACAATAGCAACAGCAACAGCAACAATAGCAACAGCAACAATAGCAACAGCAACAATAGCAACAGCAGCAATAGCAACATCAGCAATAGCAACAGCAGCAATAGCAACATCAGCAATAGGAACAGCAGCAATAGGAACAGCAGCAATAGGAACAGCAGCAATAGGAACAGCAGCAATAGGAACAGGAGCAATAGGAACAGCAGCAATAGGAACAGCAGCAATAGGAACAGGAACAATAGGAAGAGGAACAATAGGAACAGCAACAATAGGAACAGGAGCAATAGGAACAGCAGCAATAGGAACAGGAGCAATAGGAACAGCAGCAATAGGAACAGCAGCAATAGGAACAGCAGCAATAGGAACATCAGCAATAGGAACAGGAGCAATAGGAACAGGAGCAATAGGAACAGCAGCAATAGGAACAGCAACAATAGGAACAGCAGCAATAGGAACAGCAGCAATAGGAACAGCAGCAATAGGAACAGGAGCAATAGGAACAGGAGCAATAGGAACAGCAGCAATAGGAACAGCAACAATAGGAACAGCAACAATAGGAACAGCAGCAATAGGAACAGCAGCAATAGGAACAGCAGCAATAGGAACAGGAGCAATAGGAACAGGAGCAATAGGAACAGCAGCAATAGGAACAGGAACAATAGGAACAGCAACAATAGGAACAGCAGCAATAGGAACAGGAGCAATAGGAACAGCAGCAATAGGAACAGCAACAATAGGAACAGCAGCAATAGGAACAGCAACAATAGGAACAGCAGCAATAGGAACAGCAGCAATAGGAACAGGAGCAATAGGAACAGCAGCAATAGGAACAGCAGCAATAGGAACAGCAGCAATAGGAACAGGAGCAATAGGAACAGCAGCAATAGGAAGAGGAACAATAGGAACAGCAACAATAGGAACAGCAGCAATAGGAACAGCAACAATAGGAACAGCAACAATAGGAACAGGAGCAATAGGAACAGCAGCAATAGGAACAGCAACAATAGGAACAGCAGCAATAGGAACAGCAGCAATAGGAACAGGAGCAATAGGAACAGCAGCAATAGGAACAGCAGCAATAGGAACAGCAACAATAGGAACAGCAGCAATAGGAACAGGAACAATAGGAACAGCAGCAATAGGAACAGGAGCAATAGGAACAGCAGCAATAGGAACAGCAGCAATAGGAACAGCAGCAATAGGAACAGCAGCAATAGGAACAGGAGCAATAGGAACATCAGCAATAGGAACAGCAGCAATAGGAACAGCAGCAATAGGAACAGGAGCAATAGGAACAGCAGCAATAGGAACAGCAGCAATAGGAACAGCAGCAATAGGAACAGCAGCAATAGGAACAGCAGCAATAGGAACAGGAGCAATAGGAGCAGGAGCAATAGGAAGACGACCAGACCGTGGCCGTTTTATCCTGTCACTGCTCTCATGGATAATTAATGTCCTTCCCCCCCCCCCAACTAATATGTTATTAATTATCATCGTGGTGAATGTACAGTAGCAGTATGTACAGTACAGTACAGTACAGTACAGTACAGTGTAACACTCTGGGCAGAAGACAGAAGTCTGCCTCTGGATGTTTGTGGGGGTTTTTATGCTTTATTGACTGAAGCCTTCCTGCTTCCCAGACGGTTAAAAAAGATTTATAGATATATATAGGCTGCCAAAATAAAAAGAGACCTCAGACTAAATGAGGGGTGATCTATTAAAAACAGAGCTGCGGCGGTATTGGGTTCTGATGTGGGGGCCTTTATACCTCCCGAGCCACTTGAGGTCTCACCCACTCACCCCCCCCCCCACCCCCCCAAGGGGGAGGCGTACAGATGCCAGGAAAGCCCTTTACTGTAATAAAATGATCTTATCTGATGATTAACGCACTCCACCGTACAGATTTGACAAAATGACGTTTTTCCTCATGGGAAAAAAAAGTTACATAGTTTTTTTTATTTTGAAATTGAGTTGCAGCAACTCGTTTTCAGGGGGGGGGGGGGTCTTCAAATAGTGCCACTTTAACCCATTTTGGGGCTCGGAAACCGTTTTGGTGTTATAGCATTACGTTATGCTTATAAGCTATTGAAAAATCGCAGATCTACAAGCTCATAGCGAGCTTGTAGGTCTGCTATTTTTTGAGAAATTGAAGAACGACGGACACGGAAACGTAGCTTTTTATCAGAGAAAACTTGTCAGGATGTAGTAGACATTTTTCGAATCTCTTCTCAGGTCAAAATGGGTTAACTCGGGTATAAGTTTGACAGAGAAACTTTCACTTGTTGAGTAATATTTGACCAGGAGGGAGTACTTTGACTCAACTGGTGGGGTCAGGTCACTCTGTCCACTCCACGACATGCATACCAGGCATTGATAGAGCCAGTGCTCTCTCTCTCTCTCTGTGGTATACCCATGTTTTAAAACGCCTGCAAGACTTTGGGACGATTCTTCAGTGTCCCGAGGAAGTAGAGGCGTTGTTTACATCTGTGTACTATATTCACTCCCATGGATGTGAACTCACTGGCCCTCTCCACTGCAGCACCTGACCGTTGTCCTTTCCCCCCCGCGTAGAGAGTATAGCGAGAGTAGTTGGGAACTATCGGCTATAGTTCCAAACATTGCTCCTATATATGGCTGGAACTATATCCCATTGAGATGGAATGAGCACTTCCGCATTCCGTTGTTACAATGGGAGTCAACGCTACGGTGTCGCCACTCTCTTACTATATCACTCTGCCCACAACCTAAGCCGGCTGTGTGATGATGTCACCAGTCCCACAAACCTGTTGTTCGTCCAATAAGGCAAGGCAAGGCAATTCTATTTATATAGCAGCTTTCGTATACACAAGGCAATTCAAAGTGCTTTACAGAATACAAACAAATGCAGAGTGCAGCAGTGCAAATACAGATTATAATAGATACAATTAAAATAAGATATAGGAGCATATATAAAAACAACCGATACTCCCGGCTGCCTCGTCTCCAGCCATGTTGCCTCAGAATTCTTTAGGGTCACTAATTTGAGCGTAACAGCGGAGCGCATGCAAAAAAAGTGGCATATAACGCCAGCAGCAGAACCCACAGATAATAATAATGCAGCTGGCAATTAATTGATTTAAAGGTATATTCAGTGATTTCGCTTAATTCAAATATCCCTTATTTTTTTGTTTTGTTGTGATAATCCTCTCTACTATAGAGTGTGCTGACCATATAAGGAGTTCCTCCCCGTCCCCAGTTAGGGGGGGGGGGGCAAAAACATTAGGTTTCGTTTTTGGCTCTCTATCCTGATTGGATGAAAGGCTTTGGGTCCCACAGCCAAAAACGAAACCTATAAGGTTTTTTGAGTGAAATCACTGAATATACCTTTAATCAATTTGGGCTTGTTTATTATGATTATTATTATTTTTATTTTTATTTTTTACATTCATGTCTGAAAGGCTGACTTAGGCGACTAACCCCGCTGAGTATAGGCGAGTGCAGTGACATTGACCCGGTCTCCTCTCTCTCCCCACAACAGGACCCGGTGCCGCCGTGTTCGTGGGCGCCGACCCGGAGGGCGAGCGGCGCTACGCGGGCCTCCTGCAGGACGTGCGGCTGTACGGCGGCGCGGCGCTGGACCCCGCGCAGGTCCGCGAGCTGCACGCGCAGCCGGCCCGCCAGGACCTGCGCGTGGTCTCGGGCTACCTGCGCTACCGGGCCGGCGAGCGCGCCAAGTCCTTCGTGGTGGCGGTGCGCGACGACGGCGAGGCGGAGCCCGAGGAGGTGTTCCACCTGCGGCTGGTGGCGGTGGGGCGCGGCGGGGCGCGCCTGCCCCTCCCCCGGCCCGGCGCCACGCTGCGCGTGGCCAAGAGCGACGGCGCCAACGGCGTCTTTGGCTTCACCGGCGCCTGCATACCCCAGGTGTGTGTGTGTGTGTGTGCGCGGGCAGATTCATATAACCCGTTCTGACCTGAGATCAGATTCATACGAGGTTTCCACTGGACACACACACACACTGGTCTGATTAACCCATTCTGACCTGAGATCAGATTCTAAAAATGTCAGTCGTTCTTCGATTTAAAAAAAAATCTAATGAAGAGGTCCTTTAAAAGACCACTTCACCACTTTTCAACCTATCTTCATATAATAGGTCCTCACTAATAATCATGAAGAAATGGCACGATTTTTTTGTCTCAGTCTGTGTCTCATAGAGGGCCGTGGGCAGTTTAGAAACCGTCTTCCAGTGACATCATCATTAGGCAGATTTTTTTTTTAAACAAGATTTTTTTTACAAAACTTTTTCGCATTGCAACTTTTCAGGACTAGAAAGCCTGCAGTTTCTATTAGCTTGTCTTCCCCATCGATGATGTCACTGGAGGACGGTTTCTGAACTGCCCACAGCCCTCCTATATGAGACACAGACCGAGTAGAAAAAAATTGCACTATTTTTTCATGGTTATTAGTGAGGACCTATTATATGAAGATAGGTTGAAAAGTGGTGAAGTGGTCCTTTAAGGCATTATTGGTTCTCAAGGTGGGGTCCGGGTCCGGGAACCAAAAAAATAGCAGACCTACAAGCTCGTAGCGCGCCACCGAGTGGCGCGCTATGAGCTTGTAGATCTGCTATTTTTCAATAGCTAAAGCATAACATAATGCTAACACCAAAAGGGGTTCCCACCCATGCTTTTAAAAAAAAGTTCCAAAACAAAGCTTATTTTGCTTAGTCTTTTATAATTACTTTTAATCTACTTAATTTTTTTCTACTAATACGGGCAGAATGTTTTTATGCCACTGTTTTTAGTAGCACACAAACATGTAAAATGCATATATACATATGCATTAACCCATTTAGGCCCCACCTCAAAATAAATAAAACATCTTCTAAATCCTCCAGTTTTCTGAAATAAACGTTTTTCACGATTTTTCACAAATAGCAGACCTACAAGCTCGTAGCGCGCCACTCGGTCGCGCGCTATGAGCTTGTAGATCTGCTATTTTTCAATAGCTAAATTACAACATGATGTTTAAAACACCAAAAGGGGTTCCCGCCCCCAAAACATGTTTTTTCACATTTCAGAAACATTTTCCAGACATTTCTTAAAAAAAAAAAAAAATCTATTATCAACATAACGACGGGCGACAGGGCTCACCTGGCTTAGTTTCAAGCTTCTAAATGGCTGCTAATACATGACCATTTTGTCAGCACGGCTTTGACACTGAGTCGTCTCTGTGGAGCGAAAACGTATATTGTGTATATACTGTTACCTACAAAGGACGTGTAACGTAAACCTGTTGGATTGTGAGTGCATGTCTTCCTGCATATTTCATGGGCCTTCACGCCCGACTGGCAGGGAGCGCGTGATGTCCCATCTTCAGTTGGATTGGACCCGTGCCCCCCCCCCCCCCCCCCCCAGTGTTGCCATGTCTGCTTATTATAAGTGCCTTTGCACTGGTTTTTGTTTTGTGTAAATTATTGGTGTTTGTGGTTTGCGTTTTTTTTTAATGGAGGGGCTTGTTTTGTGAAGTGTAGCTGCTTGGTCCTGTTTCCTAATGTTGTTTAAGGGTATAGTTCAGCCAAAAACATGACTTTTTTTTAATATCAATTCCACACCCCATGAAGCCTTGCTTTTTTCGCATTCCTGAGCCAATAATTCAATGACCCCACCGGGTGTCAAGTCTCAGGTCTTCTTAAATTGGGGCCTTGTCAAAGTCCGAGATATCCTTGACTCCATGTCGGGAGACTCTGGACCCACCAAATTAAAATGTATACTTGTCTATGGTACCCCCCCCCCCCCCCCCCCACCCCCGTCGTCCTATATAAAAATATTTTGTGCCCAAAAAAAATAGCTTTTTATTTTATTAATCTTTTCAAGATTTGTTTGAAAAAGAAAAAAAAACGCAGTTCTACAAGCTCACAACGCGTCCCTTTCGCGGCGCGTAGCTTGAGCTTGTATAGATTGGCCATTTTCAAATAGTACATATATGGAGTATATAGGACGGGTTTAAAGTGCTCGTGTGGCTTATTATATAGTCGCTTCTTGTGGGCTTGTTTTCTTTCGACCTGGCTGCGGCTGCCCCTCTCAGGTATAGAGAGGCCGACAGCTGGCAGGTATATATACTGTACGTGGGTCTCATGCTGCTTAGCAAAGGCATTCCTATATAGAAGCTCCTGGAGCAGGAGGAGTCCCATCGCTCATGGGCGCCCGGGACTTCTAGAGTTGCACGGCGCTCCGCCGGCGCAACAGGTGGCACGGCTAGGTGGAAGGGATAGGGATAGGGAAGGGAAGGGGGCATTCCATTAGAGTAGAGGTTTTAGTCTACGCCCCCGGGGGGATACTAATATGGCCTATATCGGGTTTGGTCTCTCAACCAAATCACTCTTGGGGCTGTGCAGGAATTAAGGAAGGCCGTTAATAAGGCAGTTATATGAAGGACTATAGAATTGGACCTCTGCCCGACGGCAAGAGAATATAAGCCTTATAAGTGGTTTAATTCATCACAATGTGTATATATATATTTTTTTAACCGTTTTGGGTCCCCGGGATGCACCAACCTAATATGATTTAATTATTTATTAGGGACTTTTAATACATAAAAAAATTGAAAATAAATAGTAAAAAGACCATTAGTGCATCAGAAGTAATGGACACACTATTATAATAACGGTGTGTGGGGGGGGGGGGGGGGGGGGTCACGGCCTGAAAAGGTTGAGAACGACTTAACCCATTTTGGGGCGGGGGAACCCCTTTTGGTGTTGGCGTCATGTCATGCTTTAGCTATTGACAAAATAGCTAAAGCTACGAGCTTGTAGGGGTCTGCTGTTTTTGAAAAATCGAAGCGCGACTGACACAGAAACACGGCTTTGTCAGAAAACTGTCAGGATGTAGAAGACATTTTTTTTCTTAGAATCTGATCTGGGGTCAGAACGGGGTCACGATGCCTGTCCTCTGCTCTCTCTCCTCTGCTCCTCTATACAGACCACGGAGGAGGGCTCCACCGTGTCGTGCGTGATCGAGCGAACGCTGGGCGCTCTGGACCGCGTCTACGTCAACTACACCGTGACGCAGCTGGACGACCACGCAGAGGGCGGCAGCAGCAGCCGCCGCCTCCCGGCCGAGGGGGACTTCGCCAACGCCACCGGGGCCGTGCTCTTTCTGCCCGGACAGCGCTCCGAGGTGAGGGAGGGAGAGAGAGAGAGAGAGAGAGAGAGAGTGAGAGAGAGACACACAGCGAAAGAAAGAATGTAGAGGAGAGAGAGAGAGAGAGAGAGAGAGAGAGTGAAAGAGAAAGAGACAAAGAATGAAAGAGTGGAATGGGGAGGGAGAGTGACAGACAGACAGTTACAGTTAGTTTATTTATTTCTGTCATTTCTGTCAGACAGACAGACAGACAGACAACCCCAAGGGCTCAACAACATATTTTCATCAATCATGCATGAGCCGGGAATCCCCACAGAGTTCATTGGTGTGTGTGTGTGTGTGTGTGTGTGTGTGTGTGTGTGTGTGATAGCACGGTCGGTAACAAATCTCTCTCACTACCATTGTACCATTCGTTATATCTTTTCAACAACAACAAATGACAATGTGATCTGAAATATTTTTCAGTTTGCAAAGGTGCTTTAACAAATTATCAATGACATGAATGTACACCACAACAATATCTTTAAGCTGTCGATCATGTTTCAATGTTTGTTGCTATCCAGCCCCACCTGGTGGTGGGTTGGTCATGGGGGTTTAAATGAACCAGACCTTCAACAGGTGCCCAATGAATGATGAGGCTTACTGTAGATATATGGAAACTTGGAAAGCATACCCCATACAAATAACATACAAGACTGAATTACTGAATTATAGTGAAATACCGAATGACTGGAAACAGTCATTCTATGTCGGCTGGAAACCGAGAAAGTCCAGAATTAAAAAAAGGTTGAATTGTGGCTAGGCATGTTTGCTATTTTCAAATGGCCGAAAAGTACTGTATATAAGACTGAAGTGTCTAATGTATGTTCTGTAATAAGCAAAAGTAACTAGTAACTAAAGTTTTCAAATAAATGTAGTGGAGTAAAAGTGCAATCTTTGCCTCTGAGATTGGAGTAGAAGTAAAAGTATTGGAAATTGGAAATACTCAACTAAAGTATACAAATGCCTCAAGTGTACTTGCGTACAGTACGTTAAGTAAATGTACATCAAGTGCATTAAGTAAATGCACTTAGTTTTATTTTTTTCCCCCACCACTGGACATGAGGTTATAGTGGTGGTGTACTTGTATGAAGAAGTGAGCGAATATGGTGTATACTGTATGAAGAAGTGAGCCTAAATGTATTTTGTTACTTATAGTTACTTTCCACCACTGGATGTGTATGTGTGACCAGACGCTGAACCTGTTGGTGTCGTATATTCACCTGTGTGTGTGTGTGTGTGTGTGTGTGTGTGTGTGTGTGTGTGCGCGCGCGTGCGTGTGGCCAGGTGCTGAACCTGTTGGTGTCATATATTCACCTGTGTGTGTGTATGTGCGTGTGCATGTGGCCAGGTGCTGAACCTGTTGGTGTCGTATATTCACCTGTGTGTGTGTATGTGCGTGTGCGCGTGGCCAGGTGCTGAACCTGTTGGTGTCATATATTCACCTGTGTGTGTGTATGTGCGCGTGCGTGTGGCCAGGTGCTGAACCTGTTGGTGTCGTATATTCACCTGTGTGTGTGTGTGTGCGCGTGCGTGTGGCCAGGTGCTGAACCTGTTGGTGTCATATATTCACCTGTGTGTGTGTGTGCGTGTGCGTGTGCATGTGGCCAGGTGCTGAACCTGCTGGTGTTGGACGATGACCTCCCAGAGCTGGCCGAGTCTTTCCGGGTCACGCTGGTGTCGGCGGAGTCGGGTGACGGGAAGCCGGGCTCCACGCCGACCAGTGGCGCCAGCATCGACGCGGAGAACTCCGTCAACACCGTGGGCGTGGAGGCCAGCGACCACCCCTACGGTATACTACTAAAAATGTGACTAAATTTGAACTATTCAAGAGCTACTGTGACTAAAACTAAAATCGAAATTTGCTGCCAAAAACAACACTCGTACTGACCCAGCCACTGACTGACTGACTGACTGACTGACTGACTTGACTACTTTGTTTGGCAAGAAGTAGGCCTACACCAGTGCGGTTATACGGTAATGCTAAAAAGATACGAGAAAATTCGGATTTAGGGTCTGCGTCTTAGGGCTCTATTGCTAAACCCCTTATCCATTAACTACTTTGCCTTTTTTTTTTTTTTTTTTTTTTTTTTACTATATTGAAAAACATTTTAGAATAGTTAAAATAGCCAACCTACATCGACACGTCGTGAGCCTGTAGATTGGCTATTTTAACCATACAAAAAAAATGTCTTTCAAAATGGTAAAACAAAAATGAAGTAGTTTAGGGATGAAGGGGTTTAGCATGGACGGAAATAGTCTTTGGAATAGCACGACAATAGTCTGATCTCAGGTCAGAATGGGTTAATCAGACCACAGTGTGTGTCCAGTGGAAACCTCGTATGAATCAGAACGGGTTAAAACCCCTATACCCGTGGGTTTGGTCGTTTTACATCCACCGGCGACTTCATGCTTTATGATCACGTTTACAGGCCTGCTCCAGTTCCAGCCGGGCCCCCCGCCGCCGGGGGAGGGGCTAATCCCCCCGGCGTCGCACCCCGCCCACGTCACGGTGAGCGAGGAGGACGGCGAGGTGCGTCTGCGGGTGGCGCGGGCCCAAGGCCTTCTGGGAAGGGTCATGGTCGGATACCGGACGACCCCCTTCACGGCCTCCAGTCCCGAGGACTATGAGGTCAGCGTTTACCCTATAACGAGCTATAACATTTACATATACAAATAAAGTTTATTATTATTATTATTATTATTATTTCACATTGTTTCATTTTGGGCATTGAATTCCACCGTAGTGGTGAGTCTCTAACCAGTGGTCCCAGAGGGACCATCAGTGGTCCTTTGGGAAGGGTTTCCAAGGTGGTCCCCAGAGAAATGGAGAGTTGGTAACCAAAAACGACCCCCTATTATGGATCTTTAACTCTTAAGAACATAAAATGAAACCGACGTCGTATCCGATAACGGAATATTCGATACGTTCTGGGTCTGAGAGGCTATAAATCTCATCTCGTTGGTGGTCTGTGGCTCAAATGCTGAATAAATAATGGACCTTTTTATATGAAAGCCACTGGACTGTATAGGAATTAGGCCTGTCAAAAAAAATCGATTCGAGTTAGAATCGCGATTCTAATGCTGTCCGATTCAGAATCGATTCTCATTTTCCAAAAATCTTTTTTTTTAATTTTCTTTTCTTTCACAAATGTACCTGTGCATGCAATGCATTATGGCCTGGGTTTCTGCATAGTGCATTTACTACCAGCTAAGCTAAGCCTGCCAATTGTATTTATTTTACACCTGTTTTAATACTAATGTATTGTTCTGGTTTTGAGTGAGAAGAGATTTTGTAACTTTTGTACTGGTTCAAATTTGTGCAAGCTAAATACATGAGACATGTTCTTACTCTTGGATTTAACCTTTGTGTGTTTAAATCATTCAGTTGATAAAACCTTTACAATTATTCAAGCTTTTTACTAAATGTACTCTGCTTTCATGCCAGAAGACTGGAGTAGATCATGCTAAAATTCTATTTAATTGTTTTTAATAAAATAAAATAAACTGCTTTAGAATCGAAAAAAATCTTTTTTGAATCGAGAATCGGAAAAATCGAAAAGATCGTTTTTGAATCGAATCGTGGGACACCTAAAGATTCGCAGCCCTAATAGGAATGTTCTCTCCAGGAGCATGGATACAAATCAAATCACATTTGGATCATATATTATTGTCGCTGTCTGGCAGGTGTTTTTTTTTTTTTCTTCTTCGTAAATGAACGCCGCTATACTTAGTACTACAGTGTCACACAATTATACTATAATTATACATCGAAAATGATACATCCAAATAGAAAACGCTAATATGTTGGAAAAGGGTATGGGGGGGGCTGTCTTGGAATCGGAAGGTTCCCAGACATGCAGAAATGGAACGCATCCAACGTTGTTTTAAGAGCTTTGTGGATCCATTTCAAATCTCCCTGTTGTCTTTAACCCATTTAGGCCTGATCTAAAAAATGATAAAAAAAAAAAAGAAATAGCAGATCTACAAGCTTCGTAGCTTAAATTATAACATAATGTTTAAAACACATTGCGCTGCGTTGCGTTGCGTTGCGTTGCGCTGCGTTGCGTTGCGTTGCGTTGAATTGACTTAAAATGTATTGAAAATGGAAATACTCGTTCAAGCTAAAATTCCTCAAAAATATACTTAAGTAAATAAGGTATACCGGTACTCGGTTACATGTCCACCACTGTTCCGTGTACTGTACTTCCAGGACTCTGAGGGCATGCTGGACTTCCTGCCAGGGGAGAGGTTGAAGTTCATCAGCGTGACTCTCGTTGACAACGCCGTCCCTGAGCTGGACAAGGTGTTCAGAGTGGAGCTCTACAACCCCGAGGGTGGAGGTAGGACCGCCATTTAGAGCTGACGCCCATTATGCAAATTATGCCTTCTAAACCGCTAGTTCTCAAACCTTTTTTAGTCGACCCCGACATTTTAAAAGTTTTTTTTTTTTTTATAATATAATTAAATAATATCCAATTTGTCGCAGTCGGGAGGAAACCACTTAACTTAATTTTTGAGGTATTTGTTATTATTATTATTAATTTTTAAATCAATGCTATTGGACACCCTTTATGTCTGTGTCTTGGTTAAAGAAATATTGACCCGATGAACGCCATTGAAAAGCTCTTTGGACAAAACCGTTTAACTCCAACTCAAACTGTTTGCTAAAGCAGCTACTGTAACTCCACCACCTCTCTCCCCCCGTCATGCTTCACAATATATAAAGTCACAATACTTTGATGATGCATTGTTTAAAAAAAAAAAAATTAAACGTTCTCTTAATTTCCTGGACAGAGAGAAAAAGATTTATATACGCACAAAACATTCTCAGATGGGGGCGGGGGGGGGGTCCCACGTCCAAATATATATATATATCATTTTGGGGGTCCATGGCACACCGAAAAAGTTTGCCGAACGCCTGGATTCCAAAGCCCTTTTGATTCCTAATCCTGTAATGTAGAAGTTGAACTGACCCTGCGTTATGTTTGTTGTGTGGTGTTCTGTGTGTGTTGCTGCCGTGCTCCTGTGTGATCTACCTCCTCCTCCTCCTCCTCCTCCTCCTCCTGTGGAACACATCGGATATTTTGGGATCCACTGCGATCCACTGGGATCCACTCCGATCCACGTCGGATGTGGTTCCGTCCTTGTGTGGTCCCTCCCACTGTGTGTGTGTGTGTGTGTGTGTGTGTGTGTGTGTGTGTGTGTGTGTGTGTGTGTGTGTGTGTGTGTGTGTGTGTGTGTGTGTGTGTGTGTGTGTGTGTGTGTGTGTGTGTGTGTGTGTGTGTGTGTGTGTGTGTGTGTGTGTGTGTGTGTGTGTGTGTGTGTGTGTGTGTGCGCGCGCGCGCGCGCAATCCACCATCAGTGGGTCAATTCTTTCAAAGTGAAGGAAGTGGTAGTGGAGAGAGTGATAGTGACTTCCTGCTTCCATCCTATCACCATCATGGTAAGTCGTCCCCCCCCCTTCCCCTACCCCTCCCCGCCTCCACCTTAATTTCCCCAAACTTCACTGTGCTTCCTTCATGCTTCCTTTCACTGACGTGTCATCATTAGCATGGACTGTAACGATCACCGTCAGTCCATCCGTGCACGGCACAGAGACACCCCCAGGCATGGCGTTGGTTAGCAGTGGTCTACGGGGGTGACATAATGTCACAGACCTTAGGTATCGTCTCTGTCGGGAGGAAACCTCATGTGTCCAAAATTGTTATACTTTTTTTTTTTTACAGATTCGCATTCCATTTTGAGCTTGTGGATCTGCTACTTTTGACGCGTTTTTGTGTGATGTTGTGGTGTGATCAAGTAGGGTGTTCGTTTACGATAAAACAAGTGTTGGCTCCAGCCATAATCCGAATTAGGTGATGAGATACGATGAGCTGAAATACAGTAAGACAGGATAAAACCTTCTTAAAGCTGCGGTCTGGAACAAGACGTTTATTTGAACAAATCTCTGTGGCATAGTTTGTTAATTCAATATAAGTGTGTGGGGGGGGGGGGGGGGGGATGTGCTAATGTCAGTAGGCCCTATGCTAATTAAATAATGAAACAATATAAAAGTCCCCTGACGGAGTTGAAGGTCTAAGGACATACGACAGAAGAAGAAGTGAAACAAGCAAGACTTTTGTCTTGGTGATTAGCAGCCTATAGCGTTGCTGCGTCACTGCAAGGAGGTGCTGGATTCAGACCCAAATGGGTGTGTGGAGTTTGCATCTTGTCACTGTGTTCACGTTTAACTAAACTGTATTAACTAACCATCTTGCTGAATAGAGGGAAGGGGACAGTGTACATCAACATCACTATGAATTAGCTCTAATGACAATTGCCGTTCTCATCCTATATTAAGATTGCTTAGAAGGTGGCTGGACGGGCCATTTCTCCGATCCGCACCAAACTTGGCACAAACACTGTGCAGGGGTCCGATATGACAATAGTCCCACCAGGGTTCCATGTGCGGCCCCCAGGGGCCCCCGGGGGGGCCACAGGTTGCTCCTGTCCACATTAAACTTGGGACAAGCACTATTCAGGGATGGCCCATTGAATAGTCACACAAACTAAACTAAATTGCAAACATATGGGGCACTACAGCAATGTTTAACAATTCAAATGAATACAACTTGCAATTCATCAAGTTTGCAGGATTGGCCAATTTTGAACAAAATGCCTCAAATCATGAATGCAGAGCGCCATTTGATGGAAATTTTGCAATCCTACCCTTTACACATTGGCCTCTTATTGTGCCACCAGCAGATGGACTTTTTCAAAACACATCTTTGGAACAAAATGCCTCAAATCATGACCGTTTCCATCAAAGGCGTAAGAAGAAATGGCCCTTTTCACATTGGCCCATGAGTGTCCAGGAGGCCACAATAACCTACCTGGCCCGGTGGAGACCTGTGCTCCGAGGAGCACTTTTTCTAGTTCTCTGTGTACTCTCCCATGTCACCTACTCTGATGGTTACATCAGTGTCTAGTGTAATCTTAGTGCATAAGAAACTCTTAACCCATTCTGAACGGGAACCCATTTTGGTTTTGGCATACAATTACAATTTACAATTTAGGCATTTAGCAGACGCTCTTAATCCAGAGCGACTTACATTAAGCAAGAACAAAAAAGCATGGGAATACATCACATAAAACATTTATCATGAAACATGCGTAAGCTAAGAAAGTAACAGTGGAATATCTATATAATGAAACTATACATGTAAACTATACATCTATACTAATATGCTATACATCTGTACTATGACTACATACAATGCTAAAGCATCATGTTATGCTTTAGCTATTGAAAAATAGCAGATCTACAAGCTCATAGCGCGCCACTCGTTGGCGCGCTATGAGCTTGTAGGTCTGCTATTTTTGAAAAATCGAAGAACGACTGACATTTTTAGAATCTGATCTCAGGTCAGAATGGGTTAATCAGACCAGTGTGTGTCCAGTGGAAACCTAGTATGAATCTGATCTCGGGTCAGAATGGGTTCAAAAAAAAAAAACACTAATGCGGATGAATGTTGTGATACTGTGTCCATCCACATGCAGCCAGCCTGGGAGTGGCCTCACACATCACTGTGACCATCGCTGCCTCCGACGAGGCCCACGGAGTGTTCCAGCTCAGCCCACACTCCCTGGCTGTGAACGGGACGGAACCTGAGGACGGACGCAGCAACGTGGTTCTCCTGGTGGTTATGCTGTTTTTATCAATGGGTTTTTTTGGTAGACAATAACGAGTACACACACAGTGGGGGTATTTATTGATCTATGGAAAGCTTTTGATACAATTGACCACGGAATAATTGTTGAAAGATGTTACAGCATAATGGAATTAGAGGTGCTGCATACAATTGGGTAAGTATTGGTATGTACATGTAAATTACGTTAATTCAGAACTTCACCTTTGGGGTACCCCAATCCAAAGCTTTTTATTCATTATACAATTTGTAGGGCATCAAACTTGTTACATTTTGTTAATTTTGCTGATGATACAACTTTATTTTGTGCTGGGGAAAATGTTGCGGAAGTTTTGGATATAGTCGAAGGGGAGTTGAACGTTTTAAAGAAATGGTTTTACACACAAAATACATTATTGGGAGTAATCATTGACAATAAATTATTTTGGAAACATCATATAAAGTATATAAAATCAAAGATATGTAAATCGATTGCAATAATGTGAACGAAACATTCTCTGTTCTCTCCTCTGCGTCATCAGCACCCATACCCTAGGTGGGGTTGGCAAAAGTGCCTTTTTGTCTAGAGTTTCCCTTGTAACCTAGGGTAGGTAGTACTAGATACTAGGTACCCTAAAAAAGAAAAAAAAAGTAATCCTGGTCTATATACTGCCTCCCCCTGGTCAGCCTGATGAAGGGGAAAGGAACTGGTTTGAATAGCGCATTCCTTCCATGCACTACGTCCTGGATTGCAAATATTGTGGGATAAAAATAAATACAAATTAAAATTAATTTACCAGCACAAACTGTATCACTTTACTGCAAAAATAATAATTAATGTTCATTATATTCACTCTACAAACCTCTTAATTGTAAACTGTCATGTCTTGAAATGTAGGGATTTAGTTGAATTAAAAACATAACCGTTATTGTTTAGAGCTGAATGTAAAACACTTCCAGACTGTATCCAAGGGTTGTTTTCAATGAGAGAGCCGGTATACTATGGGGTTATTTTGTTTAAAAAATAAGGAAATGGTACATGGTACAGTGAGAAGTAGATGTGGAACGATTAAGGGAGTCAAGTTGTGGAATAAATGTGATAATGAAATATTGGCAAGTTTAAGAAACAGTTTAAAAACAAAGCGATAGAGATGGCTATATAGAGTGAAAGGACAATCAAGTCTAATTGGGATGCTTGGTTAAATTATTTATCTATTTATACATTTTTATACTGTAATTTGGTATTATTATTGACATTATTTGTGTTCCTTAATTTTATTTTAATTATTTATTTTAACATATTGTTGATTGGATTACATGAATTGATGTGTTTGAATACTTTCTTTTTTTTACTTTTCTAAGTTAAATTACAATATGGTATAAAGCTAAGGCTGTAAAATAAGTAATGAAAAAAAAGATGCAGGCATGTTTTTATGAATTCAGTATGTTTTGTATGGAAATAAATCTGTGAACTAACAATGTAAACGACTGGAAAAAATAAACTAAACCAAACTAAAACTAAACAAGCATGTTTGAGAGGGAAAACATCAACGTTTTTCAATTTACGTTTTTCAATTTACGTTTTTCAATTTACGTTTTTCAATTTACAATTTCAGAATTTAGCAGACTTTTGGTTTTTGTCGCATTCCTAATGCAATAATTTGGCGACCGGCGGTCATGTAAACCGATGTAAACCGATAACTCCTAACAGTTTAAACAAATTTACTATAAAAAATAATCGCCTGTACATTGATACTATAACGGTTAAACAATGAACATAGCATCTGTGTCTCGGTACCCATTTTGTTTGAGAAACTCTAGTCTAATTCAGTGGTTCCCAAAAGAGAAACTCGATGTCTTACAACATGTCGCATCTTGTAGATCTGCTATTTTCACTACTTCTTAAAAGTATTCCCCCCCCCCCTCTAATTAAAGGATTTCTTTATGGAATTCTTAAAAAAAAATGTTTAAATTTTACTTTTTTGAAAATAATAATGAAAAACAACCCCCCATTATGGGTCCCTCCCTCCGACCCACTGTTTGGGGGGGAACGGTGGGTCTAACCACCCCACTGTTTGGGGGGGAACGGTGGGTCTAACCATCCCACCCCTCTCCCAGGTGGAGCGGACCTTCGGCGACCTGTCCAACGTGACGGTGTACTGGGAGGCGGAGCCCAGCTCGGAGCCGGAGCTGGTCAGCCGGTCCGGCAGCGTCGCCCTCGGCGTGGGACAGAGCCGGGGGGAGATTGTCATCTCCGTGGCCCCCGACGAGCTCCCCGAGCTGGACAGGTCCTTCAACGTGTCCCTGGTGAAGGTGTCGGACGGCCGCCTCGGCGCCCTCACGTCCGCCACGCTGACCGTGCTGGCGAGCGACGACCCGTACGGCTACTTCGTGTTCGCCGAAGACACCAGGCCCGTCCGGCTCCCCGAGGCCGACTCCACGGTCACGCTCACCATCCGGCGACTCGGCGGGCTGCTGGGGACGGTACGTGCTTTTAAAATAAAGGCGGAGGGCAAAAAAGACCATGTAACCATGGTCCTGTTCTGATTTAAACTACCCTATGTAACCATGGTCCTGTTCTGATTTTGTTCCGGTTATTTCCCGATTTGTACCCGGTTGTGCTTGATCACAAAACACAATCTCTCCTCCTATACGCCCTCCATATAGGTGCGCGTGACGTACGGAACTCTGAACGAATCGGTCGCGGCGCCCTACAGGACCCCCGGGGTGGGACGGGCCACCGAGGGGCGGGACTTCGTCCCGCTCCTGGGCTCCGTCGTGTTCCTGGCCAATCAGACGGAGGCAAACGTCACGCTCGGCGTCCTGGACGACGAGGACCCCGAGAGAGACGAGTCTGTGTTTGTGGAAGTGATCAGCGCTCAGCTCCTCCACGGAGTCCAGGAGAGGCCCAGTAAGACACCGCTTCTTTTATTGAGACGTTATGGGAAATTGCATTGGCATAACGCTAAAGGGTTCCCACGACGGGAGATATAAAAGAAAAATGGATTACATTACATATGATTATTGAAAAGGGGCCAAAAGACGCGTATACACGTTCTTAGCACAATAAGTGTTAAAAAAAGGTCTTTGAGTCGGGAACCCCTTTTGGTGTTTTAAACATTGTTATAATTTAGCTATAATTAGCAGATCTACAAGCTCATAGCGCGCCACCGAGTGGCGCGCTACGAGCTTGTAGGTCTGCTATTTTTGAAAAATCGTTAAAAAAAATGTGGCGCAAATCTTTGAATAATATATTCTTTCAAAGTGAATGTTTTTTTAACTCGGGTCTAAATGGGTTAAAGCCAGTTCAATTGTAATAGCAATAATGGGTTAACCGAAAACAAAACTGTAATATTCTGGGGCTCTAAAATAACCACACACTTGGAGAGCATTCAAACACAGGTCTTTACTTGGTGACTCTCAAAGCAGAGCTGAACACACACACACACACACACAGCAGCACACTCAGAGGCTACAAACAAACAGGCTGCAGGGGATCTCGCTAATCAGCACAGGTGGAAATAATGTTCTCAATCAGTGGCAGCATGCTCTTTCAACCTATATAGAAGACACTCTATATATTTACAAAAAAAAGCGGTTGTCCTTTCTGTTGCGCCTCCCTCCCTCCTTCCTCCTCCAGTCGCCGGGTCCCCCCGCGTGGGCCCCCGGCCCGACAGGGTGGCCCAGGTGATCGTGGAGGCCAGCGACGACGCCTTCGGCGTCATCCAGCTGGGGGCGCACAGGGTCAGCGTGGCCGAGGACATCGTCGGACCGTTCATCTACGTCACGCGCATCGGAGGGATCTTCGCCGACGTGTCGGTCAAGTTCAGAGCCGTGCCCATGACCGCCAGAGTCAGTAAGTAATGGGATACATACTGTTATGGTGTGTGTGTGTGTGTGTGTGCGTGTGTGTGCGTGCGTGCGTGTGCGGTTATTGCTATACTTTTTGGGGCCATAAAAGCATTGTACTTTTTCACCCAGGGTAGTAGCTCATATTCAGCAACACTCTAGTCTGCACGCACACGCACACGCACACGCACACACGCACACGCACACGCACACGCACACGCACACGCACACACGCACACGCACACACACACACACACACACACACACACACACACACACACACACACACACACACACACGCACACACACTAAAACCAGGGAGCTGACCAATACAACCACAGTCTTGTTCTGTTTGCCACTGAGCAGTATTTTGTGTGTGTGTGTCCAGGCGAGGACTACAGCGTGGCGTCCACAGACGTCCTCCTGCTGGAGGGTGAGTCCTCCAAGGCCATCCCCATCTACATCATCAACGACGACGCGCCCGAGCTGGAGGAGAGCTTCCGCGTGGAGCTCCTCAACCAGACCACCGGGGGCGCCCTGCTCGGAGAGCTGACGCGCGCCGTCATCACCATCCTGCCGTCCGACGACCCCTTCGGCGCCTTCGGTTGGTACAGTTGGGTTTTATACGACCGGTGGTCCCTGTGGGGGGGTTCCAGGTGGTCTGGGGGGGTTCCAGGTGGCCTGGGGACCAACCAGTGGTCCCTGAGGGGGTTCCAGGTGGTCTGAGGACCAACCGGTGGTCCCTGAGGGGGTTCCAGGTGGTCTGGGGGGGTTCCAAGTGGTCTGGGGGGGTTCCAGGTGGTCCGGGGACCAACCAGTGGTCCTTGAGGGGGTTCCAGGTGGTCTGGGGGGGTTCCAGGTGGTCTGGGGACCAACCAGTGGTCCTTGAGGGGGTTACAGGTGGTCTGGGGGGGTTCCAGGTGGTCTGAGGACCAACCAGTGGTCCTTGAGGGGGTTCCAGGTGGTCCGGGGACCACAGGTGGTCCTTGAGGGGGTTCCAGGTGGTCTCCAGCTAAATGACGCAGAGTTGGTAACCAAGTGGATCCTTGTAGATCTTTAACAGTTGAGAGCGTATAATGAAATGTTTCATTTTACGCTCTCAAGCCTCAACAGCCAGAAGGTCCTGAGTTTGATTCCCTCTGTGGGCGCTGTGGGCGTGTTCTCTCCTACGCGTCATCAGCGCCCATACCCTGGTGGCCCAACGGTTTGTGGAGCGGTCTCGATACCGGAAGGTCGCTATACAGTAGTTCGTATCCCCTGACCGGCACGATAAAATGACCACCGCTGAAGTGCCCTTGAGCAAGGCATTGAACCCCTACCATGAAATGTTCTATATGAGCAGGGCCTGGCTGTAAACAAGTCCTTGAGCTTTAGTCCAGTTACCCTGGGTAAACATAGCAACTTTGCTTTGGATTTGCATGTTCTCCCCGTGTTGCTATAGGGTAGGTACCCCGAATATAAATATGCAGTAATCCTGGTCTCTAAAATGCCACCAGGCTGACCAGGGGTCAGCCTGGTGGAGGGGAAAGGAACTGGTTGGAATAACGTGTTCCTTCCACACGCTACATCCAACCGGGGGAAAATTCCAGGTGAAAAGAAGCAGCTTGGACTCCTCATGCATTGAAGGAAGCATGAGGTCAGTCCGTTGCTCTCCCCGGGTTGGCGGAGGGAGTGTAGTAGAGCCCAGGATCACATTCGATAATTGACACTGGGCGGGGAAAAAAAATGTGTTGCAACAAAACCATGGGATAAAAATGATATAGTTCCTAAAAATAAAAATAAAACGGCGTCCACTTATAGGGTCATCTGTAGGATTTGTGCACCGATACATTTCGCCTCTTGTGGCTCCAATTTGGATGACATATCTTTGACCCATTTTCCGCGGGAACCCCTTTTGGTGTTATAGCATCATGTTGCGCTTTAGCTATTGAAAAATAGCAGATCTACAAGCTCGTAGAGCGCCACCGAGTGGCGCACTACGAGCTTGTAGGTCTGCTATTTTTTGATTTTTTTTTTTATATATATATATTTTTTAATCTTATCTCAGGTCAGAATGGAAAACTGTCAGGAGGATGTATCTATAGAAGACATTTTTAGAGAATCTGATCTCAGGTCAGCTCTCTCTCTCTCTCTCTCTCTCTCTCTCTCTCTCCTCCAGAGTTCCAGGCGGCCCCGGTCACCGTGGAGGAGCCCGCCTCCGGTTCCGTGGCGGTCACGCTGCCCGTGGTGCGCACCGCCGGGACCATCGGCACCGTGGCGGTGCGCTGGCGGGCCACGGTGGGCGGGCGGCCGGCGGCGGGGGACCTGAGACCCTCGGCGGGCGAGGTGGTCTTCGCCCCCGGGGACACCATGAAGACGCTGAGGGTGGAGGTCCTGGCGGACGACGTGCCCGAGATCACTGAGGTATTATTATTATAGGTTGCCTTGTGTATGTTGTCGTTATTATTATCCCATTCTGACCTGAGATCAGATTCATACGAGGTTTTTTCCACTGCATGGACACACACGCTGGTCTGATTATAACCCTATTCTGACCTGAGATCAGATTCTATATAAAAATGTCAGTCGCTCTTTGATTTTTCGAAAATAGCAGACCTATGCAAGCTCGTAGCGCGCCACTCGGTGGCGCGCTATACGAGCTTGTAGATCTGCTACAGTACTTGTAGATCTGCTATTTTTCAATAGCTAAAGCACGACATGGTGCTAACACCAAAAGGGGTTGCCGTTCAGAATGGGTTATATATATATCGGTGCTTCTCTGACTTTTTCGTGCAGATCGAAGACCCCCAGATTGATATTCTCTTGGTCTGGAAGAACCCCCCCCTGAGTTAGGAGGTTTTTTGCGTGAAGTGATTTTTTTTTTTAAATAATTTCCATTTGTTCAATATTTTTTTAACCGACACACAGACGTAAAGGGAAATACTCCAGTAAAGTAAAAAAAAATCACACCCGTGTGAACTGAGTGGTGCAACTCCCCTCTCTCTCCCCCTCCTCCTCCTCTCTCTCTCTCTCTCTCTCTCTCTCTCTCATTAGCAGGCAACAGTGCAGCACTGTCTCTCTCTCTCTCTCTCTCTCTCTCTGTTTCTGCATGGCACAACAGCGCCCCTACTGGTACTCATTATACTGGTGCTCATTAACCAACACATAGGCGTAAACATAGGTTACCCACACATAGACACGGACACTGCTGTTCCTGGGAGTGGTTGCACCACTCAAAAATACCTCAAATGTTTACTTAATTGGCGGGGACTCCCTTTGGTGTTTTAACTAAGCATTATGCTACACTTTAGCTATTGAAAAATAGCAGATCTACAAGCTCATAGTGGCGCGCTACGAGCTTATAGGTCTGCTATTTTTGAAAAATCGTAAAAATGCGGCACAAATCTTTGAATATATATATATTCTTTAACGTTTTTTTTTTTGGTTTTTTTTCAACATCAGGCCTAAATGCGTTGGGTACTAGTGCACTTAGTTACTTAACACCCAGTGTTGTTTTTGGCAGCACATTTCTATTTTAGTTTAGTCATAGTCTTTGGACTGAAACTTCATTTAGTTTTAGTCACATTTTAGTCACCTAATGTCTTAGTGTTAGTCTAGTTTTCGACTAAAATGTATTTTGGCAGGTCTTGATGCCGTCGTAATGAGTGTTTTCACACTTGCTGAAAGTAGCCGATCTACGCAGCGCGTTGTGAGCTTGTAGATCAGCTATTTTCAGCGTGCAACCAAGTGTAAAATGACATATACTGGATCTCTTGTCCACTAGTCCCTTCCGAGCATTTTAGTCTAGTTTTTATTTGTCGACGAAATTGTCAGTATATTTAGTCTCATAGTTTTAGCCGCGGTAGCTTAGTTTTACATTTAGTTTCCATTTGTTTTTGTCAGTGGAAATAGGCAGTCGACGGACATTTTTCGCCTTTAGTTTCAAGTCGACGAAAACAACACTGTTTTCCACCACTGTTACTCTTCTTCACGCTGTGACAGATCATCAAGGTGGAACTGACGGAGGCGAGCAACGGAGGAAACCTGGGCGAGGAGACCTGGGTGAACATCGTGGTGCCTGCCAACGACAACCCGCACGGGACCGTGTCCTTTTCGCAGGCCGTGTACCGCGTCCAGGAGCCCCTGGAGGGCGTCTACATGGCCAACATCACCATACGCAGGAGGTCAGAACAACCATTTCAATGCTGTCCTCTCTTCTGGAGCAGTTTTAAGATAATTCACTTACAGTATACACGTTCATTTCTTACAGTATACACACATCGCCTTTGTTGTATTATGAGTTGATGACAATACCGGGACCCACGGATTCACAATAAAAATGACTCTTTGACTTTTACCCTGAAAATGCGGGCAACTTATAAAAATATAAAACTTATGTAGAAAATATAACGCATCAAGGTAAAACATGTAATCTACAGAGAGGAAGAAATAAGATATGTCTTTAGATGGTTTTTTTTTTTTGAAAATTGGCAAGGATAATGAGGATTTAAGTGAAGCATCTAGGCCGGGGGGAGTACGTTCCATAGATGAGGGTCCTCTAAAATTTGATGAAAGATTGATGTTTGGAAGTGCGACGACAATAGGGTCATTTCAAAATGATCTCTAATAATACACGCTTCCATCGACAACAGCGGAGGTCATTTTGGTCGCATGGAGGTCCTCTACAGCACGTCGGAGGTGGACATGGTGGCCGTGGCCCTGGCGCAGGGCCAGGACCTTCTGCTGCTCTACTATGACCCCCCGGTGCCCACCGCCGGCCCCCCGCAGCGCCCCCCCCGCTCGGTCAACGTCACCGGCCACCCGGACCCCGCCGCCGCCTGCGCCGCCGCCTGCCTCCGGGAGCGAGCATGCCAGGTTAGTGCTCGTTATATAGACGCTACTTTTTTTTTTTTTTTCCTTTTTTTTAAGATTACGCCTTTTATTGTTTATTGTTAAGGGACAGAGAGTATATAGGCTGACAGGAAACGGGAGAGAGAGAGATGGGGGAAGGGAAGACATGCAGTAAAGGCCGTGTTGTCGGGCTCGGGAGTCGAACCCGCGGCGAACACTGCGACTGGATTACCAGACGGGCACACTGCCTTTCTTTTAACCCATTATTCTGACCCGAGATCAGATTCTACAAAAATGTCTTCTGTACATGCACCTGACGGTTTTCTGAAAAAGCTGTGTTTCCAATGTCAGTCGTTCTTCGATTTTTATTTAAAAAAAATAGCACACCTACAAGCTCGTAGCGCGCCACTCGGTGGCGCGCTACGAGCTTGTAGATCGGCTATTTTCAGCATGCAACCAAGAAAGACTATATAGACTAGGTTAAAATGTGTCTGGAGCTCTATGAAATTTTTTTTTATTCAAAATTGAAACTAAATCAGGAAAAAATGTGCAAACACCTCCTGCCTGCAGGCCTTCACTCTCTCGTCGGGAGGAGGAGGAGGAGGAGGAGGAGGGGGAGGAGGAGGGGCCTCCACCCCCGCCACGTCCTGCACCTGGCTGGCGTCCGGTGACGCCAGCGCCAGTGACCAGTTCGAGACCGCCGCCGACGCCGCCGTCGCCGCCGTCACCTACGTGAAGAACGGCACGGCGGCCGCCGTCCTGTTCAGCGGCCAGGCCGTGGCGGGCAGCGACTACACCACGGTGACGGCCCAGGGCGCCTTCCTGGAGGACGGCGCCGGCTCCGCCAACCTCACCGTGCCCATCCTGACCGACGGCTTCCCCGAGATGGACGAGAGCTTCGCCATCCGCATCCTGAAGGTATTGGAGAGGCTTCAGCGATGTTGGGACACGACGAGGGGGGGGGGGGGGGTGTGGTGGGTTATAGCGTGATTTATATTGCCACGACAGGGACGCTGCGGTCAGGAACGAGACGAAGTGGAGTTCCGGCAAGTATGATCACGTTCAAACCGCACCCTCGAGTGTCATGGAACTATACATATTTTGATATGGGGGGGAGGGGGGGGGGGGGGGTCCGTGGCCCGATAAAGATAATTCTGGGGGTCCTTGACATGAAAAAGGCGTCTTATATATATGCCGCGTCGTTTTGCCAACAACAACAACAACAACAACAACGACGACGACCCCCCCCTCTCTCTCTCTCTCTCTCTCTCTCTCTCTCTCGTGTGTCGCTATAAGATCTCGCCGGTGAACCTGACGGCGGTGGAGGACGAGAGGAACCTGCCGTCCGTGGGCGCGCCGGACCGCGCCGTGGTCACCATCGCCATGAACGGCGACGCCTTCGGCGTGTTCCTCCTCTACAGCCTGAGCCCCGAGGCGGCGGCGTGGGGCGGCCTGCTCCTGGAGGTGCGCGAGGAGCCCGGCCGGAGCGTGGCGGTGCCCCTGGTGGTGGAGCGGCGCGGCGGCAGCCTGGGCCGCGTCACCGTGGAGTGGCGCTTCGTGGGCGGCACGGCCACGCCGGGCCGCGACTTCGCCGACGCCGGAGGGACGCTGGTGTTTGAGGACGGTAATATATATATTCTGTGTATATATATATATATATATATATATATATATATATATATACGGTCGTGTGCTTTGCAGTGTTGTTGTTTTTGGCAGCAAATTTCTATTTTGGTTTATATAGTCATGGTCTCCTGAATAGTTTTCACTTTAGTCTTGGTCACATTTTATAGTCACCTGGAATAGTCTAGTTTTAGTCGACTAAATGTCATAAGATTTCAGCCGACTAAATCTACAGGTGATTTAGTCGACTAAAATGTATTTTTTCGGGCCTTGTTGCCGTCACAATGACTTATTTTACACTTGCTGAAAATAGCTACAAGCTCACATCTGCTATTTTCAGCATGCAACCAAGTGTAAAATGACTTATACTGGATCTGTCGTCCACTAGTCCCTTCCTAACATTTTAGTCAAGTTTTTATTTGTTGACGAAATTGTCAGTATATTTAGTCTTTATAGTTTTAGTCACCATAGCATAGTTTTAATTTAGTTTACATTTAGTTTTCGTCAGTGGAAAAAGGTAGTCGACGAAAAAATTTCGTCTTAGTTTTAGTCGACGAAAACAACACTGACGCTTTGAGAGATACGGCAAATGCTCATTAGAGCAAGAGATTGTTACTGTAGTCCGGAGATATAGCCTGGAACTCACCTGTGCTTTTTTTATGGCATTGGGCAGCTCCCGGCAGGATCGGCCCGGGAGAAACTATGCGCAGCTGCGCGACATGAGACGAATTATGTACTTAGAGCGACAGAGAGAGAGAGAGGAGCGTGTGTGCGTGTACATGTGTGCGTGTGTGTGTGTGTGTCAACTTAACAAAGGTGCAGACGATCAGAAATCAGCAGAGTGAGCGATGTTTGCGCTGCTCGAATTGAAGTGGACTCGGACACAGACTTTTTTTCCTTCTCCCTGGAAATAAGAACGTCTGGGTTTCCCAAGCTAGTCCGAAGATAGATCTATCTGTGCCTCTCTGTCTCTCACACACACACACACACACACACACACACACACACACACACACACACACACACACTCACACATCAGAGAGAGAGAGAGAGATAGGCTCGCGGCGGGATGCTAGGAGGTGATTTTGGCAAAAATTAAGTAAATGAAGATATAGTGCAAGCACCCAGCTACACCGAGCGCGGGTATTTTGAGATGGGGGGTCCGTGGGCCCGATATAGAGATAATTCTGGGGGTCTTTGACATCAAGAAAGGTTGAGCACCGCTGAAACATCGAAACATAGGTTTTTTCAGAAAGATTTAGAAGCCTTTTTTTATATCGAACCTAAAATGGGTTATATATAGAGGGGGGGGGGGGGTCCTTCCTGAAAAATCTTCAGAACCACTGGACCTATAGCGCGTCTCTCTCTCTCTCTCCTCTCTCTCTCTCTCTCTCATCCTCCTGCGTCCTCTCTCGCCTCTCCATCCAGGCGACCTGAAGAAGACTGTGGAGGTGGTGATCCTGGACGACCTGGAGCCCGAGGACAGCGAGGAGCTGTCCATGGGCCTGGTGCGGACGGAGGGAGGCAGCCGCATCCTGCCCAGCTCCGACACCGTCACGCTGCGCGTGCTGGCCAACGACCACGTGGCCGGCGTGCTGGCCTTCCACCCCGCCTCGCGCTCGCTCATCGCCAGAGAGGGTGAGCATGGGGACAGCTCTCCTGTGTGTGTGTGTGTGTGCGTGCGTGTGTGTGTGTGTGTGTGTGTGTGTGTGTGTGTGAGAGAGAGAGAGAGAGAGACATAAGGTGCATAAGGTTAGACACAAACTTTCACAGGTATACAGTCACGTTAGATTCAAATTCAGGAAATGTTCCAGGTGCGTGCGTGCGTGCGTGCGTGCGTGCGTGCGTGCGTGCGTGCGTGCGTGCGTGCGTGCGCGTGCACTTGTATTGTGTTGCTGTCGGGCAGAAACCTCAAAATTTAACTTTGTGTTTTTTCTTAAATTGCTACAGTGTCACACACAAGTATAAAGAATAGCTCTACAAGCTCACGTGTGTGTGTGTGTGTGTGTGTGTGTGTGTGTGTGTGTGTGTGTGTGTGTGTGTGTGTGTGTGTGTGTGTGCGCGCGCGCGTGTGCGCCCAGCAGCAGTTTAGGTGTCTGGAAACCTAATCTAATTATTTATGATACTGAGTGTATAGTAGTCTAGAGCGTTGTGGGGCTATTAGCAGGTAGAGCATGACGTGGCTGACAGCTGGCACATAGTCATGCTCGTTATCTATGCATGACAGTGCAGTTAAAGTCCACCTGAGCTGAATGCTTGCACCAGGTGTAGTAATGGAATGACAGACCTACAAGCTCGTAGCGCGCCACCGAGTGGCGCGCTACGAGCTTGTAGGTCTGCTATTTTTGAAAAACGACTGACATGGAAACATGGCTACTGAAAACTGTCAGGATGTAGACTATTTTTATTTTATCTGATCTCCGGTCAACATGGGTTAACTAAAACACACACACACACACACACACACACACACACAAACACTCACTCACTCACTCACTGAGTAACAATGGTCTAGTTGTCACTGTAAACCTGTCCTAATAATGTATAATGCGTGAATAGTCTAGAGCGAGCGTTGTGGGGCTATTAGCAGGTAGAGCATGACGTGGCTGACAGCTGGCACATAGTCATGCTCGTTATCTTTGCATGACAGTGCAGTTAAAGTCCACCTGAGCTGAATGCTTGCACCAGGTGTAGTAATGGAATGACAGTCTGCCCGTCTGCTGTATATAGTTATTTTTTTAACAGGCACCCCAATCTGAAAATATGTTGTTCCCAGGAACCCCCGCAGAAGAAGCAACTAATGATATAAATCATTTGCCAGCCGAGTCTATGCGGACTTTAATGCCTGGGGCACTAAATGTGGCCGATTATAAATGTGTGCATTTTTGTCATAAGGCTGTAAACATTTTGTTTACAGGGCTATATCTTTAACCCCATTGGCTATCCTTTCCCCTCCATCCACAGTCTTCATTATTGCATTGCATTCAAGATGCAAGATTTGTATTGTTTGTAATTTGTGGGTTTTGGCTCCTTCACATTGCAGCAACAAGGACAAAATAGCAATACAATGATAATAGTAGTAATAGCAAGTAATGAAATTAAATAATTGAATGCCTGTGCAGGTCTGTAACTCTGACTCTAAGCTGTGGGGGGCCTTGACATTTTCTTGCACACTAAAACAAGAAAAGAGCCTTAAAGGAGAATTCCATGCTAGAAGGCTTTCTTACCTTTATTTGTAGTTGTTACGTCCCCCACCAAAGAGGTCCAGGTGTTATTTTGTGCAAAAGCGCATTATTGGCTATTTCCCCTACCATAAGCCCTCAATGAATTGCATTGAATTGGTGTCGTGCTAATTGGCTTATTTCCATCGCTCAATTTTTTTTTTAGTATATCCTCTCTTCATAATGCAAATAGTATCCCAAGCGGCACACTTTACTACTTATTTCGATGGAAATAAGTGAATTAGCACAAAAACCCAACCCCCATTGAGGGCTTATATATGGGGAAATCGCCAATAATGCACTTTTGCACAAAACCAGTAAGACGCGCAAACAATAACAGCTGGACCTCTTTGGTGTGGACGTATATAACAACTACAAATAAAGGTAAGAAAGCCTTCTAGCATGGCATTCTCCTTTAACCAGCGGCGTAACTACCGTGACGCAGACAACGCGACTGCGTGGGGGCCCAGAGGCAAGGGGGGCACACGGCCGCTCACCCGTGCCGTCTGTAAAATAAAATTATAAACACATACAGAGATGCAATGACAGTTGAGTTGAACGAAGTTTGGCGGAGCCTGGTGATGGCTGCTGCTATAGCACACACAGCCACCATACCATGCATTAGGCACACGTGTGATGTGCCCCGCGGCCCCCGCCTCCCCAACAGCTCTGTTAGAGCATAGGGCTGTAGGCTAACAACGTGAACAAGTCAGAAGTGTCTAGTGACTGTGGCGAGTGTGCATGCAGTGGGCTTTCCCAGTCTCGAGTCCCGACAGCCAGGTACGTGCACAAATCACAACTACAACTGTGCAGTGCCCCGCTGATTATAAACACACACACACACACAGTTTTTACAGGCTGCTGTACATTGCCCCGCACAGCCGCTGCTGTTTCTAAGCCAAAAGCAGTCTGTTTTAGTTATTTTCGCGCGCGGGGGGGGGGGGGGTCCCGACAGCCAGGTGGCGGTGCTGTCGTCGGGGGCACTCGCTGATCAGCCTGCGTCGGGGTCCGCTGGCATCTGGTTACGCCACTGCCTTTAACCAGTATCGTCTGTGAACGTGAAGGAAGTATGGAGAGTGACTGTGCGTGCACAGAGACCTTTGCACCTGAACATGTTATGGTGTGACGCTGTCCGCAGGTGAGAGGCTCTCCCTGCTGGTGACGAGGACGGCTCCAGGTCTGGGCAACGTCACTGTCGACTGGAACGTCCGCGGCCCCCTGGTGGACAGGACCTTCCTTCACACGTCCGGGACGCTTTTCTTTACTCAGGTACTGTATTCATCAGTGGTGGAAAGTAACACAGTTACAACTTTGATTACGAAACATTAATAACTTCAGCTCTGTACACATTTCGGCCATTTGAAAATACCCGATCTACAAGCTCACAGATCGGCTACTTTTCAAAAGATTGTATGCATGTGAAAACTTGTGAAATGGGACCTGATGCATAATGAGTACTTTCTACTTGTGGACTATTATGGACTTCTACTTAATAGAGTATTTCCACATTGCAGTGTTGATACATTTACTTAAGTATTAAAGTACTTTTTCTACCACTGTCATGCATATCTATATTCTTATTGAATATGTCTCTGGCTGCCGATCCTAAAATGCTGTCTCGATTTAACGTGTCTGTTTTGCATTAAAAAGGGAGAGCTGAATGAAACCATGACTCTGCAGCTGCGTGACGACGCCACCCCAGAGGACAAGGACGAATACAAGATCACCATGTCCAACATACGTACTTTTGGTAATGCATCAATAATCAATATACAACACTGATTAGATTAGGCATTATCACTTTAACCTCAGCATCCCAATCCCTGGGGGGGGGGGACACATTCGCCCCCAAAATATTTCAGATCTACAAGCTCACAAGCGTGTGAGAAACGAGAAGAGATTTGGAGTAGACGAAAGAGAAAGAAACAAACAAAAACGAAAAGGTTTCCCAGGTCGGTTTGTGACTGAGAACAGAGGGGTTATGTGGTTAAAGATGGAGTGCCACCATTTTTTCCACCCCTAAAACATGATCATCAGGTATTATTACAATATAAGGGGGAAGAACTTTTTCCAAAAAGTGTACAGTATTTGTTAAAAATCATGCTTTTATGTGGACACGCCCACCAGTTCATTAAGTATGCCTGGTTTGCCTGATGGGTGGTGATCCACCTGAACTGAAGCCGCACCCACAGCTGTAGTTGTATGATAAAGGGGGAGGGGTTAGGGGAGGGGCTGATAGTGTGGTGTCACTATATTACTGTTTACTTCATTGGCCCGTTTGACTGTCAAGGGTTCAGCCTCCAGGAAGAAACCCTAAATACAAAGTGAATACACCATTGCACATAAAAACAACTCCAGGGTGTCTAATGAAGTACTGTCACCTCATACACACATGAAAAACTGGAAAAATACAAAAAATGTGGCACTCCATCTTTAAGAGAACATCCACTTGATAACCATCAGGATAATGGAGCGTCGCAGTCCCTCCCCCTTTCAGAACGACGAGTGGCCCAGGAAATTAATCGCAATGCATTTTTCCCATAGGCCTTTCTTAAAGTGTTTATTTAAAGACTTTTACGCCGCGGACAAAGCCAACTCGGATCGTGACAAATCATGACAACGAACACAATGTTTTGGGCCGATCAAATAATTTATAAGAAGAAAAACAAAACTTTATTTTCTTCTTTATAATTATTTGATCGGCCCAATTTCATTTCCTGGGCCACTCGTCGTTTCTGAAAGGGGGAGGGACTGCGACGCTCAATTAGCATCCATTCATCTGTTGAATCTTAAATCATTTGTTGAGGAAAATAATTCAGATGCACCGACGTCGTGCACACAACACAAAAAATGCTTTTTTCTACGCATGCACTACTCTGTGGAATGCACTCCCTCCAGCCCTGAAATCCCTCATTTCTATTGCAATATTTAGGAAAGACCTGAAATCATGGCTCCATCTACACTCTCACTGGTCATAGTTAGATTCCGACCCTGGATAGCCCATCTCCCATGCTCAGGACTATTCTCTCAGGGTATACCTCTTGTCCTATGTATATATAGCTCCCAGCCTTATATATAAGGATTATTTATTATATGTTCCATGGTTGTTTTGTCTGTACAGTATGTATGTGTATAGTTTCATGTTACAAAGTGGACCACAATGGAAACAAGCGAAGGCTTTTTTGTGTCCAAGTCCATTTGGACTCCACTGGAGCGATGTGCGGCTATAACTGCCTTGCTCAGGGGCATGTTTAATTGTTTATATAGTAGTCTCAGCGGTGTTCTCTCTCTCTCTAACACACGTTCTCTCCCGTCCGCCGCCGCCGCGGCCACAACAGGCGTGCTGGCGACTGGCCACGCGGCGCTGGACGTGCAGGGCAGCGAGGCGGTGGTCACCGTGGAGACCAGCGACGAGCCCTACGGGACGCTGAGCGTCGCCGCCTCCTCCCGGCGAGTGACCGCGGAGGAGCGCGAGCACACCGTCCACATCTACGTCAACCGGGAGTTTGGTGCATCAGGTCAGTGTTCAGGGGGGGGGCGGGCATTAACCCATTCTGACCTGAGATCATGATTCATATACGAGGTTTCCACTGGACAGTACACACACTGGTCTGATTAACCCATTCTGACCTGAGATCAGATTCATACGAGGTTTCCACTGGTCAGTACACACACTGGTCTGATTAACCCATTCTGACCTGAGATCAGATTCATATACGAGGTTTCCACTGGACAGTACACACACTGGTCTGATTAACCCATTCTGACCTGAGATCAGATTCATACGAGGTTTCCACTGGACAGTACACACACTGGTCTGATTAACCCATTCTGACCTGAGATCAGATTCATACGAGGTTTCCACTGGTCAGTACACACACCGGTCTGATTAACCCATTCTGACCTGAGATCAGATTCATATACGAGGTTTCCACTGGACAGTACACACACTGGTCTGATTAACCCATTCTGACCTGAGATCAGATTCATATACGAGGTTTCCACTGGACAGTACACACACTGGTCTGATTAACCCATTCTGACCTGAGATCAGATTCATATACGAGGTTTCCACTGGACAGTACACACACTGGTCTGATTAACCCATTCTGACCTGAGATCAGATTCATACGAGGTTTCCACTGGACACACACTGGTCTGATTAAAAATAAAATAAAAAAACACGCTCATATCGTTGCTGTCGGGGCAGAAACCTCGTATGTCCATATTTAAACTTTTTGTGTGTTTTATTTTTTTTCTCCGTACATTAACACATTCTGTACAAAATACGTCTGGAAACGTCATAAGGATCAGAACCGAGTGGTACCTTAGACGTCTGTGGACGTCCTAGCGACGTCCAAACGACGCGGGGCGAGATAATAATATTCAGAATTATTCCTTTTTTTTTTTTTGGCATTTCGCTTTTCGCTTGCCGTATGCTAATGCTCTGTGCAAATATTAGCTTGTCATTGACTCCCATGTTAGCGCGGCGGAAAGAATGACTCGTATCTCCTCATCCAGGGCGCTCTCCGTGGTGATGAATGGATCGATATGCTGGCGCTGCATTTCTGCTCCTCATCCGTCTCTCCCGCAAAATATGAACGCTTTTTGGAGTTTATATGAATATATTAAGATGATCGGGGATATGAGCTCACTTTGTCAAGTCAATTTTTTTAAGAAAGTATTTCCGGTTCATGGCTTTCAGAGTAAAAGCGATCACTACTCTGGCGACTACTCTGGCACCCCGGAGCGTCTATTTTGATGCACTTCCTGTACTAGATGTGTTAACGTCCCTAGTTTGATCATACTGCAGCGTCACACACACACACACACACACACACACACACACACATTCACGCGCATCAAAAGTTGCAGATCAAGCTCGAAACCCTCCGCTGTATAGATCTGTTCCTTTTCGACGCGTTTGAATCCCGAATCCCGAATCCTGAAACCGTGTTTTCAAACATGTTGAGGTTTCCACCCCGTTCAACACGGATGAAATGAAAGCCCTGCTCGTCGACGACGTCAACGTCGCGCTGTGTTGTTTTTGGCAGCAAATTATTTCTATTTTAGTTTCAGTCGTCGTCTCTTGAATAGTTTTCACTTCGTTTTAGTCACATTTTAGTCGCCCGGAATGTTCTAGTGTACGATTTTAGTCGACTAAATCCACAGTTGATTTAGTCGACTGAAATGTGTCTTGACAGGCCTTGATGTCGTTGTAATGACATATTTTACACTTTGGTTGCATGCTGAAAATAGCAGATATACAATCTCACAACGCGTCGCATAACTCGCATTGTATATCTGCTATTTCCAGCATGCAACCCAGCATAAAACTGGATCTCTTGTCCACTATAGTCCCTTCCTAACATTTTAGTCCAGTTTTTATTTGTCGACGAAATTGTCAGTATATTTAGTCTCAGTCTTATAGTCATCATAGATTAGTTTTTATTTAGTTTTAGTCAGTGAAAAGAGGTAGTCGACGAACATTTTTTTAGTCGACGAAAACAACACTGACGTGGTGTCTCCCTCTGTCCAGGAGTGGTGAACATCACCTACGAGGTGATCCGGGGGTCTCTCCACCAGGACCCGTCCCAGGCGGTGGACGGGGCCTGGGACCTGGCCGAGCCCGGCCAGGACTTCGTCTCTGGGACCGGCTCTGTGGTCCTGCAGGCCGGGCAGACGTCCGTGGCCATCCCCGTCTCCATACTGGACGTAAGGGTGTCGTTAAGATGCAATTGCCGCATGTGTTGTTGTTATAATAATATGTGACCAGATTTGACTGAGAGACTGCCATCGCGCAAATTCCAGCTTTGTGAGGAGAAAAAACTTTTTTTTTCTCCATGAGTTTATAGCACACTCTTCACATACTAGTATAGAGCATGTCTGAAATACATGTCGGAGCTGAAATTGACATGTCAATTATGAAATAAATGCTTAAAACATATAGCTATAGGTGTAATGTTAGAGACCACAGAAGTGAACCTTTCAAGCCTGTTTTCTCCAACTCGTTGTTTTCTGCAAGACATTACTCTGTAAGCCATGTCTTCAAAACTGGTGGGTCAAACTGAACAACCAATATGTCAATTTGAAGCTATGATTCAAAATTCAAAGAAATCCAATGGCAGTCCCTCAGTCAAATTTAGTCACATATGGCTTACTGTAATTCGCTATGGATGCACGTTAAACTAATTGCCTAAATTGTAAGGTTGTACAACAGGGGGCCCGGGACCCCTCGGAGGTCCTCAGAGTTACAGGATCATCTGTTTTTCAATTACCTACTTGAATCCTACCATCGCCATTCTGGAGGAGAATTTTAGCCAAAAAATAGCTGATCTAACACAGCGCACCGTGAAAAAAAGAGCCGGCCAGCAATCTGACCTCAAACCCTTAGATCCCCATATATGGAGCTGACCTGCTCTGACATTCCATAATGTTGATATGGACTGTCCTTCCTTGACTTCATTCAAGCTCTAGACGGGCCCGCGCCAAAGTTCTTATAGTGCAGCAACGCCCGGCAGCCGGCGAAAACTGCAGTTCTCAACAGGCCTGAAAATTAAGGCTCGGCCCTACCTGGGCCCTCATCAAACCCTGTACACTCAAGACACACTCAGACATTGACTGAATTATAGTACGATGATGATGATGATGATATACCATCAGCTGAAACGGTTTGAAATCCTGTTGATTTCCCTTGTTTCTTTCCAGGACGACATCCCAGAGTTAGAGGAGTTCTTCCTGGTCAACATCACGTCGGCAGTGCTCATCACCACCCTGGCAACCGCTCCTGTGCTAGGTATACTGTATTTTTATGCTTTACCAATTAAGACCTGGGGACGCATCTGTGTCACCTTTTAACCACTTTGACCATCATGTTAGACTTTAGCTGTTGAGAAATAGCAGATATACGTATGCTCATAGTGCAGCACCACGTGCCCCGCTGTAAAGCTTGTAGATATGCAATTTTGTTTGAATTGTGAAAACGTGTGCCAAGCTTTGAATATATATATTCTTTCACAGCAAACGTTTTTAACTCATATCTTTGCTTCGGGGGGGGGGGGGGGGGGGGGGGTCATATTTTCAGATGAGATGATAAATAATTGCAGGGTCCTTCACATGATTAAATTATTTGAGAGCCACTGATTTTTCAGAAAACTGTCTAAAGGGGTTATGCAACAGGAAAGTGTGAGTGTTCATTTATTTTCCTGAAAGGGTCCATTATTGCAGTAAGTAACGAACACCACTGTACCATCAGCCGCCAAACTCCTCTGTTGATTGATTGAATGTTTCTTTTCATTTCCAAATGAACCCAAATCAAAAGTATAGCTTGAAATTAACCCAAATCAAAAGTAGCTTGAAATTAACCCAAATCAAAAGTAGCTTGAAATTAACCCAAATCAAAAGTAGCTTGAAATTAACCCAAATCAAAAGTAGCTTGAAATTAACCCAAATCAAAAGTAGCTTGAAACGTGGCGCAAAGTGACGCATTTTTTTAAAGTAACAGTTTTGGGACATGCAGGTTTCACACCCGACAGGGATGATATATGCTTTAATATATATGCTGTCAGTGATTTGATTATGGAGATGTATTATAGAACATCTCCCTCATCAATCACCGGGAGAAATGTGGCTACGTCCAGGCTTTTCCGAGCAGCAGCAATTAAAAAAAAACACATTTCTTTTCTAAAAAGAAACTAAATATCTTAATACAGCATTGCAATAATTTTAACCACTTTATTCAACATTGGCCATGAAACAATTGCAGATATCCAATGCCCACTTTTTTTTTTTCTCATTTTGATTTTCTTTTACACATCTTCTCTTCTGGGGGGGGGGGGGCGCTGACACAAAACCTTTTCAAAGGGAGGATAATGTGTCAATTTGAGCGTCCTTGGCATGAAACAGGTTTGAGAACCACTGGTCAATGCCTCCAACTGGCAGAAACGCACGCTGTTCCCAAAATGTACTTGACACGTTTCTCATAACATTTCTGTAACTTCCCCACATGGCTTTCAAAAACACCCAGTAAACATGCCGTTTCAGTTTCACTGGGTAAATGCACGTGCCCGTAGAGCCATAATGGTTGCCCATGTATCCCTCCCTTTTTCACCCAGTGTATTATTGCACACTGCCAGGTAACACAAAACACCTCGTCGTGTTGCTTTCCCTGGAAATGCTGCGTCGTGGGTTATACGCTCGCACACACTGTGCGTTCAACTTAAAAATAACATAGCTGGATGTCAGAGCGCATTATGAAGCTGCTTCGTTACTACGTCCCCCCCCCCCCACCCCCCCCCTTTTTTTTCTCCTTTTATTTTTGTTGCGTAATCCAAAAACCACAGCCCAATTTGTGAATGGAGGGTAAAGTTTAAAAAGCCATGAGTCGACAGAATGAAAGCAGGCCTAGAGCAGACTCTCAGAATACTACAGGGCATTGTTGCCAGATTTTGCCAGAGAGATTTAAGCAACTATGAAAACCACCCCAAAAGAAGTGACTAACACTAACACATGATCGCTTAATAAAGGACCACTTTTCAACCTATCTTCATAGGTCCTCACTAATAATCATGATAAAATGGCACAATTTATTTTTCTACTCAGTCTGTGTCTCATTATGCTGTGGGCAGTTTAGAAACCGTCTTCCAGTGACATCATCATTTTTTACAAAAATGTTTAGATTTTCATTATCGTGAGAACGATGGCTTCCATTTTCGCATTGCAACTTTTCAGGACTAGAAAGACTGCAGTTTCTATTAGCTTGTCTTCCCCGTCGATGATGTCACTGGAAGACGGTTTCTGAACTGCCCCCACAGCCCTCCTATGAGACACAGAGTGGAAAAAAAAATTGCGCCATTTTTTTTCATGATTATTAGTTGAGGACGATTATTATATGAAGCTAGGTTGAAAAGTGGTGAAGTGGTCCTTTAAAAAAAACTTTGAAAATCGTCTTTTTTTATTTTTGAATTTGATTGTTCCTGAAAAGAAACATTGTTTTGAGGTTCCCCCCCCCCCCTATCGTCCATATACGTGACCTTCAGGACAGGGCGCCGGGAGGACAGGCAACCGGGCCGTTCCATCAACTCCCGGCCAACGACATAATCAATAACCTGGGGCGTCCTTGACAAGAAAATGTTCGAGAACCGCTGGTTTTAAAACAAACATTTAGGACGCAAGCCCAAATAAGTAACTACACTGCACCTTCGAAAAACAAGGTCCAGAAAAAAGCCATGCACAACCCGCAAACTACCAATATTTACAGACTTTAAAAAGGGAGAAAAGCCCAAAGTCGCTTATAATAAGCGGACATGGCAACACTGATACAGGGCAGGACACGCTGTAAACAGCCAGCCAGTCAGTCAGTCTCTCTCTCTCTCTCTCTCTCCCCCCGCCCGTCCCCCCCCGTCCCCTGGCAGCAGTCATTATGTGGCTTGGATGGTAAGATTGATGCTGTCCATGATTGAGGAAGCCCGGGGATTTGGTGGGCCGCTGAATGAGCAGTGTGCGGTGCGGTGAGGCGAGGCAAAGGAGGGGGGAGATGGCCAAACTAAACCCCCCGAGCCGGCCTCCCCCAAATGCCTTGGCCCGGGTTTTGAAGCGTGTATAGCCAGCCAGGAGCTTGTAAATCAGTCCGTCCCGCCTCGTCCCCCCACCAAAACATAACATAAAGACTTGGCTGTTCCGCCTCCCCCATACCACCAGCCACTTAGCAGATGGATGGGGGGGGCGCTTCTTAAGTTATAATCTTCAGCTCAAATGTGCCGTGACACGAGTTACAGTAGATTTGCTCCCCCCCCCCTCGAGGCTTTGGTCGCCAAGGCTTGCTCCATGGTCATAATAACGCAGAAGTCATAGCTATCACTGAAGGCTATATAGACCTGTGGTGCAGACTATAGTAGCGGTAAACAGTAGACACGTGGTACACGGTACATGGTATCTGCAGTCGAACATTGTGGAAAATAGCCGATCTACAAGCTCACAAAGCCTCACACTGTGTGAGGCGTTGTGAGCTTGTAGACCGGCTATTTTCACAATAGTAATCTGTGAAACCGAGTCAAACTAAATGTAATGCCTCAACTCCTACAATTCCAAGTGCTTGTCAGGGTAGTGGAGGTATTCAGTTTAAAATATGATCATGTTGTGGGGGGGGGGGGTCCCAGTTCAAATAATAATTATAATTACGTCGGGGGGGGGGGGGTCCCAGTTCCTGCCAGGACCTGCCACGTACTCATGTCTTGTCATGTGCTGTCCTTGTCTCCCTCAGACACGCAGGGCTTGGTGGCGCAGGTCAGTATCGCTGCGAACGATGGAATCAGAGGAGTCATTGAGTGGACAAACACCATGTAAGTGAAAACACAAATCATACTGTATATTGTTGCATATTTTAACGTTTTTTTTTTTTTTTTTTTTTTTTATCCGTGAATTAACGCCCCACTTGATCATACTATACAGCATCACACCAAGGTATAGCCCGACAGAACTTTGAAATGCGGAAGGGAAACGGAAGCGTTTTTGAATTATTGTAATCCTAAAAAAAATGAAAAGGTTCGGACGTATAGCCTGCCCTACAATGTACGTATCCACCTGACCAGGCAGAAACAGACTCTGAAGGCTCATTACATAGTCTGGATCTTCGGTGGTTATAGGTGACCACCGAACTACAACATGACGTCACTGAGCCGCGGTGAAGAGCAAACCACCGCCACCGCTCCCAGCCCTTCTCTCTGTTTTTACTCGCCACCGCTCAACGTTATTTCAGCTCCGGTGGTCAGCTCACCACCGGAGCGGTGGTGGTCACCTCACCACTGAAAATCCAGACTATGAATAGGCCTTCATTCAGAGCGACTTGAACTCTATTGAACAAACTTCAGGGTAATGGTCATATCAATTTAGTACATACTATAGGGATTTAGGGAACATTGAAGTGCTAACAAACTAGTTTACACGATTAACATGATGAAACCTAGCACCCTTTTTACACCTTGTCCGGTCCAATGCTCAGCGATGGAACATGCATCACAATCTTCACCTCCCATTAAGAGCTGGAACGCCTCTGTGTCTTAAACATTATGCCAAACTTTTGCTGGTGGAAGAATCATCATACGAGCTTGTATAGATCTGCTGTTTTGGAAAGAATCCTGAGAATGTGGCGCAAATCTTTCAACATATTTCATTCACGGCGAACGTTTTCTTTTTACTCAAACCGTTGCCCACCGAGTGGCGCGCTACGAGCTTGTATAGGTCTGCTATTTTTGAAGACTCGTGAAAAGTGACATGAAAGGGTTTGAGAACGACAGAAAACAGTCAGGATTTGGAAGATATTTGCAGAATCGTTCCCAGGTCAGAATGTGTTTTGTGTATTGCCCGGTTGCCAGGTTGGAGGTGAACGAGACCATGGGAGCCCTCACTCTGGTGGCGTACAGGAACAAGGGAACGTACGGGAACGTCTCGCTCTACGTCTACGCACAGAACCTGGAGGCTCAGCAGGGACTGGACTACAACACCAGTGAAACGGTCAGTACGCACAGAACCTGGAGGGCTCAGCAGGGACTGGACTACAACACCAGTGAAACGGTCAGACAGACACGCACGCACATGCACACAAGTAAGACGCGCAGACGCGGGAAGCGAACGCAGCTCGTAAATTTAGTTTGGTTTTTTTAAGATTTTATTTTAAAGTTATGTTTTATTTTATTTATTCTTTTAGTGTGCGTGTGTGTGTGGGGGGGGGGGGTTTTGTACGTTTTTTTGTAAGGTTTTTTTTAAGTTACGTTTTTGTGTGTTTTTTTGTGTGTGATACAGCTGCGCCCTCCTCTGGTGGCAGGCGGGTGGTGTTACAGCGTGACACACACAGACATGTTCTGCTAGGTCTCATAGTTCGTGCTCACTGCGTTCGCAATAACACAGTGCCTCTGGTGAAACGCTGAAATTGTCAGTTTCTCAGTCAAATCTGGTCACATATTTTCTTGCTGTCGTGTCGGGCAGAGATCCCTTATCTTCATATTTACACTCGTCGTGTTTTTTGTTCATAAATTAACGCCCCGCTTGAGCATACAGCGGAACACTAAAAGCATCAAACTTATAGCAGATCCACAAGCTTCGACTTTGAGTTTTGACTCTCTGACATAAATCACCGGCGGTTCTGTTTTTCGGTGTGTTCACGCACTCATCTTTCCCCTTGCATTTAATAACAGAAGTGCAGGACTATAGGCCTGTCATAATTATTCTATTTGGTATTACATTAAGCGATAATCGGGGCCCCACATTAGTTCTTGAAACGGGCCCCCCAGATCCTTAAGGATCGCCCCTGACACGCGCATGTGCGGGCGCACACACACAATGCCTCATTTTGGCCGGATTGTTCTTCTGTCGTTCCTCCTGCAGATGGTGCATTTCGTGGACGGTGAGAGGCACAAGTTTGTGGAGGTCCAGATCATTGACGACGCGGTTCCAGAGGGAGCGGAGAGGTTCCAGCTCATTCTGTCCAGGCCTTCTCCGGGCGTGGAGCTGGGCATCAACACCACAGGTACTATAGTGTGGAGCTGGGCATTAACCCATTCTGACCCATATGTGGTTTTAGATATTTCAGATTGTAGCAGTGAGCCCGGTGTCTCTGATGTCATGGACACTGGGGCTCACTTCCTTTCCTGGACTGCATGTTGTCTCGAGTAAGACAGCTCTCCCCCCTATCCACAAGGAAGAGCAGTGCACCAAAGAATTATGGGAATTGTAGTCCAGGGAAGGTATAGTGAGCCCAGTGTCCAATGACATCAGAGACACTGTGCTCTCTGCTACAATCTAAAATACCTAAAACCACATATTACACACATAAAGACCTCCAGGAAAGTCTTCTAAACCTTCTAAACGTCATTGACATATATATATTTTTTGCAAATAGTGTCCCTTTAACACCAAACGGCATTTATTAACACCCATAAAACACGTGTGTCGTCCCCCCCCCCCCTCCTCCCCCCCACACAACAACAACAACAGCGACGGTGACCATCCTGGCCAGCGACGACGGCCACGGCGTGGTCTCCTTCAACGGCAGCGAGCACTTCCTGCTGAGGGAGCCCACGTCCACCTCGGGCCTGCTGGGCCAGAGCGTGGCCACGCTGTACGTGCTGCGGAGCCCCGAGCAGGGCACCTTCGGCGCGGTGACCGTCGCCTTCGCCGCCCGCGACGCCAACGGCAGCCTGGCGGAGGGAGACCTCATGCCGTCGCAGGGCTTCGTGGTCCTGGAGGACGGCGTCCGCTTCAAGGTGAGCATGGTTGTTGTTGTTGTTGTTGTTGTTGGGGCAAGTGTTTGATTTAGTCGAAAAATAGCAGATCTACGAGCTCGTAGCTTGTATATAGGTCTGCTATTTTTCGAAAAGTCGTGAAAATGTGGCGCGAATTTGGAATATATGTTTTTTTTTAACTCAAATTCTTGCTTCTGGGGGGGGGCGTCCCTGGAACAACATTTTATGATTGGGGAGGGGGGGGGGGGGTCGGTGGCCAATTACATATCGTTTTTTGGGGTCCTTGACATGAAATATTGAGCACCACTGATACAGAAACATGGAAGTATTTCAGAAAACTGTCAGGATTTAGAAGACTTTTTTTTCGAAGTCAGGCCTAAATGGGTTAATACTATGATGAAAATGTTTCGTCGACGGCATCATAAGGCCTGCCCAAAATTAATTTTAGCATACTACTTCAAACTCCGTTTTAACCGTTAGACTCATTGAAAACATCTGTCCTTTGTTCTGGTGACAGATATTGTCCTTCTAATGCGCGAGTGGGCCGTGTTTTTTTTCCAATCATTTTCAATAAAAATGAAATGAAATACTGAAATAAAACAACGTAACAACGTGTTCAGTTATGGTGTCTACTGTCTATTTCTACTCACGACTATCAATTTAAAACAAGAATAATGAAAATGAAATGGAAACAAAACATTTCCATTAACTGAAACTGTGTGTTTACGGAACGAACTAAAACAAACTGAAATCATAGATCATAGTTTTTGTCTTTGTCATGTTATTTCTACAAGACCAGTATTTATACGTGGATATTAAATCTGTCTTTTATCTGTTTAGCCGTGCCAGTTTTTTACGGCAGCTGTCAGCACCTCACTGTCTGGACATCCAAAACAAAGTCAAATCGACATAAAAATACAAACGAAAAAAAAAGAAAACGAAAACCTTCACCCTAATGAGCAGGAACTCAGAAGAAAGTTTGGATTTGATGTGCTTATGTTCTCCAAGTCAGAACTTGGAATACTTGTATTGCCATGCCAAGTATGAGGTTCATAGGAGGGAATTATTAGGGCACGGTATTTGTTTTGGTATTGGTGCAAAGTCACGCAACATAAAACTACAACTATTAACATAGGATTATCAACAACAGACTTTATGCTCACAGGACATTATTATTATTCTTTATTTACCCAGGGAAGTAGCTGAGCACAGGTGCTCATTTTTTTTGCAACGCCCTGCACATAGAAACACACACACACACACACACACACACACACAACACACACACACACACACACACACACACACACACACACACACACTTCAGCGGTGTTGAGTGAGTGATGACCAATCACTTCCACCCAGATTTTTCCTGCCCTTCCGGGGAATCGAACCGGCAACCTTTTTTTGGGGGGCGGGGGGTCATACTCATATTGGACAAAAGAATAATTTTATTCACAATGTTACACAACAACAAAGGCTTATCGTCCGTACATGTCTGTTTCCCCCCCCCCCCCCCCCCCCCCCCGGGCAAAGACGTTGGAGATCTGGGCGGTGTTGGACGCGGAGCCCGAGGCCAACGAGACCTTCACGGTGCTGCTGTCCAGCCCCGGGGGAGGGGCCCGCCTGGGGGAGCGGCTGCACACCTACATCACGGTCCTGGAGAACCTGGCTCCGTCCGGCCTGTTCCGCATCGGACCCACGCTGAACAGGTACGTACACACACCGTTGAACCACACACACACACCTCTGCAGATGCATGGCTGTATATAGGCTTGCATGTATACAGTATACAGTAGTATTGAAAAAGGGATATGAATGACCTCTTCATTCCCGGACAGTGTCTGTTTTATTTTATTTTATGTGTCTGTCTGTCTGTCTCTCTGTCTCTGTCTCTCTGTCTCTGTCTCTCTGTGTCTCTCTCTCTCTCTCTCTCTCTCTCTCTCATATATATATATATATATATATATATATACATACATACTGTACACATACATACTGTACATACACACACACACACACGCGCACGCGCATACGCGCACACACACACACTGTAGGTTTAATGGCCCTCATTTATCAACCGTGCGTACGCCAAAATATGGGTGCACGCCGAAATTACCGACATTTTTGACATTTACCATTTCCGCCAACGCTTGAAATTGAACGTGACAACGTTGAAAATCCACGGTTGCTCCTCAGCTGGCGTACGCATTTTTTTTCTGTCTTACACAAGCGGAGCAGCCTTGTCTGAACTGCTGACACTGTCACAGGCATCAAAACATATGTTTTCACTCCTAAAATGTTAATATAAAACGGTATGTGTATGTAAAAAACAAAAGAGAGATTTCCAACTTTACAAGTAATTAAAATCGCGCAATTAAAAACAATATAACATGTTTACAATGTATTAGTTTGTGCTTAATCAAACACTTGTTATGCGAGCGCACTTGTGAGATGATTTTGGAGCACATGCGGACACGGTGATGCGGCATATGCGATTATGATATTATTATTTTTTTAAAGGCATGAATGGACTGCACGCCTTTATTTCCAAGTGACAATGACAAGCATACAATACAGCTTGCCTATTTGTAGTAAGTACTAGCAGGCTATAGGCGTAAGGGGCTTAATCATTCACCATTTATAAGTGCTTAGACAGTTTTGACAGTTCAGATAAAAGCGAGATCATTTTCGGGGGTCGGGAGGACGGGACCGCGGCGTGCGTCGCCAACACATACCAGCGCAAGCGGCAAGCCTTCATCCATATGTTTATGATTCGTTCATCAATGATCAAATCACTACATAAACGTTGATTGTGAGCTGCCTTGACGACATGATAGCCTATCTCTCATGCAGGCATGTCACCCACAGGACTTTAATATCACAGCAGTGCGCAGTATCACGCCTTCGCCGTGCACTGCGCACGAATGGGTAAAATTAATATAGGCCAGCCTACAAACTAATTCCATTCATGGCGATGCGATGTCGATGTGTCATGTATATGCGTGCATGCGTGGACATGACAGCAAAGCAAGCGAGGTGAGAGGAAAACAGACAGGGTAGGCCTACAACTTTATTTAATTCATGCAGGTGTTCGTTCTTTATTTAACAAGACACCAGTGGGCTTGCAAGTTGCGTGTGCTTCTGCGTGTGTGTGTGTGTGTGTGTGTGTGTGTGTGTGTGTGTGAGAGAGGTGCGTGAGGCGGGCAAGGCACGGGAGAAACCTTTTTTCCATGGTTTCCATGGTTCCCACAGGTCGTAAACATGTGTTCAGTCGCAAAAACGAGGGCGAGGCTTGATTTCATAGGGCGTGCCAGATAGATTTCAGCCGTCACATTTATTAACGTGAGAACGAAATTAAGGAAGGATCAGCTGTTTGCGATCACTTTATAAATGCCGTGGCGACGTGGGTGTACTACGAAACCTGCACTCGAATCTGTGGCAGATTTTACACTCGATTGATAAATGAGGGCCAATATCTCTACCCGTGTGTTTGCGGTTCAGAACTAACACAGAGGTGGTGGCTGCGGAAGGGGGTGTGGTCTTCCTGACCGTTTCCCGTAGCAACGGCCTGGACTCGGCCGTCAGCGTGGAATGGGAGACGCAGTCTGAGAGCGCCACGGCCGCAGGTGAGGCGACGAGATGACTTAACCCATTCTGGGGGCGGGAGCCCCTTTTGGTGTTGGCATGATGCTATGCTTTAGCTATTGAAAAATGGCAGACCTACAAGCTCGAGTGGCGCGCTATGAGCTTACGAGCTACATTTTAATCTGATCTCAGGTCAGAATGGGTTGATTGTTGTCACTTCATAATTCAGTGGTTGTATTTGGCCACGGACCCCCGTCTGGAAATGATTTGTGCCACAGTGATGCCCAGAAGAGAAGATTTTTTGTTTTTGTTTTTTTAAGATATTTTTGGGGCTTTTTCTGCCTTTATTGATAGATTGAAAGTAGGTTGACAGGAAATGGGGGGGGGTGACACGCAGCAAAGGTTGTCGCGATCGGGAGTCAAACCTGCCTCATGCTGCCAGGCCTAGCCGAGGCTATATTTTCAATGTTTATTTATTTGTCTTAAAAAATAAAATAAAAAGCTGCAAACTTGTACATCTGCTACTTTTGAATAGCCAACGTATAACTGGACAAAGTGGTTGAAATGATTGTGATGCCACGTCAACTACTTTTTCTGGGACTCGCCATACCTTTTTAGATTTGTAGCTATATAATAACAATACTGTATCAGATTGTTTTATTTGGATTCCTTCCTCATGTCACTGGGGTAAATGGATTGTAAAACGGATTCATGATGATGTGTACTTGAGCTATTGAAAAAAAATAATAGCAGATCTACAAGCTCATAGCGCGCCACCGAGTGTCGCGCAACGAGCTTGTATAGGTCTGCTATTTTTTCGAAAAGTCGTGAAAATGTGGCGCGAATCTGGAATAATATATTGTTTCAGAATGAACGTTTTTTTTCTTTACTTCTGATGTTGTGTGATGTGTGTGGGTCTTGCAGAGGGCAGCGTCCCAGTGCTTGGCGTGTACCAGACCTTCCAGGAGAACCCTACGTCGGCCTGGTGCTCCGTGCCCCACGACGGAGCCTCCTCCCTGGCCGTGAGGCTGGACAGAAAGCCCACTGTTGGATCAGCGCACACCCTGGCCACTCTGTACAGGTGGCAAGGGGTCTTTGTCCCCATACAGGTACAAAGACCCCTCTAAGAACCTTCCGTTTACTTCAATGCTGTCAGGTGTTGTAAACCTTGTACTGTATGTCCAAAACTATACTTTTCTGGAAATGTAAAAAAAAAAGAAAAACGGAACCTGTGTTCCCAAAGGATAGTTATTTAGTCACAAAGCTCTTCTCAATGATTGTCATTGCTTCGGTAAAACCCACAGACACTCTTACCGGTTTCGCACACACTAAGTAGCAGCTCTACAAGTTAATTATTTGTGCTATACTTGACACTGTAGCATGACAACGCGGGAAGCGATCGAGAAGCTGCTGTGGCAGTCTGACACACACACACACACACACACACACACACACACACACACACACACACGCACACACAGACCTTTTCTTTCTTTTTTCATTTAGCCTGGAAACCAGACCAATTTGCCATGTGCAATTAAAACAAAAATCTTAATAGCCCTCAGTGATATTAGTCTGGCCACGTGTGGGGAACATACGTTGACAAAGCAATTGTGAAATATCGTGAGATGTGTGTGCATCTTTCTCTCTCTCTCTCTCTCTCTCTCCCCAGTCGATCAGGATCCAGGGTCCTAGGTCATGTGTGGGCTTCTCAGTGAACGGGTCGTCCTATGTCGCCGTGACCCACGGCAGTGCTCCCCTCTCCCCGGCGGACAACCTCAGCGTCTTCAGACTGCACAAAGACCTCAACTTCACATTGGTATACATTCATAGAATATATACGCCCTTACATTCCCAAACAGTGTTGGGACACATTTGTATGGGTTTGCGAGTAAATATAGTATCCCCTGGCCTTTTGTTTAGTTGAAAAAAGTCTAAACATATATAATTTTTTTTTTTTTTTTTTTTTATCTAATAATTTCCATTTTCCATTTTTTTGGATTGTGCAGGAACAAACGTTGGGCGTTGAAGCTGCTGATGTCCAACACTTCTCCGTTGAGAGCACACATTACCTGCTGGCCTCACGTCAGGTGAGATCAACTCCATTATTATTATTATTTATTTGCATAAACGCACGCAGACACAGGGACACGCATTATGGAGTGGCTGCACCACTCAAAAATATTGAACCAATGGAAAGTATTAAGTGCTTCCAGACAAAACCACCTAACTCCATTGGACCCTCGAACTGTCTGCTAAAACAGCTAACTCCACCACCTCTACCCCTCTCATCATCATCATCATCATCATCATCCTATAATTCTGACAAAGTTTGATTGTCTGAATGTGTGTCTGTCTGTGTGTCACTGTGACTGCCATAGCTCCTCACTGCCTGCACAAATCACTCTCACTTTTCACACAGGCTTAACGAAGCCCTTTTTCCAATTTAACAAATTATAAATTAATAATGAATTAATATTAGTGAATTTAAAATGCGAAAACTCACCCAGGGTGCAGTACCCCCCCCCCCCGCGGCAAGTAATTGACAATACTATATGAAGTCACAACACCAACTTTGATGAGGCAGTATTGCTTTATATTCAAAATATAAGATATACATTTTCTTCCTTTCCTATAAAATGTATATTTTTCATTTTCAGAAAAATGAACATTTTGGAGTTAGGTGGTTTCTTCCCGACAGCAGAAGACGTGCAACGTATTATTACACGAGGAAACTGCTTTGACATTATTGTCGAGCCGTGGACATTTCTCAAAGAAGCTTAGTCCAAAGTTAAACTGCGGGTCACTTGGGGGCCGTTTCGTCCTATATAACCTGCTTTGCGCCGCAGGTTTTCGCCAGGACCGAAGACGACGTCTTCACCCTCCGGCAGACCCTCGAGCTCCCGGACGGCGGCGGCGTCAGCGTGGCTGTGTTCTCCCGTCACCTGGCGGCGTGCACGGACGGACCGACCGGCGGCTGCTTCCTGCTTCAGTGGACCGGCGGACGCTTCCAGGACCCCGCCCCCTTCGTCGTCGGGGGCAGAGCCAGTCAGGTGGCGGCGATCCACACGGGGGCGGAGCTTACCCTCCTGCTGGCCGTCCTCGAAGGTGACCTCTGGTTTCTCTTTTTGCTCGCTTTCTTCCACCTGAAACCTCCGGAATCCATAAGAACAGCACATCTACAAGCTACTGTATCCGTTGCGTCACTTTTTCATTTTTACCAGATACATAGATATATTTCATATATTAATATTATAGAAAGAAACATGGGCACCTCACGTGTTAGATAATTAGAAGGACACTATCAGTCACCAGAAGAAAGGAAGTGTGTGTTTTCTTTTCTTTTGTATACTTTATTAGTCAGAATGTAAACGGCACGTGGTACAGTAAGGCATTAAGGCTAAAAGAATAACACAAAAAAACGGTACTTTGTGGTTAACCCATTCTGACCTGAGATCAGATTCATACGAGGTTTCCACGGGACACACACTGGTCTGATGAACCCATTCTGACCTGAGATCAGATTCTAAAAATGTCAGTCGTTCTTCGAATTTTTCAAAAATAGCAGACCTACAAGCTCGTATCGCGCCACTCGGTGGCGCGATATGAGCTTGTAGATCTGCTATTTTTCAATAGGTAAAGCATAACATGATGCTAACACCAAAATGGGTGCCCGGTCAGAATGGGTTAATTTTCTCAGCTGCTGTTTTAGCTGCAATTTAAAAAAAAATGTTTTTGTTTGGCTAATTTTATCTGTGGTTTTAGTGTGGCATGCGCTATAGCACCGCACACGGAAATTGGCGAGTTAAATTTGTCAGAAGGAAATTCACATCAGCCTGTTTTCCAACGGTGGAGCGAAGGCCATATTTAGAAATGGCCTCCCTGCTCCACTGTATAGGAGATGGACTGTGCCATGGACAGCTTGTGAAAACCCTTCCAAATGGGACTTTCTGCATAATGAATTATTTTACTTTCGGTACTTTTAGTATATGCCAATACTTTCACAAAACCAAACTTTTACATTGTAATGGAATATTTCTATTTTTTTTTACTTTTAACCGCAGCACCCGTATTGCATCACAGTAACCACTTTGGCCATATTTTATACTTTGGTTTCTTCAGCAATAGCAGATATACAACCTCATAGGGCGTCACTTCGTGCCACAATATGAGCTTGTAGATCTGCTATTTTTTTTTTTTTTTTTTAACTCAAATCTTTGCTTCTGGGAGTCCCTGGAACAAAATATTTAACTATTTTTTATTGTCAGGCGTGTTATAGTATTATATAATATTAGTTATAAAAATAAAGATATTTTGAACCCAAAACAAATTACAAAACTGTGACGTACAGTACTGCAACAAAGGTAAACCAAAAAAAAGAGAGCAAACTTTTCCACCTCTCTTCCACCGCTGTGCAGCTGAGAGCTCTCTGCTGGGACCCGTTTTACTGGAAAGGGCCCCGGCCACACTGCAGGGCAGAGCGAGGGGGAACCAAGCCAACCGCAGATGGACGGGTCTATAGGCTGTAATTTGTTCAGTGTTGGGTGTGTCAGGCACACCAGTCCTTAACTCAACGGACCCGTAACATTCTGTCTTGAAAGGACAGGCGTGCCAGCATAAATCTGTGTTTGTTTATCGGCGTGTCTGTGCTTTTCTGCGTGTGCGCGTGCGTGCGTGTGACTACTACTATAGTGATAGCCAAATGTCCCCAAACGTATAGTTGAAACTGAGAACGTTTGAGGACTGTTTTCCTATGGTCCTCACAAGAGAGGACTGACATTAGGAAAACAAATTATTTGGAGGTTAGGTTTAGGGATTAGGTTTAGGGTTTTTTGTAGATCTGCTATTTTAGGTGCACAACTAGTGCACCTAAAATAGCAGATCTACAAGCTCCTAACACATTGTACACTGTAGCATGATGCGCTGTGAGAGCTTGTAGATCGGCAATTTTCTGCGCACGACAAAAGCAGGCAACTAAGTATAACTTTAGGCTTCATGGTTGGGGATAAAACGTGTGTAAATCTGTCCTCCTAAAATGTTGGTGTTGCGTGCATGCTTACGCGTCCATGTCTCCTCAGGTGACTCTCCGTCTTGCGAAGTTTTCGTGTGGAGTGTGGATCAACCTTCACCCAAACGGATCCAGTCCATTCCACTCCCAGGTCTCATCTCCATCCATCCGTTCACCACGGCTTCAGGCATCAGTGAGTACCATTGACACTTCTTCACTTTTCCTTTATAATAGAAGTGCCTGCATGGCAAAACATCACATTCTAACCACGGTGCATCCGGCTTTGCCGGACGTCTCTGCCAACACAATTGGCCCCGTGTTCGGTGGAAGGAGAACCGGGTCGGGAGGGTGATAACAGTCAGGAACGGAACCCGTCTAGCAGGGAGTGTGGGGACGGCAATGAGCGGATAAATCAACGGGCTCTATGTGTAGGATAAGCCAAAGCCACCCCCTATTTTTTGCTTGTTTATTTAATTATAATTCATATTGTACTCAAGTTCATAATGCAGTTAATGGCATTACAAGTCAAATAGTTAAAAAGATAAAAGTGTATTTCATTTTGTCATTGTTCTATGTAATGTTAGTCTCAAATACTAATAGTCACTGTGTTTCTGCCCTGCCAAGAACAACACAGAGCGATTGCTCCTCTAAGCCACAAGGGGGCAATATACCCCAGTGAGTCACCATGTTTCTGCCAGTCAGGAAATGAGGAAAAATAGTGTATATTATGGTGAATGTGATGAGCTGGACAACATGTGTCTCACTCATTTTTGTGTGTTTAACTGTCTTGTTGCAGGTGAGATATATAAGAGAGTGGGTTCATTTAGACATACTGTATAAAGTAGCTGAACAGGGGATATGTTGATAGTGGGAAAAGGTAGCCGTGTGTCTCCACAATGTTTTAGAGTACTGTAGTCAGGTTTTGCTTAGCAGCTTAGCTAGAAGCTAATGCTAACTCTGTGATAGTGACTGCAGGAGGCCCCAAGCTACTACTGGCTGTCTGATGTTATTGATAATAATTCCAACTCACTGTGATAGTAATATGCTATTGTGGAAACAGAACTATTTGGTGTCATGTATTTTTGTTATTTTAATGTGATGTTATTATGTATTATTTTGTTATGTCCAGTGAGTCAGCATGTTTCTGCCAGTCAGGCAATGAGGAAACCAGTACATCCTGTATATGGTGATTGTGATGAGCTGGACAACATGTGTCTCACTCATTTGTGTGTGTTTAACTGTCTTGTTGCAGTTCCTTGATGTCCAGTAAAACGGTCATAAAATCAAACCACACTGATATGGACTCATTCATTGAAGTGTGTAACCTATGCACACGCCATTTTGGAAAGAACTTGGTGGCCCTTCCTTCCTTCCCTGCAGGTGTTACCGATGGCGATGACACTAATGAAGGCCCATTTGTCCGGGTCCATTTGGTTCCATTTGTACACTCTCAGAGTTGCAGGGGTCCTTGAGATAAAAAAAAATAAATTGACCACTGTACACTAAATGGAAAAGAGCCTTAACCCTGTAAGACCCACTGTTGCTTTTCGGTAACATTTTTATTTTAATTAATTACTTAATTATTATTTTTTTTTTTCTGTTCTTTTTTCACCTAAACGTCATCATTGATGTTCATTGCAATGCCATTGGTCATGATATGTGCATATAAATAACCCCCCACAATTTTTAACCTATGACATTTGACCTTTAACCCTAATAAAAGTAAGTAAAATAATTGTAATATATGTTTTTTTGTTATCATTAGAATGTCTAGAGACTCTAGAACATGTTCTATTCATTATTGTGAAAGATATCCCCCAAATGTAAATTATTTATGTATTATATTATTATATAATTATTATATAAATGTGCATAAGATTTTCATCAAGCTTTATTTTTTTTTTAACATAATTTCCTCTGCAAAGTCCTAGTAGCACAAAGTAGTAGTAAGGTTGAAATCTCTTTTTTTGCAAGTAGAAATATATCCGGGTTAATCAGTATCATCGGTAACACCTGTGAAGGCAGTATAGGGGGGTAAGCGGCCCCGGAAGCATGAAGAGTTATTCTGTGTGCATGCATCATAGCGACACAAATCGAGGAGAAATGGCGGTTATAAATTGGCAAAATTGACAAACACAACCCATCATCATCATCTGAATTCTTTGGACCCTTAATTGCTTTCTTCCAGCGTACGTGGCGCTGGCCGGCAGCAACGGCTCCTCCATCTACTCCTGGAGGTCCGACGAGTCTCTGTTCTCCATGGAGCTGCAGGCTCCGGCGGCCTCGGGCTTCTCCTCTCTGCCCGGACCCTCCTCGCTCCTCCTCCCCACCGCCGCCAACGCCCTCTTGGCGTCCACCGAGGAGAACGGCTCCACCGTCTACGAGTTCACCTCCGTGTCCAACCAGTCCGATTTCATATACAGGTACAGTTATTATGCATGGAAAAAGCCATGCATGTAAATGAACCATAGGCCTACCTTGTGTGCTTTATTTTTTTTTTTTAAATCTCACTTGTCCCGGATAGGTTTGCATGAGCAGTTTTTTGCAAAGATTCATATTCAGTCAATGTTGTCTGCGTGTTCCCGAAGGAGCAAGCCGTATATGCAACAGTACATGTCCACCATTGTATGGATTTGAATGAATGAATGAATGTCTATTATGTCATGAAAGGTGCTAAACAAATAAAGTTTCATTATTATTATTATTATTATGAGACCTCAAGGAGTGGTAAAATGCAAATTCCCGTCAATCCATCCATCCCGTCAATTCGATTGACCACAATGGAAACAAGTCCCCAGGACGTTTTTCTGTTGTCATCCTTTTCGCCTAAAAGTCTGACTCTACCCCGTGCTGCTTACATTTGTGACTGATAACGAGCTTGTAGGTCTGCTATTTTTGAAAGAAATCGTGAAAAATTCGTACATTTCGACCCCTATATGGGTTTTAACCCATTCTGGGCGGGAACCCCTTTTGGTGTTAGCACTATGTCATGCTTTAGCTATTGAAAAATAGCGGACCTACAAGCTCGTAGCGCGCCACCGAGTGGCGCGCTACGAGCTTGTAGGTCTGCTATTTATTTATTTTTATCGAAAGAGCGACTGACATAGAAGACATTTTTAGAATCTGATCTCAGGTCAGAATGGGAAACTGTCAGGATGTAGAAGACTTTTTTTTTTTTTTAATCTGATCCCAGGTCAGAATGGAAAACTGTCAGGATGTAGAAGACATTTTTTTTTTAAATCTGATCCCAGGTCAGAATGGAAAACTGTCAGGATGTAGAAGACATTATTTTTTTTTAGAATCTGATCCCAGGTCAGAATGGAAAACTGTCGGGATGTAGAAGACATTTTTTTTTTTTAGAATCTGATCCCAGGTCAGAATGGGTTTTAAACCAATGTGTCTTGTCTCCGTCGTCCAGCTCTGGCGAGCTGCAGTTTGCTCCCGGCGACAGCGAGCTGGAGATCGCCGTGAACCTCGTGGACGACGACGTCCCCGAGGTGGAGGAGCACTTCCGGGTCGTCCTCAAGAACCCCAAGGGCGGGGCGGAGATCGGGTTCGGCGGTCAGGTGACCGTCTTCATCCCCACCAACGACCACGCCCACGGAGTCATAGGCTTCGCCCCGGTAATACACTGAGCGCGTCCGTTTTAGAGTTTCACATTTTGTTCCATCGTCATGTTGACGTCCTGTTCATGAACAAACGCAAACACTCTAGCTAATAAGCTACGTTAACGTCCGTATTTTTTGAAAGACGTGTGAAGGTTTACATGCGTTTACATTCATTTCCCATTGCTTGCACTGTATGTAGAAGTCTTTGTCCATGGAGGTTGAGGAACTGCTCCAGGACAACATGGTCTCTCTGATCGTGGAGAGGAGAAGAGGAACGTTTGGCAGACTGACGGTCCACTGGGCCGCCAACGGCAGTCTGGACGACATCTTCCCTCCCTCTGGAGTGGTGAGTCTGCTCTGACTGCAACCATGTCCAGCGTTCAGCATCGTTTGAAGAAAAGATAACGCACACATTCTCCTTTTGCAGTGCTGAGCCAAACTGCAAGAACGGAAGCATGAAAAAAAGGGGGGGGGGGCTCGCAATTATCTTTTAAATGATTTTAAATGAATGAATTAAATTGGTTGAAAAGTAATTATTTTATCACTGCTGTGAATTAACACACCACCTGTGAATACCGTGAGTTGAGAGCCCCTTGTTTTTCCAGCATCACAACATGATGTCTGTTCTGACGTTATACTTGACATGAATGAGGTGAGATTAAATGGGTTGCAACTTCAGGGATATTGTTGTTGATGGTCTTGTTCAAAGAAAAGTGTTAAGCTCTAGTGAGTGGATAATGTTCATGCTTTTGTGTTAGTTTCTATGTAATCTTGTATAGCCAGACAACTATTCCACAACCTTCCGAATGCTTTATACTGTAGTCTGGAACTACACTTCCTGAGTAATATACTGTAGTCTGGAACTACACTTCCTGAGTAATGCTGTAGTCTGGAACTACACTTCCTGAGTAATGCTATATACTGTAGTCTGGAACTACACTTCCTGAGTAATGCTTTATACTGTAGTCTGGAACTACACTTCCTGAGTAAGGAAGCTGTCAAGATTCAAGACCTGTTTTATTTGTCATTCTTTGCAACTGCAGCAGCAGCAGAAAAAGAAAAAAAAACTATAGTTAAAAGACAACACAGGCTCATACAAGAATAAATATATCGAGTGCAAGACAATACGTCCTTAAGGATTAACCCAGCCTCCCTGTGGTTTACCCAACTTCTAGACCAATCAGTGAACGGGGTGATGACTCCAGAGTGAAAAGACTTGTCTGATAGTAAAAACACAGAGAGATGGGTCTGTGTCCGCGGTGATCGCTGACCATCACCGCGACTGGTGTAATGGTGTAGTTTTCCAACCCTTTAAAAACTGCACTGCGGTGATAAGCTATCACCGAAAACTGGAGTTATGTATGAGCCTTTGGCCTCTCTACGGCTGAGCCAATCGATGACCACAGGACGGTGTCGTGGCCTTGATTGGTGGTGTCATCAGGTGGTGGTCATTTAAAATTTATATTTAAAAATGTCTTTACAGGTTTTTTTTCCCCCTTTTATTTCCATTTCTGCTAAGCAGCAAGCTATATATTATGCTTAGATGATTTCTATTTATATTAGGATGAAACAAATTGCGACTGTAAAGATGAAACTGAAGTGTGGAGGCGGCTCCACTTCCGCTTTATCGCTTAAGGGGACACTTCACCCTTTTTGCAAAAAAATATATGTTAATGACGTTTAGAAGCTTTAGAACACTTTCCTGGAGATCTTTATGTGTGTAATATGTGGTTTTAGCTATTTTAGATTGTAGCAGTGAGCACAGTATATTACACACATAAAGACCCCCAGGAAAGTGTTCTAAAGCTTCTAAACGTCATTAACATATATATTTTTTTGCAAAAAGGGTGAAGTGTCCCTTTAATAGGCGGAAGCCTTTGGGAATTTGCGAGATGAGACTATAGTTCCTATGGAATTGTCTCAGTGTCGTCCTGTCTGCCTGCCTGCCCCCCCCACACACACAGGTGATCTTCTCCGAGGGCCAGTCCCACGCCGCCATCTCCCTGACGGTGATCGCGGACGGCGTGGCGGAGCTCCGGGAGAGCGTCACCGTGTCCCTGGTGGGCGTCACCACCGTGGGCCTGGAGGACACGCCGCGCGGCGCGGCGGGCGCCGTCATCGACCGGCGGCGGGACAGCGCCCTGCTCGCCATCCTGCCCAACGGCTCGCCCTACGGGGTGATAGGGTGGCACCTGGACTCCCAGTTCACGCTGGCTCAAGAACCACAGAGTAAGACGCGCCGTTTTCTTTAAACCCATTCTGACCTGAGATCAGATTCTAAAAAAAAAAATGTGTCTATTACATCCTGACAGTTTCATTATTAACCCATTCTGACCTGAGATCAGATTCTAAAAAACAAAATGTCTATTACATCCTGACAGTTTCATTATTAACCCATTCTGACCTGAGATCAGATTATTTTTTTTAAAAGTCTTTGATTTTACAAAAATAGCAAGACCTACAAGCTCGTAGCGCGCCACTCAGTGGCGCGCTATGAGCTTGTAGATCTGCTATTTTTCAATAGCTAAAGCATGACATGATGCTAACACCAAAATGGGTTCCCGCCCAGAATGGGTTAAAGGAACACTATTTTGAGTGGGATCAATAAGCTGATGAAAGTTCCATGAAACTTTCTTTTTTTTTCTTTTTCTTTTAATCGGATCCCTTGTTTAATCCATTATGAGCACTGCAGGCAGTCATAAAGAATTACCGGTAGTCTAACGAGACCAAACACCCAGTGAAAGAAAGACTGCCTTTACTTACAGTAAGCTCGTTTTCTCCTGGTGAATTTACCTGCTTATTATTACATTTCCGCTAAATCGCGACTGTGTTTTTTGAAGTGCGGTTCTTCTTGGAGCGTTGTTACAGTATACACATTATGGATTTACTGTAAAGGCAATCTGCAGCGGTTTCCAGCATTACGGGGCAAATGTAGGATTTATCATGATCCGTGCCATGGGCTCGTAGCCCAGGATGTCGGAAGACTCGGAACATTCCGTTTTGAAAATAGACACCGATCGCCCGCTTACATAATGATTTTTGGATTCTTTTATAGGCTAGCTCCAAAACAAGGTCTCGACGTGATTTACATAATACCAAAGAAATGTAATAAACAAAGAACTGACGCGATAACAAAATATACAGTGCAGCGAGAAATCGACAGACATTTTAAATGGGCGTTTCATGATCCTCAGTTTTTGCTTTGAAGGTGACGTTTTATTGCCATTTGCGCAACAAATATATAAATAATAACCCCTTAGTTTGTCACATTTTAAGTCATATGAAATGTTTTAGTGTTAGTCTAGTTTTAGCTCGACTTGTACGGTTGAATTGGTCGACTAAAATGTATTTTGGCAGGCCTTGATGGTGTCGTGAATCGTGATGGCTGATCTTTAGACTTGGTTCTGAAAATAGCAGATCTACAAGCTTGCAGATCTGCTATTTTCAGCATGCAACCAAACATAAAATGACTTGCCTTTCACTTCTACTGGATCTCTTGTCCACTAGTCCCTCCCGGACATTTTTGTCCTATAGTTTTTTTTTAATTTCTTGACAAAATTGTCAATATATTTAGCCTTTGTTCTTGTCGTCGTAGCTTGGTTTCCATCTAGTTTCCATTCAGTTTTCGTCGGTGAAAAGAGGTATAGTCGGTGGACATTTTCCGCCATGGTCCCGACGGTCGACGAACTCAACACTGCTGGCCTTTGACCTCTCTGACCCTTGACCTCCAGGGACCCCGGCCAACGTGACCCTGTCCATAGTGCGCGAGCAGGGCTCCAGCGGTGAGGTGTGGATCCGCTACCGCAGCCTGGCCGCCTTGTCCCAGCCGCCCTCCAGCCAGGCCACGGCGGGACGCGACTACGTCTCCAGGGATGACTCTGTCCTCATGGTGGACGGTGCCACGGTGGTGCTGGTCAGCTTCACCATCCTACCGGTGAGAGAGAGAGACGCACGCACACACACACACACACACACACACACACACACACATGGTCCTCTGCAACCTGTTGCAGTCCTGAGCGGTCGTGTTACCGTACCACACTGTGATACAGCCAGTTAAGACACTTTCAATTATACGGCGATGAAAGTTCACTCTATGCACATTTCGGACATTTGATAATAGCCGATCTGCAAGCCCACAATGCGTCACGATGCGACACATTTTGAGTCTGTATATAGGTCTGCTACTTTCAAAAAGATTATTAGACTACGATTATTTGAAAACTTGAAACGAGACATAATCTGCATAATGACTAATACTTTCTATACTTTTAGTACTTCTAAGTACATTTGTATGCCAATACATTTATACTTTTACATCTTGAATTCCGGACTTTTACTGCGCCCCACGGTCCAAAGGGCACCCCGGAGTGGTTGAGCAGACACAGGAGGACCCCACGGTCCAAGCGGCACCCCGGAGTGGTTGAGCAGACACAGGACTGGCTTGCTGGCACCTGGAGCCTGTCCGCCGCCTACTTACACCGTATACTAACCCATTCTGACCTGAGATCGGATTCATACGAGGTTTCCACTGGACACACACTGGTCTGATTAACCCATTCTGACCTGAGATCAGATTCTAAAAAATGTCGGTCGTTCTTCGATTTTTCCCAAAAGAAATAGCAGACCTACACAAGCCCGTAGCTTGTTTGCTTCCAGGCTTCACATTTTAGGCGAAGAAATAAGGGCCATAAATGAAGGCAAGCGGTTGGTTGGTGTCGTCTATTTTTTGACCTCTCCCCACTAATGGGACTGGTGATTATGTTGTGTGTTTAGGCTGAGAAGGGTGGGCGGGGTGGGGGGAAGTGTCCGCGAACATGAAGCCGGGGCTTCTCTTTCCCCCTGTTGTTTCTGCCGAAGCTGCCAGCTTTCATTAGGGTTGTTATGGCGAGACGTTGACATGGAGAAGAAGTGGCGGCCCTGGGAGAGGGTTTAGTTTTAACCCATTCTAGGCGGGGGAACCCCTTTTGGTGTTATAGCATTACGTCATGCTTTTGCTATTTAAAAAAATAGCAGATCTACAAGCTCATAGCGCGCCACTCGGTGGCGCGCTATGAGCTTGTGGATCTGCTATTCTTTTTTTAAAGCCGAAGAGCGACTGACATAGAAGACATTTTTCGAATCTGATCTCGGGGTCAGAATGAAAACCGTCAGGATGTAGAAGACATTTTTTTTAATCTGATCTCGGGTCAGAATGAAAACTGTCAGGATGTAAGAAGACATTTTTTTTAATCTGATCTCGGGTCAGAATGGGTTAAGTTTCTTGCGTTGACGGTGTGCAGCTCTTCCTATTATTTGGCTCGTGCGAGAGCACAGGCAGCCGCGCTGTCAGCACAACGCTGACCACCAAACTCAATTTAGAAACTATAAACTCGAGGCTTGTTAAAAGTGCGTGTGCTTGTGTGTCTGTGTCTGTGTCTGTCTGTGTGTCTGTGTCTGTGTGTGTGTGCGTGTGCGCGTGCGTGTGTGTGTGTGTGCGCGTGTGTGTGTGCGTGCGCGCAGCTCGTAGATCTGAGCTTGTAGATCTGCTATTTTTCAATAGCTAAATTATAACACAATGTTTAAAACACCAAAAGGGGTTCCCCCGCCCCCCAAAATGGGTTAATATCGTTGATGTGCGTCCATATCCACGCACTGTGCCGCCGTTTGTCGTAACTGTGTGTGTGTGTGTGTGTGTGTGCGCGTGCAGGACGACATCCCGGAGCTGGCGGAGGTGTTCCTGGTGAACATCACGGGCCTGGAGCTGATTGGAGGAGCCGTGGGGCCGGGCCAGCCCACTCTGAAGAGGCCCGGCATGGAGGTGGCCGAGGTCAGCATCCAGGAGAACGACGACCCCAGAGGAGTGCTGCAGTTCAACGTGTCCCAGGTATGGGAACTCATAGTGGCGTCCCCACGCGCGCCACAGATCTGGTGTAGCCACGGGGCATTTCGCACGCATACTTTGTGCGCGCCGTTGCGCTTACGTCAAGCGCACACATGCCCGGTGTAGCTTTGGCCGTAAGGCTCATACATACTCCAGTTTTTTGGTGATCGCATATCACCGCGGTGTAGTTTTTTAAAGGGTTGGAAAACTACACCACTACGTCAGTCGCGGTGATGGTCAGCGATCACCGCGGACACAGACCCATCTCTCTGTGTTTTTACTATCGGACAATTTTTAAAAAAAATTTATTTAACCTTTATTTAACCAGTAAAATCACATTGAGACTGCGTCTCTTTTACAAGTGGGAACTGGCCAAGAGGCAGAAATAAAAATTACACTTCAAAACCACATCATCAATGTTACATTTTGAACCAGCCAATACAACATCCATAATACACCTTAAAATACCTATGCATAAATACAACAAGTCACCTGTCCTACTTTTTTTCTTTTTAGTAGCAGGGCAAAATACACCATATACACAAATATACACAATCTCCACGATTTTAGCCGACAAGTCTTTTCACTCTGGAGCTATCACCCCCCGTTCACTGATTGGTCTAGACGTTGGGTAAACCACAGGGAGGCGGGGTCAATCCTTAAGGACGTCACCGCGAGTATGACGGCCTCAACTCTTATCACCGTTTTAGGTGATAAGCTATCACCTAAAACTGGAGTATGTATGAGCCACTATTCATACTCCAGTTTTAGGTGATAAGGTGACCACCGGGTTGGTAAAAACCTGAGAAATTACATAATTTGGAAAACAAATTAAAAAAGTAGTGAAAATAGCTGATCTACAAGCTCATAATGTGGCGCAAAGCGACACGTTGTGAGCTTGTAGATCTGTTATTTTCACCAGTTTGAGTCCCAGGCGAACATACAATCTCTCTTTTGGGTGACGTAGACGGGAGTAAATTGGCTAAGTCTAAGGTTTCACTTTAATCATAATTATTATGTTACTTTTACCGTGAACGTTTCTCCCAGGATGAGTCTGGAAGGGTCCTGGCCTATGAGATGCCCCCACCGGCCAACCTCGTCCGCCTCACAGTGGCACGATTGGCCGGGAGCACCGGCAGAGTGATACTCTACTGGGAGGCTCAGCCAATCACAGCAGGCCTCGATGACTTTGGCCCCGCCTCTGGAAATGTCACTTTACTAGAGGGACAGGTGAGGAAATGTGTTTCTGTTTGGTCCTGAAGTTCAGTCAGATGCAGACACCCTACACACAGAGTGAGAACGTTAATAGCTTGAGCACATACATTTTTGCGAACGCAGTGAGCACTTACTATGAGACCTGTCTGTCATGTCTGTCTGTCTGTGTGTCTGTCTGTGTGTCTGTGTGTCTGTCTGTCTGTACCGCTATCCAAATATGGAGTGTGTTGCATCAGCAATCACTCAGCTCCATATATGGGCACAAAAGGGGCCAGGTCCACTCAGCTCCATATATGGGCACAAAAGGGGCCAGGTCCACATATACAGTAACAGCGGGACAGACACACAGACAGACAGACACACAGACAGACAGACATGATCTGCAGGGTCTCAGCTGCGTTCGCTTCCCGCGTTTGCGCGTCTTACTGGTAATTTACAAGTGTGAATTGTAGCAGAGCTAAACCTCTCGAGTATATCTGCCTGAGCTAGCTCACAGGATATATTTTGACCATATTTTGCCTTTTTTCAATGTTAAAAAAATAGCATTAGGAGGGCGCTAGGAGGGCTTATGTGGGGAGGGGGCAAATCAGGGCTTATGTGGGGAGGGGGAAATAAGGGCTTATGTGGGGGGGCCATGTGTCAGTTTTAGTTTCAGACTAATGAGAACGTATCTCTTATTTTTCTGTCCAATGACATGAAAGGGCACATGGTACGGACCACACAAAAAGACCCTCCCCAAAAATTGGCCTGCTCCATGTGGGCGCGTACTGTACATGTGCCCCTTTCTGGGGTTTGAGCCCCTGCCCCCTCAGTGCTCTCTGCACGGCCCTGCTTTTTGTGTGACGCCGTAGTATGATCAAGTTATAGGGCCGTTCACTTGCTAAAAAAAAACCCCACAAATAGTTAAAATATGGAGATAAGAGGTTTCTCCCCGACAGTGATGATATGGGACAGTGGTTAATGAAACCATTATGCACACTAAGAATGAGAGTATGTAGAACAGAAAATAAGTCACACACTCACTCTGGTTTTTCCAGGACGAAGCAACGATCGAAATCACCATCGTGGATGACGAGGAGGTGGAGTCAGACGAGACCTTTGCCGTGACTCTGTCGCGCGTGATTGGTGGGGCGCGACTGGGGGCGCCGACCTCACTGACGGTCACCATACCGCCCAATGACTCGCCTCTCGGACGATTCGGATTTGAGGAGCTGGAAGTAAGTCTAAAAACCCACCGTTTGTCCTATGTATCAGGGCACACACACACACACACACACACACACACACACACACACACACACACACACACACACACACACCACTAGACTAACGGGCAACTAAGTATGTTTTTTGTGAGGGTACCTACCCTAGGGGACACGGGGAGAACATGCAAACTCCACACAGAAAGGCCCTTTCGCCAACCCCGCCTTCGGGTGTGGGCACTGATGACGCGGAGGAGGAAACACGCCGCCAGCACCCACAGCGTCCCGAGCGGGAATCGAACCCAGGACCTTCTAGCTGTGAGGCGACAGCACTGCCAACTGTGCCACCGTGCCCCTACAATGTCTATTTCTAAAATTCTTCTATACTTTTGAGGAACAAATTGTCCACACAAGTATAGTAATACAAGTACACACAGACAGACCATCACTCACTCACGCACTCGCGCGCGCACACACCCAAGGCTAACCTAAAAACGGACGACAACAAAATACAGTAAACTGTAAACTGCGCAAATCAAAAAGTGTGTGTGTGTGTGTGTGTGTGTGTTATAACTCCTCCCCCTTCTAGTTTACTGTGAGCGAGCCAGAATCGTCCGATGACCCGGCTGCCACGGCGACGCTGGCGGTGGTTCGGAGCGCTGGAGGCAGCGGAGCGGTCAGCATGATCTGGAGACTGGATGACCAAGCCGTGCACGACCTGTCGCCTCTCGCTGGCACCCTGCACTTCACTGAGGTACAATAAGGATACCGTAATACGACCTGTCGCCTCTCGCTGGCACCCTGCACTTCACTGAGGTACAATAAGAATACCGTAATACGACCTGTCGCCTCTCACTGGCACCCTGCACTTCACTGAGGTACAATAAGAATACCGTAATACGACCTGTCGCCTCTCACTGGCACCCTGCACTTCACTGAGGTACAATAAGAATACCGTAATACGACCTGTCGCCTCTCGCTGGCACCCTGCACTTCACTGAGGTACAATAAGGATACCGTAATACGACCTGTCGCCTCTCGCTGGCACCCTGCACTTCACTGAGGTACAATAAGAATACCGTAATACGACCTGTCGCCTCTCACTGGCACCCTGCACTTCACTGAGGTACAATAAGAATACCGTAATACGACCTGTCGCCTCCCGCTGGCACCCTGCACTTCACTGAGGTACAATAAGAATACCGTAATACGACCTGTCGCCTCCCGCTGGCACCCTGCACTTCACTGAGGTACAATAAGAATACCGTAATACGACCTGTCGCCTCTCGCTGGCACCCTGCACTTCACTGAGGTACAATAAGAATACCGTAATACGACCTGTCGCCTCCCGCTGGCACCCTGCACTTCACTGAGGTACAATAAGAATACCGTAATACGACCTGTCGCCTCTCGCTGGCACCCTGCACTTCACTGAGGTACAATAAGAATACCGTAATACGACCTGTCGCCTCTCGCTGGCACCCTGCACTTCACTGAGGTACAATAAGAATACCGTAATACGACCTGTCGCCTCCCGCTGGCACCCTGCACTTCACTGAGGTACAATAAGAATACCGTAATACGACCTGTCGCCTCTCGCTGGCACCCTGCACTTCACTGAGGTACAATAAGAATGCCGTAATACGACCTGTCGCCTCTCGCTGGCACCCTGCACTTCACTGAGGTACAATAAGAATGCCGTAATACGACCTGTCGCCTCTCACTGGCACCCTGCACTTCACTGAGGTACAATAAGAATACCGTAATACGACCTGTCGCCTCTCACTGGCACCCTGCACTTCACTGAGGTACAATAAGAATGCCGTAATACGACCTGTCGCCTCTCACTGGCACCCTGCACTTCACTGAGGTACAATAAGAATGCCGTAATACGACCTGTCGCCTCTCACTGGCACCCTGCACTTCACTGAGGTACAAACAATAAGAACCCTGTACTTGGTTGACCGGAGTATCTGACGATATTTGATGTCTGGGCTGAAAACATTTGGGGTGAAAACTTCCGATCTGTTGTATATTTTAACTAGAAGGGATTACGTTTCATATCGATATTCAGCCATGATCATTTTGGGCATATGTTTTTCATTTTGGAATCACCCCATGGTGTTTATTGCATTTCCCTTGTCGTCTCTGTCGGGTGGAAACCTCATACTGTATGTCCATGTCCAAAACTATGATCAAAACTATGATCAACAGTTTAGAAGTAATGGCGTCATCTCAGCATTGTTTCCCTACATTTCTCCATTGAAGCCAATAAGGCACTGTATATGGCACTGTTACCATAGCTTGCCATAGCCAAATTGACTCCACTGGTTAGAATATGGAGATAAGAGGTTTCTGTTCTACAGTATGTTCTCCAAACGTCCACAGAGCGAGTCCAGGAAGACGTTTGACATCAGCGTGCTGGCGGACGCGGTCCTGGAAGGCGACGAGAGCTTCAGCGTCAGGCTGCTTCCAGACGCCAGCGGAGTCGCCGTCATTGACCCTTTAAACGGTTTGTACTGAATACTTTTTTTATTTATATGTTTATTTAACAGGGACAATACAAAAAAACAATGTATCAAGTGGTAAGAACATGAAACCGTTGCAATGTATATGGGTTTGTAGCCAAGGCTAATTTGCAACCCCAGTCCCTGGTTAAGATTCAATCATTTATTTGCCATGTCAACAAGTTGATAGGAATTTGTCTTGGTTCATACTCAACATAATACAGACAACCATAGATACACAAACAAGAAGGACAATACAATACAAAAACCAGCAGCATAGGAAATTACATTCAGTTTTTTAAAGTGCTATATGCATATTTCTACGAGTTCAGATGTCTAATGGCTACGGGGTGAGTGCTATCTCTGAAGCGAGATGTTGAGCTCTTGATACTTCTGTATCTCCTACCCGATGGGAGGAGATTGAAGAGGTGATGTGCAGGATGGGAGTTGTCTGCAATGATTTTATTTGCCTTCCTAATTATTCTGGTGGAATAGAGTGAGGAAAGTGTATGGGGGCTTCATCCAATGTTATTTGATGCGCGACGTACTACTCTTTCCAGCTTTGATTTGTCTTGAGAGGTTAGGCCTTTCTATAGTTCCGTACCTCCACCTAAAACAATCCTTTACATTAAAAATACTAATACATCCAATACATAAGTACAATAACATGTTTTACACATTAGTGTTCGCACCTCTGGCGGCTGGCCCGATTTCAACCAGAGTTTGACTTCGTCATTAAACCTTTTTGTTTCAGTTTGTCGTTTTATTTCAGTTTGGTAGGGCACTGAGTAAGAAGACTCACATCATTACGCTTTGCTACCACCACATTTGGTCAGTCTTGGTCATGTCTTATCGTAATGATCGCCACTGAACATTTTAAACGGTGTATGTCTTATCATAATGCGCCACTGGACATTCGGCAAAAGAGCAGATCTACAAGCTGATGATTGTTTGAATGCTTCATTTATACGATTAACAGTACAGGCAGTACAAGATTATGCCAAAAACGTCATCAGTAATTACCTGTAATACAATAACATTTTTGGCCAAAAAGATTTGTTGTAGATCGAAATACCCGTGTGCACCGAGTGGCAAGATTAGTTTCTAGTTTTAGTTTGTTTTGACTTTTTGTTTTTTCGATTTCAGTCCCGTTTTAATTGGTTAATTAAAGTGGGTTAGCTAGTTTAGTTTTTATTTAGTGAAAAAGGCTTTAGTTATAATTCGTTTTTTATTAGTTTTTAGTTTTCGGGGACGAGATTCGAATGCGCCTATTTTTGGCGAAGAAATGTGGTGTAGATTGAGGAAAAAGAAACTAATAAAATAATACAATTGCAACCAGGGTCCGTTTAGCCAAGTATGGAGGGTCTGAGTGGTTAAAGGGTTTGTGTGTGTAGTAACGCTCCGCTGAACAGGAACACACACACACACACACACACACACACACACACACACACACGGCCGAAAACATAAATCTGTATGATTTAAATGTGCTAATCACATCCAACACAAATGTTTCTTTTCATAAAGTCCAGCAATGAATCAGTGAAGCAATGAATCAGAATATTTTGTATTGCCATGATGCCAAGCTATACAATAACTTATTTATTTTTGTATGGGGGAAAAAATCTGGAAAACTCTGCACCTCCCAATGTAAAACAATGAAAGCTACAATCAGTAAGTTTCATGCCTGTTGTCCCGTGGAGAGAATGTCAACAATGTCCAAACATCTAGTGACTGCTTCTTTGTGTGGTGGAAAAAGTACTCAAATGTTTTACTTAAGTAAAAATATCAATACTGCAATATAGAAATACTCAACAAAGAAATCCGTAATTCAAAGTGCACTTGAGTAAAAGTACACAAGTATTGCCATCAAAATGTACTTAAAGTACCAACAAGTAAAAGTACTCATGAAGAATGTCTCAATTCAAGTTTTCAAATTGGGTTCATGTAATAATAGTAGTAGTAAAAGTGCAATAGATCTAAGATGCGTAGAAGTAAAAGTTTTTTGAAAATGGAAATACTCAAGTAAATTACAAATACCTCCAAATTGTACGTAAGTGCCTGTCACCAGGACAGTTTGAAAACTGTCGATGTAGGTTTGTATAGGGTTTTAGCTTTATATATTTCTGCTAGTTAACACATCTTTGCAGACTTAAATACGGTTTGTGCAGTGCATCTCCTATGAGCAAAACATGAAGTCTTTCACTCCATTCATTGCACCTTGTGAAATGGTGAATGAAACTGCTGATCGTCACTATAGTTGACGTGCATTTTAACTGATAGTCGAACCTTGTGTTCCGAAGATAGTCGACCTACAAGCTCACAATGCATTTTAAATATGAATGATCGGACGATCATGGTTAATTTAATGTGCAGTAGTGGTGTGGATGTCAGCAGGGACCGTCACCATCCACCCCTTAGATAGCATTCCTGTAGACTTCGATAGCATTTGATACAGACTCATAGCACGTTATGTACTAGACAGCACTATAATTGCATTGTATGTATAGTCATAGCACGTCATAGTACATAATGTATAGCATAGTAGTATATATGTATAGTTTATATGTATAGTTTCATTATATAGATATTCCACTGTTACGTTCTTAGCTTACGCATGTTTCATGATAAATGTTTTTATGTGATGTATATTCCCATGCTTTTTTGTTCTTGCTTAATGTAAGTCGCTCTGGATTAAGAGCGTCTGCTAAATGCCTAAATTGTAAATTGTCTCTCACAGCCTGATCTCCCTTATGCCATCTGGGAAACGATGCGGTACAGTTTCTTTCCCCCGGCGATCAGACTTTTGAACTCCAGTGTCCCTAGTAGTAGTAGTAGTAGTAGTAGTAGTAGTAGTATAGTAGATGACATATGACATGAAATCTGTATTCAGTTTTTTAAGTGGTGCAACCACTTCTACATCCAGCTTTGTCCGTGTACCTGTGTGTGTACCTGTGTGTGTACCTGTGTCCGTGAGCCTGAGTATGTTACTTATTTATACCAGAAGGGGGCGCCAGAAACAGAGAGAGGGGTAGTGCTGTGTCTCTAATAAGAGAGAGAGAGAGAGAGAGAGAGGGGGGGGGGGGGGGGGATTGCACCACTTGGTTCACACAGGTGTGATTTTTATACTGTTATCTGGCTAAGCTTCTTCTCATGATATGAATTCCTCTAGTTTTTAGGATTTATTTAATTCAGAGTTTCTGTTTTTTTTTTTGTTTTTTTGTTTTTTTGCACTAGCCATTTTTTTCTTGTTTGGATTTATGCTGTCTTTTAACCCATTTTGGGGCGGGAACCCCCTATGCTGTTAGAATCACGTTATGCTTTAGCTATTGAAAAATAGCAGATCTACAAGCTCTGAGCTCTGAGCTTGTAGATCTGCAAATGTTTTTTGAAAGATCGAAAGAACGACTGACAGAGAAACAGAGCTTTTTCAATAAAACTGTCAGGATGTGGAAGACATTTTTTTTAGAATCTGATCTCGGTCCAAGATGGGTTTTTAACTAGGAGAAACGTAATTATGAATGACTGGTTTTATGAGCGGCTGCTGTCTGTCTGTGCTGTTAGGCGTGGCCACTGTCACCATACAAGGGGACAAGGCTGCGTTGGGGACGGTCGGCATCGCTGAGGCCTCCAGAGACGTCGTCCTGGGAGAACCCCAGGGAGCCTACAATGGGACCGCTGTTATCAGGTGAGACGAACACCTGGGGGGAAAGGAAAGGAAAGGTGCCATGTTTACCCAGGGTAACTGGACTAAGCTCAAGAACTTGCGCCTGCTCATATAGAACATTTCATGGTAGGCGTTCAACGCCTTGCCCTAGGGCACTTCAGCGGTGGTAATTTTAACGTGCCGGTCCGGGGATATATACGAACTAGCGACCTTTCCGATATCGAGACCGCTCCGCAAACCGTTCGGCCACCGCAACAGTTCCTTCCAAAAACAGGGGTGGGCAACTGGCGGTCCGGGGGCCACATGCGGGCCCCACCTTCCCTTAATGCGGCCCTCATGTTGATATCGGAATACTGATATCGTATTGATTTCAGCTGTTACAATTCCAAACCCGCTTTAATTACTTCATGACTAGTACCTAATGACTAGTATTAAAATGTTATTGTCTTTGAGAGAAAGTTAACATAACTATAACTAAATGGATTTGAAATTCAATAAAAAAAAGGTTACTTTTCAGGATTCCAATTCAAAAATAGCAAAAACTGTATTCAGGTTTTCAATTCAAATATTGCAAAAATAGCCGTTTTGAGCTTGTAGACCGGCTATATTTGACGACAGTAATATGCACTGTGGCCCTCTGGAGTGAGTGTGGAAATATATTGGCCCTCGCCATCGTCAAAGTTGCCCACCCCTGCGCCAAAACATGATCAAAATCAAAGAATTATTATCAAATTATCGGTTTTCAAAAAATCATCAATAGAATACTCGTTCAGGAAATAATGCAGAGTTTATACAGCCCTGCAAACACACTCACTGGCAACACTCGCTGGCGACAGAAATGAGAAACGCAGGGCTTGTGTTGATTTTGTCGCTATAGTGCCAACTTGCTCATTTTGCTTCGCAAAATGTGTGCGTGACACGCGTGCAGTGTGCTTTTGCGGTTTGTTTTTCAACACGCACATTTTCCGTGGTCTGTCTCTAATGTCACCAGTGTGGTGCGAGGCCCGGGGATCTTCGGCGAGGTGCAGTTCAGTTGGAGCATCTCTCCCGCCGAGGCCTGGCAGTTTGAGGAGATCTCTGGCACGGTGACCATGAGAGACCGACAGTCAGCCACTACCATCGTCCTCAAGGTATAGCCCCACACACACGACAGTCGTGGGAAAAGTACTCGGATGTGTGTGTGTGCGTGTGTGTGTGTGTGTGTGTGTGTGTGCGTGTGTGTGTGTCTCAAATCCCACATTAGGAGTAGGACTCGGCCATACAAACCTTTTCAGTCATGATATTTTATTTCTCACTTTTTTTTTCCTACATATTTTTGGGGCTTTTTATGCCTTTTTATTTGATAGTGTACAATAAGCTGAACGGAAGTGGGGGGGTCGAGAGAGAGAGAGAGATGGGGAGTGACACGCAGCAAAGGTCTTCGCAAATCCGGAGTCGACCCCGCCGCGACACGCTTGTCAGGCTGGATTAGCAGCCTATAGAGCGCCGCAGTCCCCCCCCCTTTCAGAAAAACGAGTGGCCCAGGAAATGGAAACCCCAATGCATTCTCCCATCGGCACTTCTAATATAATTTATTTAAAGACGGTTACGCCGCGGACAAAGCCAACTCGGATCGTGACAAATCATGACAATGAACACAATGTTTTGGGCCGATCAAATAATTTACAAGACGAAAAACAAAACAAATAGTGTTGTCTCCTGACTTTCTTTTCTTCTTTCTAATGATTTGATCGGCCCAAAACATTGTGTTCATTGTCATGATTTGTCACGATCCGAGGTTGGCTATGTCTGCGGCGTAACCGTCTTTAAATAAATTATATTAGAAGTGCCGATGGGAGAATGCATTGGGTTTCCATTTCCTGGGCCACTCGTTTTTCTGAAAGGGGGCGGGACTGCGGCGCTCTATAGGTGCCCGGACCGCTACATAGGCAAGCCCGGTGCCTGATTGTATTCGTCTTTATAATGGACCACTTGTGATGTCTGACATAGCACTATACACCCTCTTTTCCGTTACAAGGTCCTGGATGACGAGGTCCCAGAGGAACGGCGTGTGTACCAGCTGACCCTGACCTCGGCCACGCCGGGCCTGGGCGTCAGCCCCTCTGCCCGGCTCGCCACGCTCACCGTGGCGGCCAGCGACAGCCCCCACGGCCTCTTCTCCTTCGCCCAGCCCCGCCTCACGGCCACAGAGGACCAGGGAGCGGTGAGCTCAGCAAACACACCCCTTAAGACTAAACCACACCCATCAGAGGTGTGGCTTCCATAGGTATATCTAAGAACCTTTAAAAACCTTTAGAGACCTCTAGGTGTCAGGCCGGTAGTAAGGAAGGGAACACCACTGTATATAGGGCAGTGGTTCCAGGGGGTCCCCCAGCTAAATAGTTTGGAACCAAATGGGACCCTGTTAACTCTGTAGCTCTGAGAGTTTATAGATGGAACCCTTTAGGGTTCCATTTGGTTTCATGTGTACACTCGGGAGTTAACATAACATTGATTTTATCATATAAATTGGGGTCTCAGAGATAGAAATGCCATTAAATGGGTGGTCTGTAGACTTATTATGCATGTCACACTGGGGTTCCTTGAAATTAGACGGGTTGAGAATCACTGCTAGCGCCGTGAAAACCTTCTCTTATGGGGGGTCCCTGGCATATCTCTTCAAATGGGGGTCCGTGGGCTAATTTGTGTCAATCTGGGGGTCCTTGACATGAAATGTTTGGGAACAAACTGTGTGTGTGTGTGTGCACTGTGCAGCTGGGATGGCGGTATGGCGATTTCACGTCATGCTTATTGTGGCCAAATTAATTGTGAATAATGATATCGCGATAATCCAAAATGACCACTAGCACCCCGGCATCCTATGGGGAAGATTCTGCCAACAATTGTAGATCTGCATTTTTTGTGGCATAGAGTGTAGACGAAAAAGTACAGATCCAATTCAGTCCAGTGCATGACGGACAATTTCACAAATTGAAATCTCTAGGCAAAGAGATTTTGAAAAAGAAAAAAAAAATCACACCCGTGTGAAGTGAGGGGCACTCTTATCATCGTACATCATGACGTAACATTGTCTATTTGCTCAGACACATATGACGTAAATTATCCATCCATTGTCAACGTACCCTCTGTAGTACCTCTGCGTACCTCTAGGGGTGCACATACCCCCCTTTGAGAACTACTACTGAGTCTGCCTCCTACATCTCCACTACAAAGACGTGGGTAGCCCTTTTCAGGGCTTGTTGACCTATGTGCATAACCCATTCTGACCTGAGATCAGATTCATACGAGGTTTCCACTGGACACAAACTGGTCTGATTAACCCATTCTGACCCGAGATCAGATTCTAAAAATGTCAGTCGTTCTTCGATTTTTCAAAAATAGCATTCAAAAATAGATTATTGAAAAATAGCAGATCTACAAGCTCATAGCGCGCCACCGTGGATTACAACCGTATACACACAGACAGAGACGTGGTGCAAATGTCAAGGGCCACAGGTGTTGAGATTAGGCCATTAGGCCTACAAACAAAATACCCCCCCGAAACGCACTTTGGGCATCAGAGGCAAAGCCCAGTTTCACTTTGGAGACTTGTTTTGAACAACATTAATGTAAAACAAAGAAAAATGAGTTATTTTAATTTATTTTAATTTCGGGTTATAGTTTAATCGGAATCAGAATCACACACGGTACATTTAACTTGGATATAGCGATACAAGAATAGTATAATATTCAAGGGATATTTCACCTTTTATTAAAAGTAAAGGATAAAAGCCTAATTAAAATAACACCAGAGTCACCAGAACCAAGGAGATGAATCCGACATGGTTAAAATGAAGGCTGAAGTTACAATGGGTTTGTAACGGAAGGGGGTGGGGCGGGGCAGCTGAAATGAATATCAAATATCTAAATACTGAACTGGAGGAACTTAAAAAAATTATATATCTAATCTAAAACTATGTTTTTTAAAGTGATATATATATATATATATATATATATATTTATATAATCTAAAATCTAAAACTATGTTTTTTAAAGTGAAATATCCCTTTAAACATAAGCAGAAAAAACATTAGGGGCTAAGATCTTGCGCCACCCTTATCCCTAAACTTATTTTTCATTTTTTTTACTATTTTGAAAAACATTTTAAAATATAAATAGTTCAACTAACCGATCTACATCGAGAAGTTGTGAGCTTGTTGATCGGCTATTTGAACTATTTTTAACCCATTCTGACCTGAGATCAGATTCATACGAGGTTTCCACCGGACACACACGGGTCTGATGAACCCATTCTGACCTGAGATCAGATTCTAGAAATGTCAGTCGTTCTTCGATTTTTCAAAAATAGCAGACCTACAAGCTCGTAGCGAGCCACTCGGTGGCGCGCTATGAGCTTGTAGATCTGCTGTTTTTCAATAGCTAAAGCATAACATGATGCTAAACACCAAAATGGGTTCCCGTTCAGAATGGGTTAAAAGGTTTTTTTTAAATAGTGAAAAATGGCAAATAAGTTTAGGGATAAGGGTTAAGGGGTGGCGCAAGATATACTGTAGCCCTATAGGCGTACAGTATGTAAAGACACATTATGAGGATAATATGCATTAACATTCACACACAGAATGATCTAAGGCTGTGTTGATTTCGTCGACTAAATACTATGACGAAATACTAAAACTGATGAAAACTAAAAACCGAGCTACGGTGACCAAAACTAAGAGAGAATATATTGATTATTTCAACAAAACTAGACTAAAATGTTAGGGAGGGACTAGTGAAGAAGAGATCGAATAGAAGTTATATAGAACCAATGCTTGGTCTGCTATTTTCAGCACGCAACCAAGTCTAAAATCAGCCATTATGACGACACAAAGGCCTGCCAAAATAGATTTAGACTAACACTAAGACTAAAATGTCACTGAAACTACATGGAAATGTTCTGACTAAAACTTTAATAATCGACATTAATCTGATCTAACACTATGTCATAGCACATTGTGTATAGGGCTACAGCGGAACGAATCATCTATTGTTACAAATGAAACGGTGTCCGCAAGTCTAGGTGTCCGCAAGTCTAGGTGTCCGCAAGTCTAGGTGTCCGCAAGTCTAGGTGTCTGCAAAGAGATCATTTATGCAACGTGAGCACAGATTCGCCAGGTCTATGACAACAAGCAATGCCAAAAATACCATTCAACGCGCTACTTACACACACTGCGACTCGCTTACAATTCGCGAACCTGGCAACACTACCCCGTCTTCTAATTCGCCAGGTGGACCTCCACACTAGCTCTCAGTCCCTCCCCCTTTGGCTGGGGACCTGGCCTCCAGGTCTTTAGTTTACTCAAGTTAGGTAATAAGACCTGGTACTTAAGACACGCAAAATACAGCCCTGTGTGTCATATAGGCTCAATATGTCAGTTTGACACATTCAGTAGATCCCGTGATCTTTTGTGGCCAGGTGTAATTTATTGGGGTCTAGTAGGACTATAGTAAAGAACAAAAAAATAAATCGCTATAAAATCTTGTAAAGAAACACATATTTAGCCCCGTGCCCGAATGCCCGCTCTGTCAAAAACAGCTCAAATCCCTAAAACGAAAGAAAGCAGCAAATGAAAAACAAATTAACACTCATCTTTTACTTTCTCTCAACCTAAAGCATGAGCCTTGGTTGGAAAAAAAAACTAAAGTTGTCCTTTAAGCAGCGCAGAAGTGCAATGAAGCAAGTAACCTTTCTTCAAATGGTAATGTAAGATCATAACTAAGGGTTAGGGAAGCTCAATGTTTCTCCCTGTCCCTTTTTGGGACATTGTTGGGATAATGCTGTAGCAGCAGCAGCAGCATGAGAATCACTGGCAATTGGCCAAACGTATTACACTTTTATGTACTTTTATGTGTCCAAAATCCGAAAATAATGAACTGAACTGAACTGGACATAACTGCTGAAGCCGACGTTGTTGATCAAAATCACACCCAGTGTGAAGTGAGTGGTGCATTGATGCTGACCCACATGACGTCACAGCGGGCGGAATGTTAATTAATGCATAGACACCCAAACACACAACGTCACATGTTGGAGCAGCTAGCACCGCTCAAAAAGTCAAATAACGGTATCGATATGTTATCCAAACCGTCTTGCTCAGTGAACAGTATACACGGAGGGACTGTTGAACACACACACACCAATAGCTGGGCTTCTCTCCAGTTTAAATTTTCTGGAGGTTCTTCAAAGATAAAACAATTGTTTCTTCAAGGATCTGCGATGTCCGAAGAATATCTCACAGCGGTCACAGTTGCGGTAGTTTTGTGAATGAATTATCTGGTGTTTAGCTAGACCTCCTCTAGAGCGGAACCTTTGCTCACACTGGTTGCAGTGGTATGGCTTCTCTGGTGCTGTTTGAGATGATTTATCTGCGTCTCTCCTGTATGACGTCTCTGGTGCTGTTTGAGACTACTTCTCTGCGTAAACTTCTTCTCACACTGATCACAGTGGTAGGGCCTCTCTCCTGTATGACTTCTCTGGTGCTGTTTGAGATTACTTATCTGCGTGAACTTCTTCTCACACTGGTCACAGTGGTAGAGCTTCTCTCCTGTATGACTTCTCTGGTGCAGTTTGAGATTACTTCTCAGCGTGAACTTCTTCTCACACTGGTCACAGTGGTAGGGCCTCTCTCCTGTATGACTTCTCTGGTGCAGTTTGAGATGACTTATCTGCATAAACTTCTTCTCACACTGATCACAGTGGTAGGGCCTCTCTCCTGTATGACTTCTCTGGTGCAGTTTGAGATTACTTCTCTGCGTGAACTTCTTCTCACACTGGTCACAGTGGTAGAGCTTCTCTCCTGTATGACGTCTCTGGTGCAGTTTGAGACTACTTCTCTGCGTAAACTTCTTCTCACACTGGTCACAGTGGTAGGGCCTCTCTCCTGTATGACGTCTCTGGTGCAGTTTGAGATAACTTCTCTGCGTGAACTTCTTCTCACACTGGTCACAGTGGTAGGGGCTCTCTCCAGTATGACTTCTCTGGTGCCGTTTGAGATCACGTATCTGCATAAACTTCTTCTCACACTGGTCACAGTGGTAGGGCCTCTCTCCTGTATGAATTCCCTTGTGCCGTTTGAGATTACCTCTCTGCGTGAACTTCTCACACTGATCACAGTGGTAGGGCCTCTCTCCTGTATGACTTCTCTTGTGCTGTTTGAGATTATTTCTATCCGTGAACTTCTTCTCACACAGGTCACAGTGGTAGAGCTTCTCTCTTGTATGACTTCTCCGGTGACGTTTGAAATCAAAGCTCCTCCTGAACTTCTCCCCACACAGGTCACAGCTGTGGATATGCTTCTTCACAATTGGTATTTGTGCGGGACAGTCATCTAGATAGATAGAGAATGAGGGATAAAGAAACCATGAAATGATTATAGAAATATCATGCAAGCTGCGTTGTAATATATTAACTGATGTTCTCACTTTAAGTTAATACTGTGTGTGTGTGTGTGGGTGTGTGTGTGTGTGTGTGTGTGTGTGTGTGTGTGTGTGTGTGCAGCCTAGAGGCAGCCAATTATGAAAAGGGCCTACTACGGTCGTGACTGTGGTCGTCCATACAATCCTTAGTAAAGCACCTGGCAAAAAACATCAAGACTATTTAAATTTAGCATGAGACGAGCAGTAGTTCCATGGTCTGTGTTTGTTTACCATATCTGCTTGTATTAAACCACCCGATATGCATACTGTAGTGAGCTAACCCTCCAGTGAACTAATAATTATAGTTGTGCTTGGTCTGCTCCCCACCCCCCCTACACCAAAACTATTCTCCAGCAATAGCTATGTAAAGCCAAAGTTCACATACCGACAGACCCATTTATTGTCGCCTCACCTCCTACAGCACCACATCATAAAATTGAATACATAATTATACTGTATATGTTTGGCTTGTTTGATTGGCTATTTTATAGTGAATATGAGATATTGTGACGGCTCTAAAACAACAGAACATGACAAATAGAGAGCACAATGAACTTACTGAGGTGTGGGTGGTCTTCAGGTTCCTCCTGTTCAATAGAAACGTCTTCAGGTTCCTGTTCAATAGAAACGTCTTCAGGTTCCTCCTGTTTAATAGAAACGTCTTCAGGTTCCTCCTGTTCAATAGAAACGTCTTCAGGTTCCTCCTGTTCAATAGAAACGTCTTCAGGTTCCTCCTGTTCAATAGAAACGTCTTCAGGTTCCTCCTGTTTAATAGAAACGTCTTCAGGTTCCTCCTGTTTTATAGAAACGTCTTCAGGTTCCTCCTGTTTAATGGAAACGTCTTCAGGTTCCTCCTGTTTAATAGAAACGTCTTCAGGTTCCTCCTGTTTAATAGAAACGTCTTCAGGTTCCTCCTGTTTAATAGAAACGTCTTCAGGTTCCTCCTGTTTAATAGAAACGTCTTCAGGTTCCTCCTGTTTTATAGAAACGTCTTCAGGTTCCTCCTGTTCAATAGAAACGTCTTCAGGTTCCTCCTGTTTAATAGAAACGTCTTCAGGTTCCTCCTGTTTAATAGAAACGTCTTCAGGTTCCTCCTGTTTAATAGAAACGTCTTCAGGTTCCTCCTGTTTAATAGAAACGTCTTCAGGTTCCTCCTGTTTAATAGAAACGTCTTCAGGTTCCTCCTGTTCAATAGAAACGTCTTCAGGTTCCTCCTGTTTAATAGAAACGTCTTCAGGTTCCTCCTGTTTTATAGAAACGTCTTCAGGTTCCTCCTGTTTAATAGAAACGTCTTCAGGTTCCTCCTGTTTTATAGAAACGTCTTCAGGTTCCTCCTGTTTAATAGAAACGTCTTCAGGTTCCTGTTCAATAGAAACGTCTTCAGGTTCCTCCTGTTTAATAGAAACGTCTTCAGGTTCCTCCTGTTTAATAGAAACGTCTTCAGGTTCCTCCTGTTTAATAGAAACGTCTTCAGGTTCCTCCTGTTTTATAGAAACGTCTTCAGGTTCCTCCTGTTTAATAGAAACGTCTTCAGGTTCCTCCTGTTCAATAGAAACGTCTTCAGGTTCCTCCTGTTTAATGGAAACGTCTTCAGGTTCCTCCTGTTTAATAGAAACGTCTTCAGGTTCCTCCTGTTTAATAGAAACGTCTTCAGGTTCCTCCTGTTTAATAGAAACGTCTTCAGGTTCCTCCTGTTTAATAGAAACGTCTTCAGGTTCCTCCTGTTTAATAGAAATGTCCCTGGCTGAGTCTGGAGAGTTCATCTTCACCTGCAGTCTGGACTCCACACACAGGCCTGAAATTAATAAATTCGAGTTGATTAGTATTTTCAGACGTTTAAACCTTCAACATTTAGTCAACTTCACCGTTGGCTTGGTCCGATCTTTTCCCCCTTCACCGACTCTCCGAAAATAGCCGATCTACCAGCTCAGGGTCATCCCCAGGTTCTATGTTCCCCACTCATCCGACCCCCCAAAAAAGGTTCTATGTTCCCCGCTCAACCAAAAAGAGGTTATATGTTCCCCACTCAAAAAAGAATAGACAAATCAAATTCTTATTATGACGACATTTGCCTCCTGTGTGATATAGCTGAATATGGTCTGCTCTACTGTATTTTAACAGTAAGTTATAATGGTGGTACCTGGAGAGACAATCTTTTCCTGCGGTGGTACTTGGTTTACAAGTGGCTCGGGAGCCACATGCGCCCTGCAGGTTAATATCGGAATACTGATACTGGCCATTGTTGATTTCAGCTGTTGCAATTGCAAACATGATCCACTTTAACTTCTGTCTAAATCAGTACATGGGAATTAAGGATTATATGAATATAGCCGAGAACACGGAGTCTACCACTGATATCATACAGATATGATAAGAGCGTTGCCAGAAGTAGGCATACAGTATGTGTGTGTGTGTGTGTGTGTGTAAGTAGGCATAATGTGTGTGTTCTGGTCCCCAAAAGTAGACAGTAGTGGTAGTGGTGGTGGTGTCGGTCCCCAAAAGTAGGCGGGTGTGTGCGCGTGTCACCCAAAGGCCATTATGTTCCATCATGTGTGTTTAGAGATGATATTAAAAAATAATTGAAATTCAAAATTATTATTTCCTGCGTTTTTGGGTGAGCGGGGAACATAATAGAACCTTTTTTTATTTTTAGAGGAAAATGGGGAACATACGAAGAACCATTATAGCTAAATGGGGAACATAGAACCTTTTTTAGTTGAGTGGGGAACATAGAACCCTGGGAACATAGAATTATTTTTGGGTAAGTGGGGAACATAGAACCTGGGGAACATAGGTATACGCAGGCCCGGAGTGGAACTCCAAATCAGGCCGGGAGTTATACGCCCTGGCAGGCCACACCGCGCGCATAGCGCGCGCCAACATTTTTGGGGCCCTTGGGGGACATTTTGGGGGCCTTTACAGTAATTTCACATGAGAAATGTACCATCTGATGTTATTTATATTATTAACTTCTTCCCTCCATTAACATAAGACACACAATGTAGTTGTGCTGCAGCAACACTGCCTGAATTGAATTGAAATTGACTGTGGCTGGCCTGGCCTGAGCTTAGGAGAGATTCCTTTTTTGCTGGCCTGACCTGATACAAAAAATAATAATATATATATATATATATATATATATATATATATATATATATATATATATATATATATATATGTGAGAGTGACTCAACCCCTGTTTGTTACCTCTCTAGACTAACCAATTACAGCTCAGTGATACACACCCACACACAGCTCATGCAGTCACTTCACATTCTTTCTCTACTGTATGGATTATTTTATTCATGCATTTCAGCTCTTATCTACAGTTCAAAGCACACTCCTCTATTCTCCCCCCGTGTTAAGATAACATTTCCAGACTGCAGTGCTTCTGGCTTTTGCCGAGTGTTGTCTCTATAGCAAGGTTATAATAGTTAACTAAAACTAGAATAAAAAAAAACAACATTTAATTAACTGAAACTAATAAAAACTAAAAACTAAATTAAAAAAAACTAAAACTAAGCATTTTCACCAAAATAAAAAACGAAATAAAAACTAGCAAGACTGCTCTAAAAACTAACTGAATTAGAAAAAAAATATGTCAAAACTAACTAAAGCTATAATGGAGAAAAAAAACTACACTATTATAACCTTGGTCTACGTGTATAGCAACACAGCACGGCCTGTGTTCTTTGTGGAGGGAAGTCGGACAAGGGGGGATATTTATCGCTACACATACTCCCACGAGTAACCACAAGGCCAGCGTGTCCGCCGTGAGACTGGGAGGACGGGGTTCGATCCCCGGCCGGGTCACACCAAAGACTCAATGGGACCCAGTGCCTCCCTGCTTGGCACTAGGCATCAAGGAGGGGGGGGGGGTTAGGAAGAAGGCTCCTCACTGGCAACTTCCAACATTTTACTATAGTCACACACCACAGCCGACAGTTTGGAAATGGCTTTTTTAGCCTTTACTGAAGAAGATGAAAGACAGCTTGAGAGCGACGACAACAATACATACCTGTTCTGTGTAGTAACTTTATTTGCGTGCGTCCCTCCCTCCTGGTAGAGCCGTTGTTCTCCTGACACCACCCACCCGAAAGGCCTTTGGAGACGCACTCCTTTTCAAATCTATACCAGCTGTCCAGCTGGGATCAGAATTTACTTGACGTGAACATTTTTATTTCCGGTCCATATATATGGTAATAAACGATCTTGACAAATTGTTCGTGCTAGACTAGACTCCCACTTAAACTTAGACGCCAACAGACTGTCACCTACTCTACTGTCTCCTGACTCCCCTCTCCTTGTGTACCTCCGGCCACATGCAACCACGTGATTGGCGGATGAGACAGATTGACAGGCTTATCCACAAACCAGAGCTCACGACAGGCTCGCTACCCCCCCCCCCCCCCCCCCCCCCCCCCCATAGATGAACTGCCTTTCATCACATGAGCGAAAGTTTCACCAGTTTGATTCATTTCAAGGTCAAACACAGCCCCGATGTAGCAGCACGAAGAAAGCACCATTTTGCATCGTTTCCACAGTATTCAATTGTTTTTTTTTAAGTAGAAGTAGCAATACTTCAATGTAGAAATACTCCCTTACAAGTACAATTCTGGAATTCAAAATACACTTGATTTTTTACTAAAAACAGAGAGATGTGTTGGGAGTGAGCGGTGACACGGTGGCGGCACCGCTCAAAAACAAGTCATTTCCTGAATGACCTTGGATGAATGTCACTGAAACACCTCCCGCGTAATATTCCTCATTGGCCACCAGGTGAATGTGACGGTGAGCCGCTCCCTGGGCACCCTGGGCAGCGTGTGGGTGAGCTACCAGACACAGACCGCAGGGGGCAGCGGCGCAGCGCTCAGTGGACAGGACTTCGCCCCGGCCTCCGGACGCCTCCTGTTCGCCCCGGGTCAGACCGCGGGACTGGTCGCCCTTCGTGTCCACGACGACGGGCTCCCCGAGGGACCCGAGGAGTTCCGGCTCAACATCACCGACGTGGAGGTGCTCAATGTCAGGTACTGGAGTCGTTTAGCCTAATGAGCTCATTAAGACCTGAGACCCATTCTTACAAATGCCTTTTAATGAGCAGTTCTCAAACTTCTTTTTTTGGTCAAAAAGTATACGTATGGACTTCTGTTGCCACTTGCTCCGTCCATCCGCCACAGGTGTTAACCCCTTACACAACAGCAGCCAATGCAGCTTCACGTGCGGCGTTCAGAGTATGGGTTTTTATGCCGTTCAAACTGTGGGTTTAATGGGTCTCCCATTGGCTTAGAGTCAGACTACAGGCAGCCAATCATGAAAACGTGTCTACTAAGGTCATCACTAGAGAAGTGGCAAATGCAGCTTTTCAAGCACCTGGCAGAACACACTCTTGACATTGGCCATTATACTACTAGAGTGGTTTTTTTTTTACTTACTTCATACTGCCCTCGTGTTTTTTCAATTGCCTTTCATTTATTTTATTATTGTACAAATATCTAAATAGTAGCCAGTAAATACTGAATCAAGCAACTTAAAAACTGACCGGGGTGCTCCCAAAAGCCTGAGTAGACGATACAATCACCAATTATTTGGGGGGGGGGGGGGGGGGGGGGAAGTGAAATATCCCTTTAAGTAAAAGTATTAATACCACAATGTAGAAATGCTCTGCTAGAAGTAAAAGGCCTGTAAAAAAAACTGTTTGATCCTGGGCTCCCCCGCAGAGTTGGTGTCTAATTGTCCTTGAGCAAGACACCCCAAATGCTCCCCATGTGCAGGTTGGTGCCTACATATTTATCACCTACAGAGGCTGAGAAGAAAATATTTTAGCAAAGTTGTCTTATTTATTTTTATTTTATTTATATATATTTATATACATATATATATATTTCTTTTTAATTCTCTGATTCAGAGGTTGTTCTTTAGAACCGGCCCTCAGGTCTAAAAATGTACAGTACTTATTAGTAAAATGTACAGTACTTAGTAGTAAAATGTAGGTAATGTACAGGCCTGACATAGAAAAAAAAAAAAAGTTTTCTAAATCATGACAATTTTCGGAAATATTTGAGGCACATTTGAACGATTTTTCAAAAATAGCAGACCTTACAAGTTCATAGCGCGCCACTCGGTGGCACGCTATGCGCTTGTAGATCTGCTATTTTTAAATGGCTAAATTACAACATAATGTTTAAAACACCGAAAGGGGTTTCCCGCCCCAAAAAATGGGTCCATAACAGTAGTTGCTTTCCAGCACTGCCAGTTATACTTATAGTGCTGTGTCATGTCTCCCCCTGCTGGTCAGTGCTGTGGACTACACGGTAGAGAGAGAGTCTGGGCTGCAGTTGGACCTGCCTCCAGCCGCGGGTGATCCGTCCTCCGTCACCGTGGTCATCCTGCAGAATGACAACGTGGAGGGCATCCTGGAGTTCACACAGGAGCACTTCACTGGTGAGACACTAGAACTAAACCATACAGGGATGGGTTGACCGATACAGAATTGATTGACTTTGACGATGTTACATTCCTCCCACACACAGTTGAGGAGGAGGCGGGCTCTGTGTCTCTGGTGGTGGCGAGGAGGGTGGGCACGTACGGCACGGTGTCGGCCAGCTTCCTGTCCAGGGGGCTGAGCGCCACCCCGGGCCTGGACTACGTCCTGTCCAACGGCTCGTTGACCTTCGCCCCCGGCCACGACAGCGCTCGCATTAACGTCACCATCCTGGACGACCTTGACTAGTGAGATTCTTTTTCGCACAGCTGCCTGATGTCATCCGAACTTGCGTCATTGTTATGTGTTTTTTTTAATGATCCCCCCCCCCCAAAAAAGGAGCTGATCTACAAGGTCACAACGTGCCACGATGTGAGCCTGTAGATCTGCTATTTTCGATCTGCTACATGGGAATTACACGGGGGGGGGGGGGGGGGGTACCCGGTACATAACAAACAAAACAAACGTACAAACTGGTCCACGACACAGAAATGGGTCCCGATCCACTGTTTGGGATGTATGTAGTAAGATGTCTATGAGTCATCATGTATTGTAGATTTATTTTGTATTTTTTTATGATGCAGTCTATATAATCACTTTGTTGGCCTAATTGTTGTTTGCTAATCATGGTGAGCGGGAGCCCCTTTTGGTGGTTGCATACATTATGTTATAATTTAGCTATTGAAAAATAGCAGACCTACAAGCTACATAGCGCGCCACCGAGTGGCGTGCTATGTAGCTTGTAGGTCTGCCATTTTTGAAAAATCGTTAAAATGCTCTTTCCAAAAATTGTCGTGATTTAGAAAACCTTTTATTGTTTTTTTAATTTCGACGTCGGGCCTGAATGGGTTAACCCATTCTGACCTGAGATCAGATTTTAAAAATGTCTTCTACGTCAGTCGCTCTTCGATTTTTGTGGCGCGCTACGAGCTTGTAGATCTTGCTATTTTTCAACAGCTAAAGCACGACACAGTGCCGATAACCAAAACGGGTCCCCGCGCAGAAGTCCATTCTCCATTCCTGACGTGTGCGTGTGCGTGTGTCTTGCGCTCTCTCTTGCTCCCGTCCCCGTCCAGTGAACCCGCCGAGGCGTTTGAGGTGGAGCTGACCGGGCCCACGACGGGCGGCGCCGTCCTGGGGCGCCGCCGCGTCGCCACGGTGACCATCGCCAAGAGCGACTCCCTGAGCGGCAGGGTGCGCTTCGTCAATGACACCCTGGTCACCCTGGAGAACCCCGAGGGCACCCTGACCCTCACCCTGCTCCTGGAGAGGGTGGGCGGGGCGGTCGGCCGCGCCACGGTGAGGGAGTGTGGAGAGAAAAAGCCTTCTCTGGTTTGTTGTCGCCACCAATAAAAATGCCAAGGGGTTCCCCCCTGAACTCTGCCGTGAAACCCCCCCCACAATAATCATATGTTGACCCCAGGGGTCTCCCTATATTGGCCCTTGGAACAATTTCCAAAATATATATATTATTTTTGTTGGGAGAGAGCTAATGAAAGTAAAAGGTCATTACACACTGGCGAATTGGCGACGCGATATATTCGTGCGAATAATTCGCATTTAAAAAAAAAAACAATTGAAGTCCATGCAGGAAGCTTCCACATCAGTGGCGAATGTGCGAAAATGCGACCGTTTTCGCTCTTTATTTGTTCGCTCTGGTGTCGTATTTTGCAGAGATTCGCAGGCGAACTGCAACATGCAATATTTCACATTTTCAGATCGCTTATTCGCATCGCGTCGCCAGTGTGTAATGACCTTAACGGGTATGGTGTGTGCGCGATATGACCATAGACGGCGGGTGAGTTTTACCTTTGGGTAGGCTATAGAATTGCGTTTGGGGGGGGACTCTCGCGGCCGAGCGAAGCGAGGCCGCCGCCGCGGATTTATTTATTTGTTTATTTCCCAGATGGTCTAAAAATGAGTTATTTAGCATACTTTTACCAATGAATTAGCCTATACACAGACAACGACTTTTGGACGTCTTTTTCTCAAGTCTCGAGTCAGTCAGTACTCAGTGTAGATTACCCGGCGGTGTTGCTGCCCCTCCGGGAGTCGCGGCTCATGGCTCTACAGACGGCACAGAGACAGCAGTCACTCCGCTGAACGTGTCAGTGTTGCTGCAGTGGTGTGAACTGTGAACCGTGCAGCCTAGGCACTGGTGCTGCTGAGTTCTGACACAGCCGACTCACAGCTTCTTCTTCTGAATTAGGCTACTTTATATTTGCATTGAAAAATACATTTTGCTGTTTCCCAAAACAAACCAGCGCGCGCTACTCTTTGCTACAAAGCGACTGGAAGGACGAGGTTTACAGACATACCAATAGTAGTCAATCATATGCTGTATAGTGTATAGCCTATCTGATCAGCGATCACCAGGGGGCAGCGACAACACACACACACACACACACACACACACACACACAATAGCCTTCTATAATGCTGGCATGCTGCGCACATATATTATATATATATTAAAAAAAATACCCAGCATAATTTTTGGGAAGGCTAAGCCTTCCCTAGCCTTATGCACTCGCCGCCTATGGATATGACGTGTGAGATTATCACGAGGACTAATCTTTAATCATTTTCTATCAAAATAATTCAAGGGCTTTTGCAGATAAATGAGACAGACACCAGTCTCATACGTGTGTGAGTGTGTGTGTGTGTGTGTGTGTGTGTGCGTGCGCGTTCAGCTGGTGCTCGTTGACGCTCATTAATGTCAAGGCAATTATGTTTATGCACCGTCAAATAGGTCTGCATCTATTTTAAGGTACTCTAGCTTACTATACTTGTATAGTAGGCTAAGACTATACTTGTATAGTAAGCGTATAGGGTGATGCGCTCATACTGTGCACAAATGCATCACATCATTCTTTGTGTTTGAAGTTAGAACACAAAATGCATTTTGAGAACCCCAACACACATTTTCGCAAAGCAGGTCGCCCGCACGATCTCACCCCAGGCTGCTGCTACACTGCCGCGCTTTGTTATATTCGACTACTGCAGGTCGCCTGGGCGATCTTGGGCCCCAACAGCAGAGAGGTCCTTCCGGCGCTCAACGCGGACAT